>NC_092041.1:54580617-54880617 GCF_003086295.3 Arachis hypogaea
ATAGGGTATGGTGATATACGAATAAAACATAAAGATAAAGATAGAGATACTTATTAATCATTGGTAGAAATTTCAGATAAGGTATGAAATGCCTTCCCTTCCGTCTCTCTGTTCCTATGTCTTCATCCATCCTTCTTCTCCTTTTCCATGGCAAGCTTAAGCAAGGGTTTCACCGTTGTCAGTGGCTACCTCCCATCCTCTCAGTGGAAATGTTCACGCACCCTGTCACGGCACGGCTATCCATCTGTCGGTTCTCGATCAGGCCAGAATAGAATCCAGTGATTCTTTTGCGTCTGTCACTAACGCCCGCCTCAGGAGTTTGAAGCACGTCACAGTCATTCAATCATTGAATCCTACTCAGAATACCACAGATAAGATTAGACCTTCCGGATTCTCTTGAATGCGCCATCAGTTCTAGCCTATACCACGAAGATTCCGGTTAAAGAATCAAGAGATATTACCCAGTCGAAGGTAGAACGGAGGTGGTGTCAGTCACACGTTCATAGGTGATTATATGATGAGTGTCACGGATCATCACATTCATCAAGTTGAAGAACAAGCGATATCTTAGAAAAGAACAAGCGGAATTGAATAGAAACAATAGTAATTGCATTAATATCGAGGTACAGCAGAGCTCCACACCTTAATCTATGGTGTGTAGAACTCCACCGTTGAAAATACATAAGAACAAGGTCTAGGCATGGCCGAATGGCCAGCCTCCCAATGATCTAAGATAGCATCAGAACAAGGATAACTACCCAGATATGATCTAAGAACTAGATGTCCAAAGATGAAAATACAATAGTAAAAGGTCCTACTTATAGAGAACTAGTAGCCTAAGGTGTACAGAGATGGGTAAATGACATAAAAATCCACTTCTGGGCCCACTTGGTGTGTGCTTGGGCTGAGCATTGAAGCATTTTCGTGTAGAGACTCTTCTTGGAGTTAAACGCCAGCTTTAGTGCAGTTGGGCGTTTAACTCCCATTTTGGTGCCAGTCCGGGTTTAACGCTGGAATTCTGAGGGTGACTTTGAACGCGGTTGGGCTCAATCTGGCAAAGTAAGGATTATCGTATATTGCTGGAAAGCCAGGATGTCTACTTTCCACGCATTGAGAGCGCGCAATTGGGCTTCTTAGCTCCAGAAAATCACTTCGAGTGCAGGAGTCAGAATCCAACAGCATCTGCAGTCTTTTTGTCTCTGAAACAGATTTTTGCTCAGGTCCCTCAATTTCAGCCAGAAAATACCTGAAATACAGAAAACACACAAACTCATAGTAAAGTCTAGAAAAGTGAATTTTAACTAAAAACTAATAAAAATATAAAAAACTAACTAGATCATACTGAAAACACACTAAAAACAATGCAAAAGCGTACAAATTATCCGCTCATCATTGTCAGACACACATTCATGGATTGAGGAAGGTAATGAGTGTCACGATCACCACCTTCTCCATAGTTAAGCGTGAATGAACATCTTAGATAGGAACACACATGTTTGAATGGAAAAACATAAATAATTGCATTAATTCATCGAGACGCTGCAGAGCTCCTCACCGCCAACAATGGAGTTTAGAGATTCATGCCATCAAAGAGTATAAAATTCAGATCTAAAAATGTCATCAGTTACAAAATAAGTCTCTAAAAGTTGTTTAAATACTAAACTAGTAACCTAGGTTTACAAAAATGAGTAACTAAGATAATTGGTGCAGAAATCCACTTTTGGGGCCCACTTGGTGTGTGTTGGGGCTGAGACTTAAGCTTCTCACGTGCCTGGGCTGTTTCTGGAGTTGAACGCCAGGTTGTAACCTGTTTCTGGCGTTGAACTCCAACTTGTAACCTGTTTCTGGCGCTGAATGCTAGACTGCAACTTGGAACTGGTGTTGAACACCAGTTTACGTCATCTATCTTCACGCAAAGTATAAACTATTATATATTTCTGGAAAGCCTGGATGTCTACTTTCCAACCAATTAAGAGTGCGCCAATTGGACTCTTGTAGCTCCAAAATTCATTCCGAGTGAAGAGAGGTCAGAATCCAACAGCATCAGTAGTCCTTTTTCAGCCTAAATCAGATTTTTGCTCAGCTCCCACAATTTCAGCCAGAAAATACCTGAAATCACAGAAAAATACACAAACTCATAGTAAAACCCAGAAATATGATTTTTGCTTAAAAACTAATAAAATTCTATTAAAAACTAATTAAAACATGCTAAAATCTATATGAAATTACCCCCAAAAAGCGTATAAAATATCCGCTCATCAAACACCACAAACATATGCCTCAATTTTGAAACCCTTGGTGCCTAGCATTGTTTCTTATTGTGTTTCTTTCTTTTTCACTTTTATTGCTTTTCTCTTTCTTTATTGGGATCTTATTGTTTAGTTAGTCTCAAAGGGTGTGTCTCAAACATAGGACTCAGGATAGATAGTTGCTTTCTTTCCTTACTTGGTGAACCAACTTAGCTTACTAATCAACCTACCACAAACATTCAGAATGCACTTCACAAAATACTCCACTCTTGTTCTTTTCATAACATTTTCTTTTGATTAACTTAAAGAGACAAGCATACAAGTAAGAAAGATGAAAGTGAACACTCAAGACACTTAGCTAGCACATTTAAATTGTGAATAAAGAGGAACAAGTAAAAGATGCAGGTTCTATTCAATCATTTTTCACTTGGAGTTTTGCAGTTCGAGATGGGTTGAAACAACCTCATGATATCTTCCTTGGTATTCTCGTCCTAATAATTGCATCCCTGTCTGTTTCCTTGGATGATGGGGTATGCTCATTCCTTGAGATTGATTGAATTCCTGCAACACTATTGAAAGTTGCTTATTCTCCAAGCACTTGGAAGAGGGTTAGCATGCATGTGTGCTTGTGAGTTTCAGAACTTAACTTGGTGTATGAACACAAAACTTAGTTCTTTGGTTACTTGACAAATTGGATGCATGTAAGAACCTCGTGTGCTTTTTATTAAGAAACCTATGAGCTAAAAAAGATAATCTATATCTTAGAGGTTAAGCCTCTGTCAAGTAAGTTCTCTAATTGCTAGAGGAATGCTTTGTCACTAAGGGTTGCAATGCACTCTTCAGCTGGAGTTTTGGTGGAACACCAAACTTAGAGCCCTATATTCACCCTTGAATTATTTTTAGTGTGTAACACCAAACTTAGCTCCTCACACTATAGAGAATCTAACTTGAAATTTTTATTGAAAGACTTATGAAAAGAGAATTACCTCAGGTTGGGTTGCCTCCCAATAAAGCGCTTTTTTAACGTTGCTAGCTCGATGATTCATTCCTTAGTTGAGGTTGTACTTCTGTTTGGGGGTCTCCCCCATGCTGCCCAAGTAGTGTTTGAGTCTTTGTCCATTCACAGTGAACCTTCTCTTTGAGCCTTCTTCCATTATTTCTATATGTCCATAAGGTGAGACTTTTGTGATTAGAAAGGGTCCAGACCATCTTGATTTGAGTTTCCCAGGAAAGAGTTTCAGTCTAGAGTTGTAGAGAAGCACATGTTGCCCTTCTTCAAAACTTCTGGGTACCAAATTGAGGTCATGTCTCCTTTTTGTATTTTCCTTATAGATCTTGGTATTTTCATAGGCTTGAGATCTAAATTCTTCCAATTCTTGAAGCTGTAAAACCCTTTTTTCACCAGCAGCAGTGCTATCTAGGTTCAATGTTTTAAGTGACAAGTCTTACCATACACCAGTTGATATGGGGACATCCCAATTGGTGTTTTGAAGGCTGTCCTGTATGCCCAAAGAGCATCATCTAGCTTCTTCGCCCAGTCCTTTCTTGATATCCCCATAGTCTTTTCCAAAATCCTTTTCAACTCTCGATTAGATATCTCTGTTTGCCCACTTGTTTAGGAATGATAACGTGTGACAACCTTATGCTTCACCCCATATCGCAGGAGTAGGGCTTCCAATGGTCTATTGCAGAAATGGCTCCCTCCATCACTGATGAGGGCTCGTGGGACTCCAAACCTGGTGAAGATATTCCTTCAAAGAAAGTTTATGACTACCTTGTTGTCATTAGTTGGGGTCGCCACTGCCTCCACCCACTTAGATACATAGTCTACTGCCACCAAGATAAACTTGTTTGAATATGAGGGCAGGAATGGTCCCATGAAATTGATTCCCCATACATCAAACAGTTTAAGTTCTAGAATGTATTGCTGTGGCATCTCATTTCTCTTGGGCAGGTTGCCAGCCCTTTGGCATTCGTTGTAGCTTCTCACCAATTCCTTAGCATCTTTGAAGATAGTGGGCCAGAAGAACCCACATTGCAGCACCTTTGCGGCAGTTCTTTCTCCTCCAAAGTGACCTCCATAACTAGCACTATGGCAACTCCACAGAACCCTTCGTCCTTCTTCTTCTGAGATGCACCTCCTAAGGATTCCATCTGAGTATTTCCAAATGAAATACTTGGAATCATTGATGAGTTTCCTTCTTTGATATTTGTTGATTCCAGGGGGTAAGTCGCCAGCTGCTTTAAAATTTGCAATATCCGCAAACCAGGGTGCTTTATGAATCATCATTAGCTGCTCATCTGGGAAGAATTCATTTACACTTGTATCATGGGCATCATCCTTCTCACAAGGGATTCTGGATAGATGGTCTGCCACCTTGTTCTCTACACCCTTTTTGTCTCTAATTTCAATGTTGAACTCCTATAACAATAAGATCCATCTGATTAGTCTTGGTTTTGACTCTTGTTTGGCAAATAGATATTTGAGTGCTGTGTGATTAGTGAAAACAATAATTTTAGAACCAATAAGATATGATCTAAATTTGTCAAATGCAAACACTATTGCAAACAACTCCTTTTCGGTAGTGGTATAATTCCTTTGAGTATCATTAAGGACCTTGCTGGCATAGTATATGACATGCACCAAATTTTCTTTTCTGTCCTAACACTGCCCCAACTGTGAAATCAGATGCATCACACATCAGTTCGAATGGTAAATTCCAATCAGGTGGGGTGATGATAGGAGCTGAGGATAGCCTCTTTTTCAAGTTTTCAAATGCTATCATGCATTTCTCATCAAAAATGAATGGTGTATTAGACATTAGGAGATTGCTTAAGGGCTTGGCTATCTTTGAAAAATCTTTAATAAATCTTCTGTAGAAGCCAGCATGTCCCAGAAAGCTCCTAATCACCTTGACATCACTTGGTGGAGGTAACTTTTCAATTAGCTCCACCTTAGCTCTGTCTACCTCAATGCCTTGATTAGAAACCTTATGACCAAGAACTATTCCTTCTATCACCATGAAATGACATTTTTTCCAGTTCAAAACTAAATTGGTTTCTTGACATCTTTTCAATACCAAGGCAAGATGGTTTAGGCAATTAGGAAAGGAATCCCCAAAGACTAAGAAGTCATCCATGAAAACTTCAATGAACTTCTCTATCATATCTGAAAAAATGGAGAGCATGCAGCGTTGAAAAGTTGTAGGCGCATTACATAACCCAAATGGCATGCGCCTGTAGGCGAACACTCCATATGGGCAGGTGAATGATGTTTTCTCTTGGTCTCTTCTATCAACCACTATTTGGTTATATCCTGAATAACCATCTAGAAAATAATAATATGCATGTCCTGCAAGTCTTTCCAGTATTTGATCCATAAAGGGAAGTGGAAAATGATATTTTCTTGTGGCTTCGTTGAGCTTCCTGTAGTCAATACACATTCTCCAGCCTGTGATAGTTCTTATAGGGATTAGCTCATTCCTTTCGTTGGGCACCATAGTGATTCCTCCTTTCTTGGGAACTACTTGAACTGGACTGACCCATTGGCTATCTAAAATTGGATCGATTACTCCTCCCTGCCACAACTTCATAACTTCTTTCTGTACCACTTCCTTCATTGCTGGATTTAACCTTCTTTGGGGCTGAATGGAAGGTTTGGCACCTTCTTCCAGGAGTATCTTATGCATGTATATGGCTGAACTGATTCCTTTCAAGTCAGCAAGTGTCCATCCAATGGCATCCTTATGCTTTTGTAAGACTTGAAGCAACTCTTCCTCTTGTTCTTGGCTGAGGGCTGAATTTATGATCACTGGACAACTTTTATTTTCTCCCAAGTACGCATACTTGAGAGTGGTTGGCAGTGCTTTAAGCTCCAGTTTGGGCACTTCTTTCCTTTCTTCCTTTTCTTCTAGCATGCATTGAACATGCATTTCAGCGGCTGCAGCTTTTTCGCTTGCTGCTAATTCTTCTTCTGTTGATGTTTCAAGTTCTTCTTCAAGAGTTTCTTGTACCAAGGCTTCTACGGAGTCCAACCTCATACATTCTCCCATTGAGTTGTGTGGGTAACTCATGGCCTTAAACACATTAAATGTCATTTTCTCCTCACGTAATCTAAGGACAAGTTCACCCTTTTGGACATCAATAATGGCTCCGACAGTGGATAAAAATGGCCTTCCCAGGATGATGGAAGTCTTAGCTCCTACCTCCATGTCTAATACCACAAAATCTGCTGGAAAGATGAAGTCTCCCACTTTTACCAACAAATCTTCTACTATCCCATGGGGAAATTTGAATGATCTATCTACTAGTTACAGGGTCATTCTTGTTGGTTTGGCTTCCTCAATCTTCATTTTTTCCATCATTGCTAGAGACATTAGATTTATGCTGGCTCCTAGATCATATAAAGCCTTTTCCACAGTGATTTCCCCAATGATACAAGGGATTTGGAAACTCCCAAGATCTTTCAATTTCTGGGGCAATTTGTGTTGAATAATGGCACTGCATTCTTCCGTGAGCACCACGGTCTCATTATTCTTCCAGCTTCTCTTTTGGTCATCAATTCCTTCAAGAACTTGGCATAGAGTGGCATTTGCTCTATTGCTTCAGCAAAGGGTATGTTTATTTGTAGTTTCTTAAAGATTTTCAAAAATCTTGAGAATTGGTTGTCCTCTCCCTCTTCTTTAATTGCAGCTGCTGGGGTATGGAGCCTTTGAAAAACATGGTTTGAGTGCTTCTTCTTCTTGATGTGGCATAGGATTTGAGGGTTGAGCTTCCTCATGTCCTTTTTTTTCTTTATCTAACTTCTTCTCTGGTGGTTTCTTGTGGGTCTCCTTCAATTCCTTCCCATTTCTGAGGGTGATAGCTTGACATTCCTCCTTTGGTATTGAGTTGATTTTGCTACAATTGTTGTGTCTAGGGACTTGCTTGAATAAGAATTCAATCTGTGTTTCTAGTTTCTTGATGGCAGCATCTTGATTTTGCATGTTGGATTGCACTTCTTCCCGGAAAGCCTTACTATCTTGAATTTCCTTGCATAGATTTTCAAGTAGAGCCTCAATCTTTGAGAGCCTATCCTCGGTTATTGATGGTGGGTTGAGATTAGGTGGTTGAGAAGATTGGTTAGATGGATGTTGGTAATATCTCTGTGAGGTGTTTTGATGAGTTGCATTGTTGTTGGAGTTGAGGTTGTGGCATTTCTGATCTTGCTCTTGATCTTGTTGGGTCCCCCGTCCAAAGTTGGGGTGATTTCTCCATCCAGAGTAGTAAGTTTTGGAGTATGGATCATGGACTTGTCTAGGTGAGTTTCCAACATAGTTGGCTTGCTCCCAGTCACCTTCTTCTCCTATGTTTACTCCTTCTTGAGCTGGTGATGAAGTGATGGTTGCTGCAACTTGATTCTCCTCCACCTTCTTGGTAAGATCTGCTAGCTGCTTGGTGATCATCTTGTTTTGAGCTAACAATGCATCCATGTGGTTCAGCTCCATTACTCCTCTGGTGTTACCTCTTTCGGAGGCATAGAAGTAGTCATTTTCAGCAACTGTTTCAATGACATCTATGGCTTCTTCAATGGTTTTCTTCTTGTTTAGAGAGCCTCCTGATGAATGATCCACAACCTTCTTTGACTTATATGAAAGTCCTTCATAGAAGATGTGAAGTTAGACCCACTCATTGAACATCTCTGGTGGGCATCTTCTTGTTAGATCTTTGAACCTTTCCCATGCTTTATAAAGTGTCTCACCATCTTGTTGCCTGAAAGTTTGCACTTCACTTCTCAGCCTATTGATCCTTTGAGGAGGGTAAAATCTTGCCAAAAACTTGTTCACCACTTCTTCCAAATTTGTTAAGCTCTCCTTTGGGAAGTGTTCCGAGGGTTACCTGAAACTGGAGTTCGATCTCAGACGAGATCTTCTGTACTGGTCGGTGCTAACGTGTCCGGCTGGTGGAAGACGGCCAGAGTTGTCGTGTCTGAATTGTTGGTCTGACTGCACTACTGATCCCTTGTCACCGAAGGGTGGTGGGTACCTGCAAGGGACTCTGTTTAAGTTAGCAAGGGTATTAAACAGGTATTGAGTAGAATCAGAGAATGAGTTATACCTGGGTGCTCTAGAGTATTTATAATGGTGAGATGTGGCCTTCTGTGGATAAGATAAGTTAGTTATCTCATCTTATCTTTATCTTATCTTTTCAAGTGAGGTCATCTTATCTTCAAGGAACCGCCCTTCTCTCTGTAAGCTTGGGCTGCCTTTAGGGTTTGGGTCGTGTTCCTTGAGTTGGGCCCTTCTTTGTGCTTTTCCTGTCGCTTTGGCCGACTTCTTCTTAAATAAGTCGGTATGCTTGACCAAAAGAGGTCGGTCGCTTTGCTATTTGAACATCCTGGGTCGGACAACTCGACCCAGGGTATGAACAGTGCCCTTGCTTGAGCTCGGTCTTTCTTGAGGTCAAGTTCTTGACTTCGGTCCTTTTTTGACGAAGCCGAACTCAAGCATTTTGTCGATTCCTTGGAAGTAGCTTTTGAATGTAGAATGTTTTCTCTAAAAACGCGTGCTTTTATATCGGCGCTTTTGGGAACCTGCGAGGGTTTAATGCCTTCATTAATTTTAGCATTAATTGCCCCATTTCCCCTTGGCTCTTTATTTTTGATTTTGAAAACCCAGAAACGGCTTTCTCTCCTTTTGTTTTCTTTATAACCTCTTCGAAACTTTTTCTCTTCTCTCTTCGCTCTCTGTCTTTCGCTTGTGCTTCTGTTTCCTGGCGTTTGTGGCGTCGCTTAGCGATTTTCTGGGCAACTTTCATTTCTGCACTTTTTTCGAAGCTTCTTTCGTCTCCAGGTTAGCCCCATTTCGTGCTTTCTCTTTGATTTTGGTTTTGTGATGAGGTTTTGATTTTGATCCTCCCTTTTTGAGAAAGTTTAGATCTTTCTGTTTCCATTGTGCCCTAGATTTGTTGAAAGTGTGCTTTCTGGGAGTTTCTCCATCTTCTGCATGATCCTTTTTTGCTTTTGCTCGATGCTTTTAGGGCTTTGCATGTTCTTTGTTGTTTCTGTTCTGATGCCACTTTCCGCGTCTGTTCCTCATTTTATTTGAAGGTTGCTTTTGTCTGCTCTTGAAAAGGTTGCATCTTTAATGGTCTCTGCTTGGCGTGTTTTGATGTTTGGGAATGCTTTTTTCTTGGTAGACTGTAATGACTTTTTGTGTTTTTCTTTGATGAAAAAATGTTTGCTGCTTTGAATTCTTTCTGAGAAATGCTGGGGTGCAAGCTGTAGATTTTTCTTGGAAACCTTGCTTTGTTTACTACCTCCAAAGGATGCCCCAGGACTTTTGGTTTGAGTCTTGGGGTTTTCCTTTTCTTGTTTCTTCGCCTGTATCATATTGACCGAGTTGTTTTCTCCCTTTATCCGAGATGTTGTTAGTAACCCCTATTTTCTTTTCTTACTTGTAGGATTAGTTGGCCTCATGTCTTCTCGAAATAACATTGTAGAGACGTCTTCCCGAGTTCCCGAGGGAATGTCTGATTGGCTAGACTCCCTTGTTTTGTTGTGTGTTTCTGTTGTGGATGCTGAATTTTGCACAGAGCTGAGGAAGCACCATAGGATTTGTGGTAACAATGCCCGTGAGGAGGATTATGAGCTTGTTGCTCCTGATTCTGATGAGAGAGTTTGTTTTCTGACTTCCGTTGAGAGGGAGCGTCCCTTCTTTTATGCATATGAATACTTCTTCAGTCAGTTGAACGTTACTTTTCCTTTCACTGCTTTCGAGACCGACCTGTTGTAGTCGTGTAATATTGCCCCATCCCAGCTTCACCCAAATTCCTGGGGTTTTATTAAAATTTTTCATCTTCTCTACCGAGAATTAAATGTACACCCTCTCAGACTCTTTTCCTTTATTTGTTTGTTTCCGCCAAGCCTGGCGGTTCTTCAAAAAAGAAAGCTTCCTGAGTTTCTTTCAGGTCCGCCCAGGGCCATAAAGTTTTTGCTATGTATGATGAGTCCTTTAAGGACTTCAAGAATTACTTCTTTAGGGTTCATGCTGTCAAGGGGGCCCGCCCCTTTTTTCTTGATGAAAATGATGAGCCTTCTTTCCCTCTAGAGTGGCAGAGGAATGTGAGAGTGTCCCGCTATACCTGGGAGATGCTTGATGCCGTTGAGCGTGCCTTTGTTGTTGTTCTTGAGGATCTATAGGGGACACCACCCCATCTTGATACAAAAAGGTTTTTGAATGACCCGTCCTTGGTTCGGACTGTTTTGGGTACTTTCCTGACTTGTTTCTACACTTGTTTCTTAATTTTTTCTTCCTCTTATTGTGATTGTAACTCTTTGCTATGGCTGATTCTGTATTTGTAGAGATGTCAAAGAACAACGACTCCATGAGGGCCTTTAAAAAGGCAAAGAAGGCAACTACTGCTCTGAACATCTCGGCCAAGGTGGCCGGAGAGGGATCTTCTCAGGTCCCGGTGAAGCCTCCTGTGCCGAGTTCTCCCGGGCCAAGGAAAGCAATTCCTACTCCTCAGTTTCGTCAGGTCGATCCTCCACAGACTTCTGCCGCTGCTTTTGGTGTTCCTCCCTTAAAAAAGCAAAAAACATCTGAGCCCTTTAACCTAGATGCCCCGGATTTTGATGCTATCGAGTTTGTTGACCAGCAAATTGCCCCCTATGGTGGGCTCTACATGGACGATGTGTCTCTTCTTCAACATCTGGATTTTATTACCAAAAGTAGTGTGAAGATGGCACATATGGGTGCGGCTATTTTCCGAATTGTTCAGGGGATCCCGATTCATGCCACAAAATCCTTCAAGGAGGAGGCCAAATCAGAATTTGATCCGATCAATAGTCTGAAGGATGAGTTGGAGGTGAAGTTGGCGAAGGTAGAGAAGGAACTGGAGGGTGAGAAGGACAGCTCTATTGCTTTGGCTGCTTCTTTGAAGTTGGCTGAGGACATGGCACTGAAGCACAAGGATAGCTATGTTTCAGCTTATAGGGAGTTAATGCATCTCCGGGATGATTTGGAAACTGCTCGGGTTAATTATGCCGAGCTTCAGGATCACCTTGTGGGCAGCGTAACTGCCGCCTCTGAGAACCTGATGGAGCAGTTCTAGATTGTTGCTCCTGATGCCGACTTGACTCTCGTTAGTCTTGACAACGTTGTGAGGGATGGTAAGATTGTCCCTGATGACCAGGATGATGATGATGCTGACCCTTCCCCAGTGCCTCCTGTCAAAGTGTCGACCTCCTCGGTTCCTTCTGTTACGTTTGACTCGGATTGCTAGATTCTGAACCGGGATGATGGAACTGTAGATGCTGTGCCTATTCAGACTTGCCCTCCTTCTCCCCGTACTGATGCTGCCGGGAAGGCTCCAGATCTTGGTTGACCTCCTTTTATTTGAGTATTTTGTGTAAATAGCCCGGTTTGTGGGCTTTTGAGCTGTTTATTGTTTTGTTTAACTGCTGACACTTTTTTAGTTATCTACCTGGCAACTTTTTACTTTGAAAAACAAAAGTAGTTCTTCGAGGTAGATTTCGGTGGCCTTTTGAAGCTTTATCATATTATGCTTTTATTGTGCTTTTAGCATGGTATCTCTTCTAGTTTTAGAATCTTGCTGCTTGACTTCTTTGGGTTGCTTTCTTACTTGTTGTTCGTAGCTTGGATTCCTTTGAGATCGTGACTGTGTGGGTCCAATTTGTTTCTCAATTTTTCTCGCTCTGGCTTGTATTTTTAGCGCCTTATAACCGATTTCTTCATATTGGTCCCCTTCTAAGTTGTTATTGTAATCCTCTTTCTTGGACCTTTGTTAGGTCTCTTTCAGGGATTACTTTTACAACTTGTTTTATAGGAGATCGACTTCGTTAGGTCATTCTCTTCTAAGTTGTCTTTGTAATCCTCTTTCTTGGACCTTTGTTAGGTCTCTTTCAGGGATTACTTTTACAACTTGTTTTGTAGGAGATCGACTTTGTTAGGTCGTTCTCTTCTAAGTTGTCTTTGTAATCCTCTTTCTTGGACCTTTGTTAGGTCTCTTTCAGGGATTACTTTTACAACTTGTTTTGTAAGAGATCGACTTCATTAGGTCGTTCTCTTCTAAGTTGTTTTTGTAATCCTCTTTCTTGGACCTTTGTTAGGTCTCTTTCAGGGATTACTTTTACAACTTGTTTTGTAGGAGATCGACTTCGTTAGGTCGTTCTCCTCTAAGTTGTTTTTGTAATCCTCTTTCTTGGACCTTTGTTAGGTCTCTTTCAGGGATTACTTTTACAACTTGTTTTGTAGGAGATCGACTTCGTTAGGTCGTTATCTTCTAAGTTGTTTTTGTAATCCTCTTTCTTGGACCTTTGTTAGGTCTCTTTCAGGGATTACTTTTACAACTTGTCTTATAGGAGACCGACTTCGTTAGGTCGATCTCTTCTAAGTTATAGCAATTCCTCTTTAATAGGGTTGGCCAGACCTCATTCCAGGGATTTGCTGATAACTTGGGTTGACTTGGTCTGACTTTTTAGTGTCGGCCAGTCTCTTTAAGTTATTATATAGCAATCTATAAGACCTCGTCAGGTTCTTTTCGGGATCACTTTTGATAACTTCTTGCATTATTCTGTGTTCATCTTTGCCGATTTGTAGATGGTGGTTTCTGTCCTGGTTTAATCGACCTTTAGGTGAATCCCGTTTTCACCTTTGTCAGTCGATCATTCCTGTCGAGATCGTATAGTGAATCTGTTCTTCACTTTCTGTTCGATCCGTTGCTTTATAATTGGATGATGAATGCTTCAGATTAATGCGTCTTGGGAATTTGTAGAATATTTGAAATGTATTTTATTTAAAGAAAGTGCAAATATATATACAGGCGGGAGTTTTTCATACCCTTAAGTCGGATTAAATCTCAATCTTGACACCTCATTAAAAAACCTTTTCAGGAAAAAGAGTGCATCTTGTGATGAGTCCTTTTCTCTTTCCTAACTATAGTACCTTCTTAGGTTACAGGCATGCCATGATCTGGGGAGTTCTCGTCCCTCGAGCTCGGACAGTCTGTGGTAGCCCTTCCCAAGTACTTCTGTGACTCGGTCGGGTCTTTTCCAGTTGGCTGCCAGCTTTCCTTCTCCGGGTCGAGTTGTTCCAACATCATTTCGGATTAAGATGAGATCATTCTCAGGAAAACCTCTTGGCACTACCTTTTGATTATACCTGGAAGCCATTCGCCGCTTTAGTGCTTCTTCTCTGATCCGAGCTCTTTCTTGGATTTCCGGAAGTAGGTCGAGCTCTTTTCTTTGAAGTTGAGAGTTGGTTTGTTCATTGTAGTGGACTACTCGGGGAGACCCTTCCTCTACTTCTACTGGAATCATTGCCTCCACTCCGTATGCTAATTGAAATGGTGATTCGTTCATAGTAGAATGGGGGGTTGTTCGATACGCCCAAAGGACTTGTGGAAGTTCCTCGGCCCAAGCTCCCTTTGCTTCTTGCAGTCTCCGTTTCAGCCCAGCCAATATGACTTTGTTGGCCGCTTCGGCTTGTCCATTGGCTTGGGGATGTTCCACGGAGGTGAACTGGTGTTTTATATTCAAATCGGCCACTAGTTTTCTGATGCCTGCATCTGTGAAGTGGGTGCCATTATCTGTGGTGATGGAGTATCGGACCCCGAACCTTGTAATGATGTTCCTATATAGGAATTTCTGACTTCTTTGAGCAGTGGTGTTGGCTAGGGGTTCTGCCTCGATCCATTTTGTGTTGGCTAGGGTCTGAGAAGATCGAGTCCCCACTTTGCAAATGGCCAGGGTGAGGTCACGCTGATGAGCTTTTCCGGCAGGGCGATGTGAAAGTTGGCATGCTTCTGGCATGGTGGACATGTCTTTACAAATTCGGTAGCTTCCTTCCGTAGAATGGGCCAATAGAATCCCGCTCGGAGTACCTTTTTGGTGAGCACTTGCGCTCCGAGATGATTGCCACAAATGCCGCTGTGTACTTCTTCCAAGACTTCCTTTGTATTGTAGGTCGGTACGCATTTTAACAATGGTGCTGAGATCCCTCTTTTGTATAGGGTGTTGTTTATGATAGTGTAGTACTGTGCCTCCCTTTTTAACCTCTTTGCCTCCTTTTCATCTGTAGGGAGCGCTTCTGTTTTGAGGTAGTTAATTATGGGGGTCATCCATCCTTGATCCTGACCTGTTATGGCTAGGACTTTTTCTTCTTCCGATATTGACGGGTTTTGTAGTATTTCCTGGATGAGGCTTCTATTGTTGCCCCCTGGTTTGGTGCTAGCTAGTTTTGAGAGTGCGTCAGCTCGGGCATTTTGCTCGCGGGGTATGTGGCAGATCCTATATTCCCCGAGTTGTCCGAGCTGTTCTTTGGTTTTATCCAAATATTTTTTCATAGTAGGATCTTTGGCTTAGTAGCTCCCTGTTATTTGTGAAGTAACGACTTGTGAGTCGCTGTAGATGTTGAGTTTCCGAGCTCCAACTTCTCTAGCCAGCTTCAAGCCAGCTAATAACGCTTCGTATTCCGCTTGGTTGTTTGAGGCCGAGAATCCGAATTTGAGGAAAAGCTCGAGTTGGGTTCCTTGGTTGCTTTCGATTATCACACCTACACCACTTCCGGCTTTATTCGAGGAACCGTCCACTTATATATTCCACTCTATGGGGATCTTCGGGGCGTCTGTGAATTCTGCGATGAAGTCGGCTAGGTATTGTGATTTGATGGCTATCTGTGCTTCGTATTGGAGGTCAAACTCGGACAACTCAATTGCCCATTGTAGGATTCTTCCTGCTAGATCTGTTTTCTGCAATATCCTTTTTATAGGCTGGTTGGTCTGAACCTTAATGGTATGCGCTTGGAAGTACGGGCGAAGTCATCGGGATGTGAGTATGAGAGCGTAGGCAAACTTCTCTATTTTCTGGTAGTTCAGCTCTGACCCCTGCGGTGCTTTACTAATGAAATAGACGGGTTGTTGCCTGCC
The DNA here is from genome assembly GCF_003086295.3 of Arachis hypogaea. Lineage (NCBI taxonomy): Eukaryota > Viridiplantae > Streptophyta > Magnoliopsida > Fabales > Fabaceae > Arachis > Arachis hypogaea. The sequence goes on from NC_092041.1 coordinate 54,595,794, forward strand.
CTCGTCTTCTCTAATTAGTGCTGAGGCTATTGCTCGACTTCCTACTGCGAGGTACAATATGAGTGGTTCCCCTTCTCGTGGTCGAGATAGGATAGGTGGCTGTCCCAAGAATTCTTTGATGTCTTGGAAGGCTTGTTCACATTCCGTTGTCCACTCAAAGTTCTTTCCCTTCCTTAATGTATCATAGAAAGGGAGGGATCTTATCGCTGACCCTGCTAGGAATCTGGATAAGGCTGCCAGTCTCCCATTGAGTTGTTGTACCTCTTTGACGCAGTTTGGGCTCTTCATGTTGAGTATGGCCCGGCATTTATCTGGATTTGCCTCGATTCCTCTTTGTGTGAGCATAAAGCCCAAGAACTTACCGGCTTCCACTGCGAAGGTGCATTTAGCCAGGTTAAGTCGCATGCCATGCTTCCATATGGTGTCGAATACTTGAACCAAGTCGGACAGTAATGTTTCTTCACTTTGTGTCTTTATCAACATGTCATCCACGTAGACCTCCATGATTTTTCCGATGTGATCTGAGAAGACCTTATTCATTAGCCTCTGGTAAGTAGCTCCCGCGTTCTTAAGGCCGAAAGGCATTACGATGTTAGAAATGAGGTTTTTTCTTGATCCGGTGGATACATTGGGATCTGGTTGTACCCCGAGTATACGTCCAAAAATGAGAGATACTTATATCCCGATGAGGCATCTACTAGAGCGTCGATGCTTGGTAGTGGATAAGGGTCTTTTGGGCAGGCTTTGTTGAGGTCGGTGTAGTCGGTGCACATTCGCCACTTCCCATTTGACTTTCTCACCAAGACGACGTTTGCTAGCCATAGTGGGTACTTAACTTCTCTTATGAACCCTGCCTCTAGTAGTGCTTGCACCTATTCTGCTACAGCCTGAGACCGTTCCGGCCCGAGTTTTCTTCGTCTTTGTTGTACCAACCGGGATCCCAGATAGACTGCCAACTTGTGGCTCATCAGTTCGGGATCTATGCCTGGCATGTCGGCAGCTTTCCATGCGAAGAGATCAACATTATCTCGTAGGAACTGTATGAGTGATTCCTTTGCGTCTCTTTTCAGGATCGTGCCGATATTAGTTGTTTTATCCGAGGTGTCTCCGATCTAAACTTTCTCTACTTCACCTTCGGGCTGTGGACGGAGTTCTTCTCGTCTCTAAACTCCGCCAAGTTTGATTGTGTGGAACTCTCCTCCTTCACCTCTGAGGTTTAGACTTTCGTTATAACAGCGACGCGCCATCTTTTGATCTGCTTTTATTGTAGCTATCCCTTCTGCAGTTGGGAATTTCATACATAGATGTGGAGTTGAAACTATTGCGCCGAGTTGATTTAACATCGTCTGACCTTTTAAGGCATTGTAGGCTGAGCTTACGTCAACCACGATTTAGTCTATCTTAAGTGTTCTGGACTGGTTCCCCTTTCCAAAGGTTGTATGTAGCGATACGTATCCCAGTGGTTGTACTGGGGTATCCCCAAGTCCGAACAGGCTGTTCGGATATGCTCTTAGCTCTTTTTCTTCTAGGCCGAGCTTGTCGAAGGCAGTTTTGAATAAGATGTCGGCAGAGCTTCCTTGGTCAATTAATGTATGGTGGAGGTTGGCATTTGCCAGTATGATAATGATGACCATGGGGTCGTCGTGTCCCGAGATGATTCCAGATGTGTCTTCTTTGGTAAACTTGATTGCTGGGATGTCTGGTACCTCCTTTTTTCCTTCGACATGGTATATTTCTTTGAGGTGTCGCTTGCGAGATGACTTGGAGATTCCTCCTCCCGCAAATGCGCCGTGTATCACGTGGACGTGTCTCTCTGGTGTGCGAGGTGATCGTTCAGACCGTCCGATATCTTCATCCCTTCTTCTTTTTCTTGACTCTTCGTCCTGGTTGGCCAAAAACCGATCCAGTTTTCCTTCTCTTACTAATTTTTCTATGACGTTTTTCAAGTCAAAGCATTCGTTGGTGGAATGTCCTCGAACTTAATGATACTCACAGTATTCGGTCCAATTCCCTCCTCCTCTTTTGCCTTTGAGTGGCCGAGCTGGGGGTATTTTTTCTATATGGGAGACTTCTTTGTAAACATCTACCAAGGATACCCTGAGAGGGATGTAGTTATGATATTTTTTGATTTTCTACCCAGAGCGATCTTCCTTTTTCTTAGATTCTTTATCTTTATCTCGGTAGGCAGAACCGGACCTTGAGACTTCCCCAACTCGAGAATTCTCCTCCATGTTGATGTATTTCTGCGCCCGTTCTTGTACTTCGTCCATGGATGCAGGGTACTTCTTTGATATAGATTGGCTAAACGGCCCTTCTCGTAGGCCATTTATGAGGCCCATAATGGCAGCTTCTGTTGGTAGACTTTGTATGTCCATGCATGTTTTGTTGAATCTTTCCATGTAGTTACGATGACTCTCCCGATCTCCTTGCTTGATTCCTAGTAGGCTGGGTGCGTGTTTAGCCTTATCTTTTGTATGGAAAATCTGGCCAGGAACTTTTTGGCCAAGTCGTCGAAGCTTGTAATGGACTTCAGAGGTAGGCTGTCAAACCATCTAATGGCTGTCTTGGTAAGAGTTGTTGGAAAGGCCTTGCAGCGAACTGCGTCCGAGGCGTCAATGAGGTACATTCTACTTCTAAAATTGCTGAGATGATGGTTGGGGTCTGAAGTGCCGTCATACAGAGTCATATCCAGAAGTTTGAAGTCTTTTGGGATTTTGGTCTTCATAATTTCCCTGGTGAAAGGATCTTGATCCTTGCGAGAGCTATCCTTTGGATTGGATTTAGTAGCTTTAGTTTTGAGATCAGCTTCGAGTTTTAGAAGTTTATCTTCTAATTCTCGGCGTCGCCTTATCTCCCGATGCAGATCCTCTTTTTTTTTCATGTTGATGTTGCGCTTATTTCTCAAGTTACTTTAATCGATCTTAAAGCGCCTCTATCACTCCTGGATTTTATGAATTTTTGTCCCCGTTGGGCTCCGGAGTATCTTTGAGTGTAACATCCGCGTTCTTGTACAGTGTTCTATCTTCTAAATCTGAATCGTGGTCGTTGTTATGGTCGTCCGCCATGGTGATGCGATGACATCCAGGTTCCCCGACAATGACGCCAATATTCCGAGGGTTACCTGAAACTGGAGTTCGATCTCGGACGAGATCTTCTGTACTGGTCGGTGCTAACATGTCCGGCTGGTGGAAGACGGCCAGAGCTGTCGTGTTCGAATTATTGGTCTGACTGCACTGCTGATCCCTTGTCACCGAAGGGTGGGGGGTACCTGCAAGGGACTCCGATGCTTAAGTTAGCAAGGGTATTAAACAGGTATTGAGTAGAATCAGAGTATGAGTTATACGTGGGTGCTCCAGAGTATTTATAATGGTGAGATGTGGCCTTCTATGGATAAGATAAGTTAGTTATCTTATCTTATCTTTATCTTATCTTTTCAAGTGAGGTCATCTTATCTTCAAGGGAACCGCCCTTCTCTCTGTAAGCTTGGGCTGCCTTTAGGGTTTGGGTTGTGTTCCTTGAGTTGGGCCCTTCTTTGGGCTTTTCCTGTCGCTTTGGCCGACTTCTTCATAAAGAAGTCGGTCTGCTTGACCTAAAGAGGTCGGTCGCTTTGCTATTTGAACATCCCGGGTCTTCATTTGGATGCATTGTCCCTGAGTGAAAAAAGGAACAAGAGCAACCTATAGACATCTGGATGGACTCCATTGGACTTCACAGTGTCACAAATCCTCAGGAAGGTGGTTAAATGTTGCTTAGGATCCTCTTGAGCACTTCCTCCAAAGAAATAATTGTTCTGGACAAGAGTGATAAGCTGGGGTTTTAGTTCGAAATTGTTGGCATGTATGGTGGGCTTCTGAATGCTGCTCCCACAGTTTCCCGGATTAGGATTAATATAGGATCCTAGAACTCTCCTTTCTTGCCCAGCTCGGTTTGCATGGCCTTCTCTGGCATGATTATGATCTTCTCCTTCATGGTTGTGCTCCAAATTCTCTTCCATGTTGGGTTCAAAATACTCTTCCTCTTCTTCCTCAGCACCAATAATTCTTTTCCCTCTTGCTTCCCTTCTTAGTCTCCAAAGGGTCCTTTCAGGTTCTGAATCAAAGGATGTTGAAACTCCTTCTCTTCTCCCTTTCATACAACAGATAGATTGCACAACAGGAGATAAAATGGAGAAACTATTCTTGTTAGAGTAATTGTTAGTGTGAGTGATACAAATTATCAAACAGTTAGTGGGTTAGTGAGCAGAATTGTAGTCAATAAAGAAAGAAAGAACGGAAAATTAAAGAGGGTGCAGGGGTTGAGGAAGAAATTAAAACAAACTAAAAGTAATTGACTGAATCAAATAAACAAAAAGAAAAATGCTCAATCTAGTGATCTTCAAACTTAATCATTGTTGATTCAAAATCAATCCCCGGCAACGGCGCCATAAACTTGATGCATGAAAACTTGTCTCTCAACAAATTTCCCTTCGGCAAGTATACCGAATTGTCGTCAAGTAAAACTCACAATAGAGTGAGGTCGAATCCTACAAGGATTGATTGGTCAAGCAACTTTAGTTAGAAGAATTTTCTAGTTGAGCTAAACAGAATTTAGATTGAGATACAAAAATTTAAATGGCTGAAAAGTAAATAACAGAAATTAAAGTGCAGAATCTTAAATGGGGATTTGGGGTAATGAGCATGAAAATAAATGGCAGAAAGTAAAGAGAATGGGTAAGATTAGAAATGGGGTAATCATTGGGTTCAAAAGATGTTGCATTCTCCGGATCAAGTTCATTCTCATCTCTTCCTCAATCAATGCATTCATTGATCTCCTTGGCAATCTTAAGTGATTGGATCCCAATTCCTTGGCTATCTAATCTCTCTAAGCTTGAACAATTGCCCAATTCCTTGATTTAATTACATGTCACTATATCCGCCCAAACCCCAATTTGGTCCAACATGAGAAAGCATTTCTAGCATGATCTCCTCATCCCTTTTCCAAGGCTCAAAGGACATCCAATTATGGAGAGTTTCTTATCCAAGACAACTAACCAATTGAATTAAGATCGAAAGCTTTCTAATAAGATCAAGAGAAAAAAAAAGAAGAAGAAGAATGAAAACTATAATTGATCCATCAAATTACAACACAGCTCCCTAACCCAATGAAAGGGGTTTAGTTGTTCATAGCTCTAGAAATGAAAAATTGCAGAATAGAAGAATCCATGCTAAAAGTACAGAAAAATAAATCTATAGAGAGTAGTTCCCAAAAGTGCTAAGCTTCTCTATAGTTCAAAACTACTCCTATATATACTACTCCTCTTGATCTTCTAGTGAGTTCTTCAAGTCATGGATGTGGGCTCTGGATCTTGAGTTGAAGCAGTTCTCATCTTTAGTGGGCCCAACTTGCAGAGAAATATGAATTAGGCTTGGGTATTTAGTAAGATTTAATGTTGAGTGCCATTGTGGGTTCGAGAACGTTAGTGGCATTCACTTTTTCCACTAACGTTCCACTTTCATATATCCACGTTAAATCCCACGTTAGTGGTCTTAACGTGAGCACTAATGTTGCTTTCTCAAATTTTGGCCAACGTTATTGGGACTCACTTTTTCCAATAACGTTGGCTTATACCCCTTCGCGAACGTTAATGGGAATCACTTTTCCCATTAACGTTGCTTAGTGCCCCTTTATCCCTACGTTAGGGTCCACGTTAGTATAGCTAACGTGACTCTTAACGTAGGTGTGATTCACCTTCGAGAGCGTTAGTGACACTCACCTTTGTCACTAACGCTCCAAATGCCCAAATTCTCTACGTTAGAACTCAAGTTAACTAAGTTAACGTGGCTCTTAACGTAGTAGTGATGCCATCTCCCAACGTTAGTGACAAAAGTGAGTGTCACTAACGTTGGCTCCTTGATCTTAACTCCACGTTAACTTTCACGTTAATGGTCTTAACGTAAAATTTAACATAGGCAATGCTAGTTGGTCCAACGTTAGTGACAAAAGTGAGTGTCACTAATGTTGGCTTTTGTTTTCCTCTTCCACGTTAGAGTTCACGTTAACTAAGTTAACGTGACTCTTAACGTGGATCATTGCCATGTTCTCCAACGTTAGTGGTGTCAACTTTTACCACTAACGTTGGAGTTCCCTTTTGCTTCTACGTTAACTACCACGTTAACTTAGTTAACGTGGCAAGTAACGTGGGCTATGGATGGCTTCGCAGGCGTTATTGGTGATCACTTTTCTCATTAACGTTGCAAGCTTTACCATTCCACGTTAGTGTTCACGTTTACTAGGTTAACGTGAATACTAACGTGGTTCTTCCTTGCTTCCTTTACCCTGAAATCAAGCAATTAAAGTGCATCAAAGCTCTAGCCAAAGTCATGAGATTATGCATCATCAATTTATCATGCAATTCTAGAAAAATACTCATGAAATTATGCAAAGTTCACAAAAGTTGCTTAAATCAAGGTGTAAGTGTAATTTCATCCAAAACTTGCCTTGTTCACTAAGAAAATGCATGAAACTACCCTAAATCAGTAAAGAAAAGGTCAGTGAAACTGGCCTAGATGCCCTGGCATCAGATTTCATTACTCGGAGTAACATCAAGATGGCTCACATGGGGGCGGCTCTGTATCGAACTGCCCAAGATCTTCCTATCCATGCCACGAAGGCCTTTATGGAAGAGGCCAAATCAGAGTTTGATCGGATTAAGGGTTTAAAAGAAGAGCTTGAGGTGAAAGTAACCAAGCTAGAGAAGGAGTTGGAGGGGGAGAAGACTCGAGCTATTGGTCTGGCGGCCTCTGTGAGATTAGTTGAGGACACAGCGTTAAAACATAAGGAGAGCTATGTTACCACCTATAGAGAGATGATGGATCTCAGGAACAGCTTGGAATCTGTTTGGGATGATTATACCGAACTCCAAGGTCACATTATAGGCAGTGTTAATGCTGCTTATGAGAATCTGAAGGAGCAAGTTCGAGATCTTGCCCCGGAGCTTGACCTTTCCCTTTATAGCTTGGACAACATTGTTAGGGATGGTAAGATTGTTCCTAATGATCCTGATGATGATGATGATGATGTCGGCCCTCCTGTTGTTTCTTCTACAAAATCCTCTAATATTCTACCCTCCTCTGCTTCGGCTGAAGTCGCTCAACCGGAGTCTGATCCCGATGTTCAAATTCTGAACCGAGATGATGGAACAGTAGATGTGGTGCCCCTTCAGACTCGACCTTCTTCACCCCGAGATGCTACCACTGGAGAATCTCTGAACCATATGTAGTTTTTATGAATTTTCTTGGATGTGTATGGCCCGGTCTGTGGGTCTTTAAACTCTTTTTGATTTTGTGGTTTCGTTATTTTGTCCTCTGAACACCTTTAGTTGCTTTGCTGTTAGTAACTTTAGTTTGGAAAAACAAAGTATTTTCTTAGGCTTCTTTGAGGTCGACTTCGGGTGGCCTCTTTGAGCCTTGTTAATATTATAACTTCATTTCCTTTCATAACATGTTTGTCTGCATCTGCTGGTACCTTTTAGGTTTTTTGGGGATGTCGGAGCCTTGTTGTCCGACCTCTTATGATTGCATCTGTATTTTCATACTTGTGACTTGATTTTGAGGTTGTGGATGTTTGGGTTCAGGTTATATGTCGACTTCCTCACTTCGGTCTAAAGTTATTTTTATTAATCAGTTTTGTTTGGACCTTTGTTAGGTCTTTCTTAGGGATTACTTTTATAACTTTGTTTGTGGGGGGCCGACTTCATCACGTCGGTATCTTCTAAGTTATTTCTAGTAACCCTCTTTTTTGGACCTTTGTCAGGTCTCTTTTAGGGATTACTTTTTATAACTTGTGTGTGGGAGGCCGACTTCATCACGTCGGTCTCTTCTAAGTTATTTATAGTAATCCTCTTTTTGGAGCTTTGTCAAGTCTCTTTTAGGGATTACTTTATAACTTGCTTGTGGGAGGCCGACTTCATCACGTCGGTCCCTTCTAAGTTATTTCTAGTAATCCTCTTTTTTGGACCTTTGTCAGGTCTCTTTTAGGGATTACTTTTTATAACTTATTTGTGGGAGGCCGACTTCATCACGTCGATCCCTTCTAAGTTATTTCTAGTAATCCTCTTTTTTAGACCTTTATCAGGTCTCTTTTAGGGATTACTTTTTATAACTTGTTTGTGGGAGGCCGACTTCATCACGTCGGTCTCTTCTAAGTTATTTCTAGTAATCCTCTTTTTTGGACCTTTGTCAAGTGTCTTTTAGGGATTACTTTATAACTTGCTTATGGGAGGCCAACTTCATCACGTCGGTCCCTTCTAAGTTATTTCTAGTAATCCTCTTTTTTGGACCTTTGTCAGGTTTCTTTTAGGGATTACTTTTTATAACTTGTTTGTGGGAGGCCGACTTCATCACGTCGGTCTCTTCTAAGTTATTTCTAGTAATCCTCTTTTTTGGACCTTTGTTATGTCTTTTTTAGGGATTACTTCATAACTTGCTTGTGGGAGGCCGACTTCATCACGTCGGTCCCTTCTAAGTTATTTCTAGTAATCTTCTTTTTTAGGGCTGGTCAGACCTCTTTCTAGGGATTTGACTTTTTATAACTTTGGTTATTGACTAGTCCAACTTCTTTATATCGGCCTGTCTTTTAAGTTATTTTTAGCAACCCATTTTATTAAGACCTCGTCAGGTCCTTTCTATGGATCACTTTCGATAACTTCTTGCATTATTCTGTTTTTGTCGCTTTTTCGTCTTTGCCGATTTTGCCGAAATTAGGTTTGATCCTTGTTTGGTCGACCTTTTGATGAATTTGGTTTTCATCTTCTTTGGTATTTGTTGTGGTTAGACAGTGAATTTGATCTTCACTTTCTATTAATCTTGTAGCTTTATAATCAGGCGATGAATTTTTTAGCGTTTCAGACTAATGCGTCTTGAGGATTTGTAGAAAATCTAAAAAACTTTATTCAAAAGAAAATGTAGATATATACATGTGGGAGTTTTATCCCTCTAAGTCGGGCAATTTGTAGATCTTGGCTTGGTACCTCGTTAAAAAACCTTTTCAGGAAAAAGAGTGCACCTTATCCTAAGATCTTTATTACCTTTAACTATAGTACCTTCTTAGGTTGTAGGCGTGCCATGACCTAGGAAGCTCTCGCCCTTCAAATTCGGACAGTCTGTAGTAGCCCTTTCCAAGTACTTCTATGACTCGGTAAGGTCCTTTCTAGTTTGCTGCCAGCTTTCCTTCTCCATGTCGAGTTGTTCCGATATCATTTCGGATTAGGATGAGGTTGTTCTCGATAAAACCTCGTGGCACTACCTTTTGATTGTATCTTGAAGCCATTCGACGTTTTAATGCCTCTTCCCTGATTTGAGCTCTTTCTCGAATTTTCGAAAGTAGGTCGAGTTCTTCTCTTTGAAGTTGGGAGTTGGCTTCTTCATTATAGCGAATTACTCTGGGCGACCCTTCTTCGACCTCCACTAGGATCATTGCCTCCGTTCCATAGGCTAGTCTGAAAGGTGACTCCTTTGTGGTGGAATGTGGCGTTGTTCGATATGCCCATAGGACTTGTGAGAGCTTGTCGGCCCAAGCTCCCTTTGCCTCCTGTAATCTCCATTTTAGCCCAGCTAATATGACTTTGTTGGCAGCTTCGGCTTGTCCATTGGCCTGGGGATGTTCTACGGAAGTGAATTGGTGTTTTATGTTCAGATCAGCCACCAACTTTCTGAAGCCTGCATCTGTGAATTGGGTGCCATTTTCTGTGATGATGGAGTATGGAATCCCAAATCTTGTGGCAATGTTTCTATATAGGAACTTTTGACTTCTTTGAGTAGTGGTGTTATCACACCCGTTCTTTGAGAGAAAGTTCGATTTAGGTTCCCTTATTGCTTTCAATTATCACACCCGTGCCACTTCCAGTTTTATTTGAGGAACCGTCTACATAGAGATTCCATTCTGTAGGGATTTCTGGGGTGTCTGTAAATTTTGCAATGAAGTCAGCCAGATATTGTGATTTGATGGCTGTCCGAGCTTTATATTGAAGGTCGAATTCGGACAACTCGACTGCCCATTGCAAAATTTTGCCTGCTAAGTCCGTTTTCTGCAAAATCCCTTTTATGGGTTGGTTGGTCCGAATCCTAATGATGTGAGCTTGGAAATATGGACGAAGTCATCGAGATGTTAGTATGAGAGCATAGACAAATTTTTTTATTTTTTGGTAGTTCAGCTCGGATCCTTGTAATGCTTTGCTGATAAAGTATACATGTTGTTGCCCACTGTCGTCTTCTCAGACTAGTGCTGAGGCTACTGCCCGACTTCTTACTGCGAGGTATAATATAAGTGGTTCTCCTTCCCGTGGCTGAGTTAGAATAGGTGGCTGTCCCAGGAATCTTTTGAAATCTTTGAAGGCCTGTTCACACTCCGTTGTCCATTCAAACCTCTTTCCCTTCCTTAGAGTGGCATAGTAGGGGAGACATCTTATTGCTGATCTAGCTAGAAATCTGGACAAGGCTGCCAACCTTCCATTGAGTTGTTGTACTTCTTTGACACAAGTCGGGCTCTTCATGTCGAGTATGGCCCGACATTTATCCAGATTTACCTCGATTCCTCTTTGTGTGAGCATAAAACCCAAGAATTTGCCAGCTTCTACTGCGAAAGTGCATTTTGCAGGATTAAGTCGCATGCCATGCCTTCTTATAGTGTCGAATACTTGGGTGAAGTCGGACAGTAACGTCTTTTCACTTTGTGTCTTTATTAACATGTCGTCCATATATACTTCCATGATTTTTCTGATGTGATCTGTAAAGACCTTATTCCTTATTCTCTGATAAGTAGCTCTTGCATTTTTAAGTCCAAAAGGCATGACCATGTTGTAGTAGTTTGCGTTTGGGGTTAAGAATGAGGTTTTTTCTTCGTCGGGTGGATACATCAGGATTTGATTGTATCCCGAGTATGCGTCCATAAACGAGAGGTATTTATATCTGGAGGAGGCATCCACCAGAGTGTCGATACTTGGGAGTGGATAAGGATCTTTTGGGCAGGCTTTATTGAGATCAGTGTAGTCAGTGCACATCTGCCACTTCCCATTTGATTTCTTCACCAAGACAACGTTAGCTAGCCATAATGGGTACTTGACTTCTCTTATGAATCTTCCCTTCAGTAGCGCTTGTACCTGCTCATCCACAGCTAGGGATCATTTTGGTTTGAGCTTTCTATGTTTCTGTTGTACTGGCCGAGATCCTGGGTAGACTTCTAGCTTGTGGCACAATAACTTGGGGTCTATGCTTGGCATGTCTGCAGCCTTCCATGCAAAGAGGTCGACGTTATCTCGTAAGAACTGTACGAGTGATTCTTTTATGTCTTCTTTTAGGATTGTACCGATATTAGTTGTTTTGTTCGGGATATCTCCAATCTGGACTTTTTCTACCTCACCTTCGGGTTGTGGATGGAGTTTTTCCCGCCTCTGAACTCCATCGAGTTCGATTGTGTGGAACTCTTCTTCTCTGCCTCTGAGGTTTAAACTTTTGTTATAGCAATGGCGCGCCGTTTTCTGGTCTGCTTTTATTATGGCTATTTCTTCTGCAGTTGGGAATATCATGCATAGATGTGGAGTCGAGACTACTGTGCCGAGCTGATTCAATGTTGTCCGACCTATTAAGGCATTGTAGGCTAAACTTATGTCGACCACGATGTAGTCTATCTTGAGTGTTCTTGACTGGTTTCCTTTTCCAAAGGTCGTGTGTAGTGAGATGTATCCAAGTAGTTGAACTGGGGTGTCTTCCAATCCGAACAGGCTGTTCGGATATGCTCTGAGTTCTTTTTCTTCCAAGTCGAGTTTGTCGAAGGCAGTTTTGAACAAGATGTCGGCGGAGCTTCCCTGGTCTATGAGTGTGCGGTGGAGATTTGTGTTTGCCAATACGATAGTGATGACCATAGGATCGTCGTGTCCTGAGATGATGCCAGATGCATCCTCTTTGGTAAAAGTAATTGTGGGGATGTTGGGTATTTCCTCTCTTCCCTCGACATGACCATAGGTCGAAACATTCATTGGTGGAATGTCTATAGATTCGATGATATTCACAATATTCTGCCCGGTTTCCTCCTCCTTTTTTGCTTTTGAGTGGTCGAGCTGGAGGTATCTTTTCTGTATGATATACTTCTCTGTAGACATCTGATGAGCGGATATTTTATACGCTTTTTGAGGGTAATTTCATGTAGTTTTCAGCATGTTTTAGTTAGTTTTTAGTATATTTTTATTAGTTTTTAGGCAAAATTCATATTTCTAGACTTTACTATGAGTTTGTGTTTTTTTGTGATTTCATGTATTTTCTGGCTGAAATTGAGGGAGCTAAGCAAAAATCTGATTCAGGCTGAAAGAGGACTGCTGATGCTATTGGATTCTGACCTCCCTACACTCGAAATGGATTTTTTGGAGCTACAGTAGTTTAATTGGCGCGCTCTCACTTGGGTTGGAAAGTAGACATCTAGGGCTTTCCAGCAATATATAATAGTTCATACATTGCTCGAAGATAAACGACGTAAACTGGCGTTTAACGACAGTTCCATGTTCCATTCTGGCGTTAAACGCCAGAAACAGGTTGCAAATTGGAGCTAAACGCCCAAAACAGGTTACAACCTGACATTTAACTTCAGAAACAGCCCAGGCACGTGAAAAGCTCAAGTCTCAGCCCCAGCACACACGAAGTGGGCCCTAGAAGTGGATTTCTGCACTATCTATCTCAGTTTACTCATTTTCTGTAAACCTAGGTTACTAGTTCAGTATTTAAACAAGTTTTAGAGATTTATTTTGTACCTCATGACATTTTTAGATCTGAACTTTGTACTCTTTGACAGCATGAGTCTCTAAACTCCATTGTTGGGGGTGAGGAGCTCTGCTGTGTCTTGATGAATTAATGCAATTATTTCTGTTTTTCATTCGAACACGCTTGTTTCTATCTAACATATTCATTCGCACTTCAATATGATGAATTTGATGATCCGTGACACTCATCACCATTCTCAACCTATGAACGCGTGCCTGACAACCACCTCCGTTCTACATTAGAGTGAATGAGTATCTCTTGGATTCCTTAATCAGAATCTTCGTGGTATAAGCTAGAATCCATTGGCAGCATTCTTGAGAATCTGGAAAGTCTAAACCTTATCTGTGGTATTCCAAGTAGGATTCAGGGATTGACTGATTGTGATGAGCTTCAAACTCACAAGGGTTGGGCGTAACGACAGACGCAAAAGGATCAATAGATCCTATTCCAGCATGAGTGAGAACCGACAGATGATTAGCTGTGCGGTGATAGTGCACCTGGACCACTTTCACTGAGGGGACGGATGGTAGCCGTTGACAACGGTGATCCACCAACACATAGCTTGCCATAGGAGGAACCTTGCGTGCATGAAGAAGAAGATAGGGGAAAAGCAGAGATTCAGAAGACAAAGTATCTCCAAAACTCCAACATATTCTCCATTACTGCATAAAAATTATTATTTAATCCATGCTTTTTATTTACTACCAATCAAAACTGAGAATTTTTATTATCCTGACTAAGAGTTACAAGATAACCATAGCTTGCTTCAAGCCAACAATCTCTGTGGGATTCGACCCTTACTCACGTAAGGTATTACTTGGACGACCCAGTGCACTTGCTGGTTAGTGGTACGAATTGTGAAAAGTGTGATTTACAATTTTGTGCACCAAGTTTTTGGCGCCGTTGCCAGGGATTGTTCGAGTTCAGACAACTGACAGTAAATCTTGTTGCTTATATTAGGAAAAATTTGTCTTTTGGGTCAGAGTCTTTTATTTTCTTTTCAAAAATATTATTTTTCTTTATTAATTTTTAGTTTTTCTGTGAATCCATGTTTTAGGTTTGGTGTCAATTGCATGCTTTTCTTTGTCTTTCAATTTTCGAATTGCATGTTCTTTGTTCTTCTTTGATCTTCAAGTTGTTCTTGTCAATTTTTCTTGTTTGATCTTTAGTCTTTCTTGTTCTGTGTCTTTTCTTGTTTTTCTTTTGCTTTTTCAAAATATCAGTTTTCAAAAAAAATTATTTATTAAATACCTTATTAAAACACGTTAAATTTACAGCTCAATTGGTTAGAGTGTTGTGCTTATGTTCTTGGTAATTGGCTATCTTCCTTTTAAAACTTTTTCAAAAATAATTTTTCTTTGATTAAATCTTGTGTTAATTTTTAAGTTTAGTGTTCTCTTGTTAATTTTCCTCTAGTTTTCGAAAAGTTCATTGTGATTTTCTAAAAATTTTATGTTTGGTGTTCAATCTTCATGTTCTTGTTGTTCTTGTGAGTCTTCAAAGTGTTCTTGAGTCTTCTTTGTGTTTTGATCTTAAAATTTTTAAATTTAGTGTGCCTTGGTGTTTTCCCTCCAAAATTTTCGAAAACAAGGAGCATTGGATCTAAAAATTTTAAGTCTTGTGTCTTTTGTGTGTTTTTCTCTTTCATATTAAAATTCAAAAAAAATAAAAAATAAAAAATATCTTTTCCTTTAATTTCTCATAATTTTCGAATTCCTTAGGTTGACTTGGTCAAAATTTTTCAAATCATATCCTCTTAGGATTTTTAAAATCATATCTTTTTCAAAAATATCATAACCACTTTCTCTCTCCTCACTTTTTCGAAAATCATCATAAAATATTTTCAAATCCTTTTTTTATTTTTTTATTATAGTTTTTATTTTATTTTATTTTATTATTTCGAAAATTTTTATAAATATAATAAAATAAATAAAATAAATCCACGTCATCTCCCTTTCTCCATCATGGACTTAAGTGAAAATGAACAGTCTAGAAGGACTCTGGGGTTATATGCTAACCCCACTACTGCTTCATATGGGAGTAGTATCTATATACCCTCCATCGGAGTCAGTAGTTTTGAGTTGAATCCTCAGCTCATTATCATAGTGCAGCAAAGTTGCCAGTATTTCGATCTTCCACAGGAAGAACCTACAGAGTTTCTGGCACAGTTTTTACAAATTGCTGACACAATACATGATAAGGAAGTAGATCAGGATGTCTACAGATTATTACTGTTTTCATTTGCTGTAAAAGACCAAGCTAAGAGGTGGTTAAATAACCAACATAAGGCTAGGATAAGGACATGGAAACATCTGTCAGAAAAATTCCTGAATCAATATTTCCCTCTAAAATGGATGACACAGCTAAGGCTGAACATCCAAGGCTTTAAATAAGGAGATAATGAATCTCTTTATGATGCCTGGGAGAGATACAGAGAGATGCTAAGAAAATGTCACTCTGAAATGTTTTCAGAGTGGGTGCAGTTAGACATCTTTTATTATGGGCTTATAGAGAAAGCTCAGATGTCTTTGGACCACTCAGCTGGTGGATCTATACACATAAGAAAGATAATTGAAGAAGCTCAAGAGCTCATTGATACAGTTGCCAGAAATCAGCATCTGTACCTAAGTAGTGAGTCTTCCATGAAAGAAGAGGCTAAAACAGTAACTGCTGAACTCAGTCCTGCAGAACAAGTTACTGAATTCAATCAGCAATTAGATTTTCTAACAAAACAGCTAGCCGAATTCAAGGAGATACTACAAGACACAAGAATGGCTAATATAAATATCAAAGTATAGTTGAAGTAAACAAAACAGCAGTTATCAAAACAAATAACAGAAGAGTGTCAAGCAGTTCAATTAAGAAGTGGAAAAACATTAAATACCTCACTTCAAAGCAGCAGGAAGCCAAGAAATGAATAAACTGCTACCCAAAATCCCTCTGAAGACAGTAAGAGCCCAGAGAGGAATAATTTTGGCGCTCAAACGCCAGAAAAGGGTGAAGATCTGGCATTAAACGCCCAACCCATGCTTAGTTCTGGCATTCAAACACCACAAACAGGCAAGGAGTTGGTGTTAAATGCCCATAGAAGCTCAGTTCTGCCGTTCAAATGCCAGAAACAGGTAAGGAGTTGGCGTCCAATGCCAATCCAGCTTCCGATCCTGGCGTTCAAATGCCAGTGAGGGATCAGACACATACAAGTGCTGATAGCAACCCCTATAAGAAGGCTTTCCCAACCACCTCTATAGGATATAAACCTGCAGCAACTAAGGTTGAGGAATACAAAGCCAAGATGCCTTATCCTCAGAAACTCCACCAAGCGGAGCAGGATAAGCAATTTGCCCGCTTTGCAAACTATCTCAGGACTCTTGAAAGAAAGATTCCGTTTGCAGAGGCACTTGAGCAAATACACTCTTATGCTAAGTACATGAAAGAGATCTTGAGTCATAAGAAGGACTAGAGAGAAACTAAAAACGTTTTCCTCACTAAAGAATGCAGTGCAGTCATTCTAAAAAACTTACCAGAAAAGCTTAAAGATCCTGGAAGCTTCATGATACCATGCACATTAGAGGGTACTTGTACCAAGAAAGCTTTATGTGATCTTGGAGCAAGTATCAACCTAATACCTTCATCCACTATCAAAAAGCTTGGTTCGACTGAAGAAGTCAAACCAACCCGAATATATCTCTAACTTGCTGATGGCTCCATTAAATACCCATCAGGCGTGATTGAAGACATTATTGTGAATGTTGGGCCATTTGCCTTTCCCACTGACTTTGTGGTGCTGGAAATGGAGGAGTACAAGAGTGCAACTCTCATTCTAGGAAGACCTTTCTTAGCAACTGGACGAACCCTCATTGACGTCCAAAAAGGAGAATTAACCTTAGGAGTCAATGAGGACGAGTTTAAGTTGAATGTTGTCAAAGCTATGCAGCATCCAGACACCCCAAACGACCGCATGAGTGACGATCGGATTTCTTATCGGTAAAGAAATATAAAAATATGATTGCATTGTAAGTATAGCTTCTATACCAACAGAAAATCCTTTCGTACAAACGTTTGGTTGTAACAGGTAACAAACCCAATAAAATTTATAACTCAAGTATTCAAACCTCGGGTCGTCTTCTCAAGAAATTGTAGGGAAGTATGATTTATTATTGGTTATGAAAAACAGTATTTTTGGGTTTTAAAAAGGTTTGAACAAGAGAAATAAATTGCAGGAATTAATAAATTAATAATTATAAAAACCCTTGGCAAGGTATGAAAATTGGAAGTCCTATCCTAGTTATCCTTATCATAGGTGATGGGAATTATATTTTTGCTCCCACTCAGTCTAGTTCTAACTATGAAGGTAAGTTAAGTGGACAAATCAATTTAGCACCTAAAGTCCGAGTCAACTCCTAAGGAAAGACTAGAGTTATAGGAATCTAAATTAATCAGCAAAGATAACAATTATCAATCACGATGAGTTTGACAACTCAAGAGTCACCAATTAATCAACCAAAGCTAAAAAGGAAAAAATCTAAATTATTTATATAAATAAAGGAAAGCAATCGTGAGTCTGAAATACATCAAATTATATTAATTAAGAAAATCCTAAATGAAAAGTTCATAAACAAATAAAAGAGAAAATAAATAAAAAGAACATTGAACCTGAGATAAAGAAGATGAAAATATTCCTAAATCCTTTAAAAGGAATCCTAATCCTAATCCTAATAGAGAGGAGAGAACCTCTCTCTCTCTCTCTAAAACTACATTTAAATCCTAAAACTATGTATGAATGTATGTTTTATGAAGTATATGATGAATGAATGGATTCCCCCACTTTATAGCCTCTAATCTGTGCTATTTGGGCCGAAAACTGGTTCAGAAATAGCCCAGAAATTGCTCCCCAGTGTTTTCAGGTATGTACAGGTTGCAGGAAAGTGACGTGGAGGCGTCGTCCACGCGTTTGCGTGGATTGAAATTCGCAGATGTGACACGGGCGCGTCATCCACGCGTTCGCATCACCTAACTTCGGAGAAGCTATAGAAAATTATATATCGTTGCGAAGCCCCGGATGTTAGCTTTCTAACGCAATTGGAACCATCTCATTTGAACCTCTATAGCTCAAGTTATGACCGTTTGACTGCAAGAGGGTTAGGTTGACAGCTTTGGAGTTCCTTCAACTTCTTGTATTCCTTCCACTTTTGCATGCTTCCTTTCCATCCTCTAAGCCATTCCTGTCCTGTAATCTCTGAAATCATTTAACACATATATCACGTCATCTAATGGTAATAAGAGAGGATTAATATTAGCAAATATAAGGCCAAAGAAGCATGTTTTCAACATAGCACAAATTATGGGAAGGAATTGTAAAATCATGCAAATAGTATGAATAAGTGGGTAAAGAGTTGATAAAAACCACTCAATTAAGTACAAGATAAACCACAAAATAGTAGTTTATCAACCTCCCCACACTTAAACATTAGCATGTCCTCATGCTAAGCTCAAGAGAAGCTATAAAGGAGTGAAGAGGAATGATAGAGAGTATTCAATGCAACCTATCTATGTGAATGCAACTACATGCAAAATTTTTCTACCTACTTGGTTAAAAGTGAATAAGTTCTTCAAGACAAATACAACCCAAATTTCACTAATTCAAATCGTACAATAAAAAGTAAGCAAACTTGTAAGAAGATAGCTCATGAAAGCAGGGAACATAGAATCAAGCATTGAACCCTCACTGGTAGTGTATATCACTCTAGTCTCTCAAGTATATAGGGTAATTCACTCTACTCTTCTCTAATCATGCTTTCTAAACTTTGTTCTTCATCTAACCAATCAACAAATATTTAGCATACCAATGCAAACATCATGAGGTCTTTTCAGGGTTATAATGGGGCTAAGGTAAAGGTGAGGACATATATATGGCTAAGTGAGCTATGAATTGAATCTTTGACTAGTCTAAGCTCTCATCTAACATACACATACTCTATATAATTCTAAAAATCACACCTAGCTACCCATAATTCCCATTTTTGTATCACATACTCATGTACCAAATTTTTTTGATATTTCTTTACTTTTATCACATGTGCATTGATTTTTCTATTAAAGCTTAACATTGGGGTATTTTTGTCCCGTTATTTATTTACTTATTTATTGAATATTTTTTGGATTTTTTTTATATAAACATAACTTATCAATGCACATGAATTTTTCATTATTTTTCTATTTTGGTTTTTCATGAGTAGGTTCCCAAATTCCCAATATTCAAATAAATTAAAAACATGATACATTCCTTTATTAACCCATGTTCCCACAGTTTTTCCACACTTAGTTGATGCACAACCTCTATCTTAAGCTAACCAAATATTCAATTGGGATATTTAATTTGTTTTTCTGCTTAAGACTAGTGATGTTGTAAAATATTAAACAAATGGGGATTAAAAAGCTCAAAGTGGCTAACAAAGGTGACAGAAAAGGGTAGGCTTTTTGGGATAAGTGAGCTAATACTCAAATGATGGCCTCAATCATATGCAAGCATGTAAATACACTAAATAATGGACATATAGACTGAAACAAAGTAAAGATTGCAATCATAGAGAAGAAAACACACAAGAATAAAATATTTATGGTTAAATAATGTAACCATATAAATAAGCTCAAAATCTCACAGGTTGTGTGTTCTTTGGCTCAAAAACCATGTTTCAAATACAACTTCAAACAAATTTTAAAAAAAATTCAATTTAAATTAGCGAAATACTATAAAGTTTTCTTGAAAAAGAAAATATTACTTCAACCAAGTAGTAACTAAATGCATAAAATCAAACAAACATGCAAATGCAACAATGAACTAATAAAGAAAATAAGACATTGGTGTTGAGAAGAGAATAACTAACCCATGGAGATCGGTATCGACCTCCCCACACTTAAAGATTGCACCGTCCTCGGTGCATGCTAAGATGTACAAGTGGATGGGTAGTTCCGCAGCTAGTGCTCTTTTTGTTCCTTTCCTTGTCGGTGGTTTGGGAGTAGCTTTCTCTTTACCTTTCTTGGTGGCCATCCTGAAAAGGAAAAAGAAAGTAACTTTTAAAGCTAAGGGTTAGAGCAAGGAAGAGAACGGGAAAGTTGGTAATCAATGCACAGTAAAGAAGAATGACGTTAACACATGGTCATGACTACATGTGAAAAGTCATCAATGGAAATATAGCAAGGGAATGTGATGACAGTTAAATGCAAGGTATTTATTGGCATGCCGGTAAAGGCATGAGTAGCATAGATCAAGCATTCAATGTCCAAGTTAGATTACCAAGTCTTTCAAACTCACAATATGTTTGTATGGACAATTATATTTAATTAATAAAATATAAAAATGGTTTTGTGAAAAACAGGCATGAAAGTAGGATAGCAGAAAAGTAGTGCGTAATGCCATACGGGCTTTTTCACAAACACTTAGCATGAATGGTAAATAAGGTATTGAAAGTATTAAATTGAACATGCAAGCAACCCTATAAAAAGTAATATATAATTGTCAAAATAATTCCTTAATAATTCACAAGCAAAATATGGAAAATAATGACCCAAATAAATTTCCAACACCAATTAAAAGAAAAAAAAGAAGGGAAGGAAGAAAGAAATAAGAAGGGAAAGAAAAGATTTAGATTTGGGGAAGAAAATATAAGATATTTGGCTTATTTGGATAAGCTGTGCGGCGCAGGCGACGCGAGCGCGTGGGGCACGCAGTCGCGTGGATAGCGCTTTGATAAAGTGACGCGAACGCATGGGTCACGCGTTCGCGTGAAGTGATTTGTGCCTTCAGCGCGAGTGCAGCCTCGTGGCCGCGCAACTCTCTGGTGAAAAACTTATTTTGCCAAAACTTTGGGTGACACGATCGCGTGATGGACACGATCGCGTGGTTGGCCTTGTTTTGAAAAACGGTGCGGATGCGTAGGGCATGCGTTCGCGTGGTAGGGCTTGTGTTTCTAGCACGAGTCCAGCCCAATTCCAGCTCAACTTTCGGCCATACACCTTTTTTACGTCGATTTTGAGGCACGCGTTCGCAAGGGTGATGCAGACGCGTTGGAGGCGTTTTTCCCATATGACGCGGACGCGTCAGCAACGCGGTCGCGTGGGCCAATTTGTGCCAAAGGCACGCCTCCAGCCGCGCTTTCGTGTGACTCCTTCCCAACGCACCTATGACGCGGACGTGTCGGTGACGCTGTCGCGTGGCATGCGAATTTTTTTTTGATGTAGTATGCAGAATGCAATGAATGTTATGCAAAATTCCAGGTTCAATCAAAACTCAAAAACAGACTAAAATTAAAACTGAAAAAAAAGGAACGATCATACCATGGTGGGTTGTCTCCCACCTAGCACTTTTAGTTAAAGTCCTTAAGTTGGACATTTGGTGAGCTTCCTATTATGGTGGCTTGTGCTTGTATTCATCCAAAAACCTCCACTAGTGTTTGGAATTCCAACAGCCTTCGAGGTCCCAAACAAGGCATATAAAGCCCTTGAGCAGTTTCAAACAGGTTCTCAGGCTTCCGGGGTGTTGAATGTCAGAGCGGATTCCAGGATCCCAAACCTTGCTTTTGCACCCGTCTTCTTGTAGAGCAATATTGTTCCATCCGGGTAGCAAGCAATCTGAATTCTCACTAAAGCAGCCAAACAACTTCCTAGACCCCTTCAGTTGAGCTTTACACCAACCTTTGCATTTAAACTTAAAGCTTCCTACCATAATGATCCTTGCAGGACAATTCTTACCACTGACTATCTTCCTCTTACTCTTAATGCCACAAAGAGCTCTAAGTTGACCATTCGTCTCCAGTAGCCCATATTCAAGTGGGATAAGAAAGCTAAGGGATATGAATTTTACCCACTTGAATGTTGTGAAGGATGATGGCAACTTAGGGGGAGGGGTTTCTAATGAACTTGCAAGCTCCACTCCTTTGTGTTCTTCTTTGACAACTACCACCTCTTTGCAAGCTTCTTCAATATCAACCTCTTCCTCTTGGTAGCTTTCTTCCAATTCAATTTCTTCTTCATTGTTCACCAAGGGCACGGGAGGTTGTGCTTCTTCTTCTTTAATGATTGAATCCATCTCTTGATCATCCCCTTCAAAGTCTTCAACCATGATATGCTTTGGAGGTTGTACACCCTCCTCCACATCAATTTCAAACGTCTTAGAAGGAGGCTCTACGACTTGAGTTTCCCATGGAGGTTCTACATCTCCTAAGTCTTCAACCACTTCTTCCTCTTCAATGGCAAGCGTAGCTTCTTCCAATTGTTCTAATACAAAATCATGTTGCTCACTGTCCACCGGAGTTTCTAACTTCTCTATCATGCTACATTCTTCAGTAGATTTTCCATATGAAGCCATGGGGGTTCCTTGAATGTCCGAACGTCGGAAAGGTAATCGATTTATCGCTTGATCCAGTTGTTTAAGTATAAAATCGTACTCCTCCTTGATGGTTTCTTTTCTATGACAACTCCCTTCAATTACTCCTTCATTTGCAAAGGTCTCTTCTACCTTCACCTTTAGTGCCTCCTCTAGCTCCTTATGAAGTATGGATTCGCGAGGATGATCCCTTCTCTCTTGTTCTATGTTAATAGCAGCATTGGGATCATGTTGCTCTTGGATTGATGGATGTGGGTGCTCTTCCATGGATGGTGGTGATGGGATGGAGAGATCATTCTGTAGTTGAGATGAAAGTGCACTGGAGCTTGAGGGTTGAACATTGGAGGTTGAGGGTTAGTCCATGCGGGATATAAGATTTTGGAGTGTAGTGGTGATATCAATGAGAGAGGTAAGTGTGCTCTCCATGGAGTTTTGGGGTGAATAGGAGGGTTCATTTTTTTGGAAAACATGTTCATAATATGGAGGTGGTTCTTTTTGATAAGGAGATAGAGATGGTGAATATTGAGGTGGTGGTTCTAAGTATGGTTCATATGGTGGTTGGTGTGGTGGATAAGGATTAGGGTCATATGGAGGTGAGTGGTGGTAAGGGGCTTGTGAGTATGGTGGTCCAAAGTCATGTTGAGGAAGGAGTTCATAGGCATATGGTGGTGGTTGTTGATAATCAAAAGAGTGCTCACCATAGCCATTGCCTTGATATGCATCAAAGAATGGTCGTTGATAGTCCATTGGAGGTGGTTGTTGCCATGAGGGTTGATCAAATCCTTGTGGCTCCTTCCATCTTTGATTTTTCCAACCTTCATGCCCGTTCTCATTATAGTTCCCATTCCTAACAATAACATTGGAATCAAACTTGAAGCCAGAGGGGTGAGAGTTCATAGTAGTAGGAGAAAATAAAAACAAAAACTAACAAAAAGAAAATATTTTGAAAAAGATATGACTTTTGAAAAAAGATAAGATAAGATTTTGAAAAAGATAGGAAAAAAAAAGATAAGTTCAAAAAAATTTTAAAATAAAAATATGAAATTTTTTTTTTTGAAAAATATTTACAATAACCAATAATAAGGCACCCGTTTGCAATTCCTCGGCAACGGCGCCATTTTGACAATCGGATTTTCTATCGGTAAAGAAAAATAAAAATATGATTGCGTTGTAAGTATAGCTTCTAAACCAACAGAAAACCCTTTCGTACAAACATTTGGTTGTCACAAGTAACAAACGCAATAAAATTTATAAACCGAAGTATTCAAACCTCGGGTTGTCTTCTCAAGGAATTGCAGGGAAGTATGATTTATTATTGGTTATGGAAAATAGTATTTTTGGGTTTTAAAAAGGTTTGAACAAGAGAAATAAATTGCAGGAATTAATAAATTAATAATTATAAAAACTCTTGGCAAGGTATGAAAACTGGAAGTCCTATCCTAGTTATCCTTATCAATGGTGATGAGAATTATATTTTTGCTCCCACTCAGTCGAGTTCTAACTATGAAGGTAAGTTAAGTGGACAAATCAATTTAGCACCTAAAGTCCTAGTCAACTCCTAAGGAAAGACTAGAGTTATAGGAATCTAAATTAATCAGCAAAGATAACAATTATCAATCACGATGAGTTTGACAACTCAAGATTCACCAATTAATCAACCAAAGCTAAAAAGGGAAAAATCTAAATTATTTATATCAATAAAGAAAAGCAATCACGAGTCTGAAATACCTCAAATTATATTAATTAAGAAAATCCTAACATGAAAAGTTCATAAACAAATAAAAGAGAAAATAAAAATAAAGAACATTGAACCTGAGATAAAGAAGATGAAAATATTCCTAAATCCTTTAAGAGGAATCCTAATCCTAATCCTAAGAGAGAGGAGAGAACCACTCTCTCTCTAAAACTACATCTAAATCCTAAAACTATGTATGAATGTATGTTGCATGAAGTATATGATGAATGAATGGATTCCCCCACTTTATAGCCTTTAATATGTGCTTTCTGGGCCAAAAACTGGATCAGAAATAGCCCAGAAATCGCCCCCAGTGTTTTCTGGTACGTACAGGTCGCGGGAAGGTGACGCGGAGGCGTCATCCATGCGTTTGTGTGGATTGAAATTCGCAGATGCGACGCGGGCGCGTCATCCACGCATTTGCGTCGCCTAACTTCGGAGCAGCTATGGCAAATTATATATCGTTGTGAAGCCCCGGATGTTAGCTTTCTATTGCAACTAGAACCATCTCCTTTGGATCTTTGTAGCTCATGTTATGACCGTTCGAGTGCGAGAGGGTCAGGTTGACAGCTTTGCAGTTCCTTCAACTTCTTGTATTCCGTCCACTTTTGCATGCTTCCTTTCCATCCTCTAAGCCATTCCTGTCCTGTAATCTCTGAAATCACTTAACACACATATCACGGCATCTAATGGTAATAAGAGAGGATTAATATTAGCAAATATAGGGCCAAAGAAGCATGTTTTCAATCATAGCACAAATTTTGGGAAGAAATTGTAAAACCATGCAAATCGTATGAATAAGTGGGTAAAGAGTTGATAAAAACCACTCAATTAAGCACAAGATAAACCATAAAACAGTGCTTTATCATTGATCATTGATATTATTGACTCTCTGGTGGAAGAGGTCAATATGACTGAGAGTCTCGAATCAGAGCTAGAGGATATCTTTAAAGATGTTCAGCCTGATCTGGAGGAATCAGAGAAAATAATAGAACCTCTGAAAATCCCTCAGGATGAGGAGAAACCTCCTAAACTTGAGCTGAAACCATTATCACCATCCGTGAAATATGCATTTCTGGGAGAAGGTGACACTTTTCTTGTAATCATAAGCTCTACCTTAGAGCCACAGGAAGAGGAAGCAATAATTCAAGTGCTGAGGACGCACAAGACAGCTCTTGGGTGGTCTATCAGTGATCTTAAGGGCATTAGCCCAGCTAGATGCATGCACAAGATCCTATTGGAGGATGACGCTAAGCCAGTGGTTCAACCACAGAGGCGGCTAAATCCAGCCATGAAGGAGGTGGTACAGAAGGAGGTCACTAAATTACTAGAGGCTGGGATTATTTATCCTATTTCTGATAGCCCCTAGGTAAGCCCTATCCAAGTCGTCCCTAAGAAGGGTGGCATGACAGTGGTTCATAATGAAAAGAATGAATTGGTTCCTACAAGAACAGTTACAGGGTGGCGTATGTGTATTGATTACAGAAGGCTCAATACAGCTACCAGAAAGGATCATTTTCCTTTACCATTCATAGATCAGATGCTAGAAAGACTAGCAGGTCATGATTATATTACTACTACTTTCTGGATGGCTATTCAGGTTACAACCAGATTGTAGTAGATCCCCAGGATCAAGAAAAACCAGCATTCACATGTCCATCTGGAGTGTTTGCTTACAGAAGGATGCCATTTGGTCTGTGTAATGCACCTGCAACCTTTCAAAGGTGCATGCTCTCTATTTTCTCTGATATGGTGGAAAAATTTATGGAAGTCTTTATAGATGACTTCTCAGTATTTGGAGACTTTTTCAGCTCCTGCCTTGACCATCTGGCACTTGTTCTAAAAAGGTGCCAAGAGACTAACCTAGTTTTAAACTGGAAAAAATGTAACTTTATGGTGACTGAAGGAATTGTCCTTGGGCACAAAATTTCGAACAAAGGAATAGAGGTGGATCAAGCTAAGGTGGAGGTAATTGAAAAATTACCACCACCTGCCAATGTTAAGGCAATCAGAAGCTTTCTGGGGCATGTAGGATTTTACAGAAGGTTTATAAAGGATTTTTCAAAAATTGCAAAACCTTTGAGTAATCTGCTAGCTGCTGACACGCCATTTATCTTTGATAAGGAGTGTCTGCAGGCGTTTGAGACTCTGAAAGCTAAGCTGGTCACAACACCAGTCATCTCTGCACCAGATTGGACATTACCATTTGAATTAATGTGTGATGCCAGTGATCATGCCATTGGTGCAGTATTGGGATAGAGGCATGACAAGCTTCTGCACGTCATTTATTATGCCAGCCATGTTCTAAATGATGCATAGAAGAACTACACAACCACAGAAAAGGAATTGCTTGCAGTGGTTTATGTCATTAACAAGTTCAGATCCTATTTAGTAGGATCAAAAGTGATTGTGTACACTGACCATGCTGCTCTTAAATATCTACTCACAAAGCAGGATTCAAAACCCCGACACATAAGATGGGTGTTGCTTCTGCAAGAGTTTGATATAGAAATAAGAGACAGAAAAGGAACAGAGAATCAAGTAGCAGATCACCTGTCCCAAATAGAACTAGTAGAAGGGGCATCCCTCCCTCTTGCTATGATCTCTGAAACCTTTCCAGATAAGTAACTTTTTGCCATCCAGGAAGTACCATGGTTTGCAGACATTGCAAACTAAAGGCTGTAAGATTCATACTCAAAGAGTATAGTAGGCCGCAATCAAAGAAATTGATCTCGGATGCAAAGTACTATCTGTGGTATGAACCATATCTCTTCAAGAGATGTGCAGACGGAATAATCCATAGATGTGTGCCTAAAGAAGAAGCACAGAAGATCCTCTGGCATTGCCATGGATCACAGTATGGAGAACATTTTGGAAGTGAGTGAACAGCCACGAGAGTCCTCCAATGTGGCTTCTACTGCCCCACTCTCTATAAAGACACCCGAGAGTTTGTACGTAATTGTGACAGTTGCCAAAGATCTGGCAATCTACCTCACAGTTATGCCAAGCTTCAACAAGGGATCTTAGAGATTGAGTTGTTTGATGTATGGGGTATTGACTTCATGGGAACTTTCCCACCATCATACTCAAACACATATATTCTGGTGGCAGTGGATTATGTATCCAAATGGGTGGAGGCTATTGCAACACCCACTAATGATACTAAGATTGTGCTGAAATTTCTCCAAAAACATATCTTCAGCAGATTTGGTGTCCCTAGAGTACTAATCAGTGATGGGGGCGCTCATTTCTGCAATAAACAGCTTTACTCTGCCATGGTCCGATATGGAGTTAGCCACCGGGTAGCAACTCCATATCATCCACAGACAAATGGGCAAGCTGAAGTCTCTAATAGAGAACTTAAAAGAATCCTGGAACGGACTGTGATTAACCGTAGAAATGATTGGGCAAGAAGCTTGGATGATGCTCTGTGGGCATACAGAACAGCGTTCAAGACTCCTATAGGGACTTCTCCATACCAGCTTGTGTATGGAAAAGCCTGTCACTTGCCAGTAGAACTGGAACACAAGGCCTACTGGGCAACCAGATTCCTAAACCTTGATGCCAAGTTAGCTGGAGAAAAACGATTGCTCCAGTTAAATGAGCTAGAGGAATTTAGACTCAATGCTTTCGAAAATACAAAAATTTACAAAGAGAAAGCAAAAAGATGGCATGATAAGAAGCTGTCATCCAGAGTCTTTGAGTCAGGGCAGAAAGTTCTGCTGTTTAATTCTAGGCTCAAATTATTCCCTGGAAAGTTGAAATTCCGGTGGAGAGGACCATATGTGATTACAGGTGTGTAACCATATGGATATGTAGAGCTTCAGGATAATGACTCTAACAAAAAATTTATTGTTAATGGACAAAGAGTCAAACATTATCTTGAAAGTAATTTTGAGCAAGAATGCTCAAAACGGAGACTTGATTAAAGCTTAGTAATAGTCTAGCTAAAGACTATAAAGAAGCGCTTGCTGGGAGGCAACCCAGCAATTAACAAAGCTTATTTGTTAATTAAATGATAATTTTACAGGTTCATATTAATTATCTTGAAGGTAAAATAGCAATTGCATGAGTTCACAGAGTTACAGAAGGATTCAAAGGATACAATAGCAAAAAGAAGCTCACTGGTGCGAAAACGCCAGTAAAAGCTGTTTTGGGCGTTAAACGCCCAAAAGAAGCATCTACTGGGCGTTTAACGCCAGTAGGGATAGCCATTTGGGCGTTAAACGCCCAGAATGGTATCCATTCTAGGCGTTTAACGCCAGATATGCAGCATCCTGGGAGTTTGGAAAAATGCCCAGTGATAAAATATTTTCTGGCGTTTAACACCAGCCAGAAGCTACAGCTGGGCGTTAAACGCCCAGGAAAAGCAACAGATGGGCGTTAAACGCCCAAGACATGCAGCAGTTGGGCGTTTAACGCCAGGATCGTGGAGGGGAGGAAGTTTTTGTTCCCAACTTGATTTTTTCAAATTTTCATGTTTCCATCCATAATTTCTTGCATAAACATATTACAAATCCTAATTTTTCAAATCCCTTTTCAAAGATATCAAATGTATCTTAATTCTAAACATAACTCTTTTTCAAATCCTCTTCAACTTCTTTTCAAATCTTTTTCAAAACAAATCTATCTCTTTTCCCTCTCAAATCTTTTCAACTCATCAATATCTTTTTCAAATCTTCACAATATCTTTTTCAAAATAAATCTATCTTTTTCAAATATCTTTCATATTATTCATATCTTTTAAATTTTAAATTACATCTTTTTCCTATCATACTTATCTTTTACAAATCATATCTTCTATCCTATCTTTTTTTCAAAGATTTTTGAAAACCCACCCCCTCCCCTTTAAATCCACGTTCGGCCTCTCTCCTCTCCTCCACAATTCGAACTTGGCTCTCCCTCTATCCCTCTCATTTCCTTTCTTTTGCTTGAAGACAAGGAAACCTCTAAGTTTGGTGTGTTTATCCGTGATCACTAAACTAATACCCACTAAGATCATGGCTCCTAA
The DNA here is from genome assembly GCF_003086295.3 of Arachis hypogaea. Taxonomy (NCBI): domain Eukaryota; kingdom Viridiplantae; phylum Streptophyta; class Magnoliopsida; order Fabales; family Fabaceae; genus Arachis; species Arachis hypogaea. The sequence continues at coordinate 54,624,707 of NC_092041.1, forward strand.
GGGAAAATAAACCACTCCAAGAGACAAGAAAGAGAATATTCCAAAACCACTTTGGAATCAAGGGAAGTTCTTAACCAAAGAACATTCAGACCATTACTACAAAATAATGGGTCTAAGGACAGTGATCCCGGAAGTTAAATTTGATCTGAAAGAAGACGAATATCCGGAGATCCAAGAGCAAATTTGAAATAGGAGCTGGGAAATCCTAGCTAATCATAAAAAAAAGGTGGGAAGAAACATGGTTCAGGAATTCTACTCTAATCTGTGGCAAATAGACAGGTAGAGAATAGCTGGAACCGCCTTCTATGACTATCGAACTCTTGTCAAAAGGAAGATTGTTCACCTCCACCAGATAAAATAAGAGAGATCTTCAAGCTGCCTCAACTGAAAGATGACCCAGACTCCTTTAATAGAAGAATGATGAGAACAAATAAGGGCCAAGCACCCCACAGACTAAAGGAGCATCCACTTCCCAAAGTAAAGGTTGTTGAGTCCTAATCTTTGCCTTAACTCTGTTATAATTGTTCTTATTAGGAATTTACCTTAGAAATTATATATGAGTAGTAGTAATTAGTATCTTTATATTGATTTTATCTCCAATTAAGATATAATTTATTTTTCTCATCATCATCAAACATAAATAAAATAGCAGATTTTTAGAATAAAGAGGCAATATTTTTTCGAGTTTTTAACAAAGAAAATTCTAATTATTTATATGTGGTGGCAATACTTTTTGTCTTCTGAATGAATGCCTGAACAGTGCATATTTTTTATATTGAATTTTATGAATGTTAAAATTGTTGGCTCCTGAAAGAATGATGAACAAGAGAAATGTTATTGATGATCTGAAAAATCATGAAATTGATTCTTGAAGCAAGAAAAAGAAGTGAAAAAAGAAGAGAGAAGGAGCAGCAGAAAAAGCCAATAGCCCTTTAAAACCAAAAGACAAGGGAAAAAAAGGATCCAAGGCTTTGAGCATCAATGGAAAGGAGGGCCTAAAGGAATAAAATCCTGTCCTAAGCGGCTAAATCAAGCTGTCCCTAACCATGTGCTTGTGCCATGAAGTTCCAGGTAAAAAGCTTGAGATTGAGTGGTTAAAGTCATGATCCAAAGCAAAAGTGTGTGCTTAAGAACTCTGGACACCTGTAATTGGGGACTTTAGCAAACCTAAGTCACAATCTGAAAAGGTTCACCCAGTCATGTGTCTGTGGCATTTATGTATCCGGTGGTAATACTAGAAAACAAAGTGCTTAGGGCCACGACCAAGACTCATAAAGTAGCTGTGTTCAAGAATCAACACACTAAACTAGGAAAATCAATAATACTATCTAAATTCTGAGTTCTTATGGATGCCAATCATTCTGAAATTCAAAGGATAAATTGAGATGCCAAAACTGTTCGGAAGCAAAAAGCTACTAGTCCCGCTCATCTAATTAGAATTTGAGCTTCACTTAAAACTCTGAGATATTATTGCTTCTTGATTTCTTTTTATCCTATTTTATTTATCTAGTTTCTTGGGGATAAGCAACAGTTTAAGTTTGGTGTTGTGATGAGCGGATATTTTATACGCTTTTTGGGGGTAATTTCATGTAGTTTTCAGTATGTTTTAGTTAGTTTTTGGTATATTTTTATTAGTTTTTAAGAAAAATTCATATTTCTGGACTTTAATATGATTTTGTGTGTTTTTCTGTGATTTTAGATATTTTCTGGCTGAAATTGAGGGAGCTGAGCAAAAATCTGATTCAGGCTAAAAAAGGACTGCTGATGTTGTTGGATTCTGACCTCCCTGCACTCGAAATAGATTTTTGGAGCAACAAGAGTTCAATTGGCGCGCTCTTAATTGGGTTGGAAAGTACACATCCAGGGCTTTCCAGCAATATATAATAGTCCATACTTTGCTCGATGATAAATGATGTAAACTGGCGTTTAACGCCAGTTCCATGTTCTATTCTGGCGTAGAAACAGGTTGCAAATTAGAGTTAAACGCCCAAAACAGGTTACAACCTGACATTTAACTCCAAAAATAGCCCAGGCACGTGAAAAGCTCAAGTCTCAGCCCTAGCACACACTAAGTGGGCCCCAGAACTAGATTTCTGCACTATCTATCTCAGTTTACTCATTTTCTGTAAACCTAGGTTACTAGTTCAGAATTTAAACAACTTTTAGAGATTTATTTTGTACCTCATGACATTTTTAGATCTGAATTTTGTACTCTTTGACGGCATGAGTCTCTAAACTCCATTGTTGGGGGTGAGGAGCTTTGTTGTGTCTCGATGAATTAATGCAATATTTTTGTTTTTCATTCAAACACGCTTGTTTCTATCTAAGATATTCATTCGCACTTCAACATGATGAATGTGATGATTCGTGACACTCATCACCATTCTCAACCTATGAACGCATGCCTGACAACCGCCTCCGTTCTACATTAGATTGAATGAGTATCTCTTGGATTCCTTAATCAGAATCTTCGTGGTATAAGCTAGAATCCATTGGCAGCATTCTTGAGAATCCGAAAAGTCTAAACCTTGTCTGTGGTATTCTGAGTAGGATTCATGGATTGAATGACTGTGACGAGCTTCAAACTCACAAGGGTTCGGCGTAGTGACAGACGCAAAAGGATCAATGGATCCTATTCCAGCATGAGTGAGAACCGACAGATGATTAGCCGTGCAGTGACAGCGCACCTGGACCATTTTCACTGAGAGGATGGATGGTAGCCATTGACAACGGTGATCTACTAACACATAGCTTGCCATAGGAGGAACCTTGCATGCGTGAAGAATAAGACAGGGGGAAAGCAGAGATTCAGAAGACAAAGTATCTCCAAAACTCCAACATATTCTCCATTACTGCATAACAAGTATTATTTAATCCATGCTTTTTATTTACTACCAATCAAAACTGAGAATTATTATTATCCTGACTAAGAGTTACAAGATAACCATAGCTTGCTTTAAGCCAAAAATCTCCATAGGATTCGACCCTTGCTCATGTAAGGTATTACTTGGACGACCCAGTGCACTTGCTGGTTAGTGGTACGAATTGTGAAAAGTGTGATTTACAATTTTGTGCACCAACATCCACAAGGGATACCCGAAGAGGAGTATAATTGTGGTATTTTTTGATCTTTTACCCATGTCGATCTTCTTTTTTTCTTGGATTCTTTGTCCTTATCTCGGTAGGAGTAAGAGAATTTGGATTTTGAGGTCTCTCCTAGTCGAGAGTTTTCCTCCATGTTGATATACTTCTCTGCTCGTTCTTGTACCTCATTTAGAGATGCGGGATGCTTTTTCCATATGGATTGGCTAAAAGGCCCTTCTCGTAAGCCATTGATGAGGCCCATGATGGCCGCTTCTATGGGCAGACTTTGTATGTCCAGACATGCCTTGTTGAATCTTTCCATGTAGCTGTGGAGACTTTTCCAATCTCATTGTTGGATTCATAATGGACTTGGGGCATGCTTGGTTTTGTCTTTCTGGATAGAGAATCTGGCTAGAAACTTTTTGGCTAGGTTGTTGAATCTTGAGATGGACCTGGGGGGTAGATTGTCAAACCACTTAATCACCGTTTTTGTTAAGGTGGTCGGGAAGGCTTTGCAGCGGACTGCGTCTGAGGCATCAGTGAGGTACATTCGACTCCTGAAATTACTGAGGTGATGGCTGGGATCTGTTGTACCATCGTACAAAGTCATATCCGGGAGTTTAAAGTCTTTTGGGATTTTGGTCTTCATGATCTCCTTGGTGAATGGATCTTGGTCCTTGCGGGAGCTGTCTTCATGAGTGGATCGAGTCACCTTGGCTTTGAGATCGGTTTCGAGTTTTAGAAGTTTGTCCTCCAATTCCCAGCGTCGCCTTATCTCCCTTTGTAGGTCCTTCCCGGCTTCTCGCTGATGTTGGGCTTCTTTCTCAAGTTGTTTTAAACGATCTTGAAGCGTCTCAAGGGCTCCCGGGTTTAGTGAATTCTTGTCTTTGTTAGGTTGCGGGATATCTTTTGGTGTAGTGTCTGCATTTTTGTGCGGCGTTATATCTTCTAGATCCGAGTCGTAGTCATTGTCATGGTCGTCCGCCATGGTGGTAGGATGACTTCTAGATTCTTCGACAACGACACCAATGTTTCGAGGGTTACCTGAAACTGTAGGTCGACCTCGGATTAGATCTTCTGTACTGATCGGAGATGACGTGTCTGGCTTGTGCGTGGCCGCCAGAGCTGTCATGTCCGACTTGTTGGCTACTGATCCTTCGTCACCGGAGGGTGGTGGTACCTGCAAGGGACTCCAATGCTTAAGTTAGCAAGGGTATTAAATAGGTTTTTAGTAGAATCAGAGTATGAGAAATACCTGGGAGCTCCAGTGTATTTATAATGGTGTAGAGCGACCTTCTTAGATAAGATAAGTTAGTTATCTTTATCTTATCTTATCTTATCGTTTGAGTGAGGTCATCTGGTCTTCAAGGAAACCGCCCTTATCTCTATAGGATTGGGCTGCCTTTGGATTTGGGTCGTGTTCCTCCATTTGGGCCCTTTTTGGGCTTTCCTGGTGATTTGGCCGAGCTCTTTGAGGAGAGGTCGGATTGTCCTGACCTGAAGAGGTCGGTCGTCTTATCAGTAGAACATCCCGGGTCAGACTGCTCAACCCAGGGTATGAACACTACCTATTATTCACTTTTTCATACACTCATGCATTCCCTTTTTAATCACAACACATATTCATTGTTATCATTACTTTACTTTGGGACAATTTGTCCCCCCCTTTTATTGCTTTATTTTTCTTTTTCTTTTTTTTTCTTTTACTTTTCGTTTGTTTTTATTTCTTTTTTTTAAATAAAATATATAGAAGAGTATCAATGCACATGGTTTAATCATTTAATGCATGAGTATGTACCCAATTTCCAAGACCTTCAACAAAAGTACAAACATACACTTTTATCTCAACCAATATTTCCAAACTTCTCCACACTTGAATGATGCACACTCTCACTAACCTAAGCTAATCAAAGATCCAAATAAGGGAGATTTATTATTTTTCACTTAGGGGTAGTGATGTGCTAAAGTTAAGAACAAAAGGGGATTAACATAGGCTCAAAGTTGGCTAACAACGGTGGATAAAAGGGTAAGGCTATTTGGGTCAGTGAGCTCAAATGAAATAAAGGCCTCAATCATATAAATAAATTCATACACAAAATAATGGACATAAAGAATCAAACAAATCAAAGATTATAATCATAAAAAGAGAATAATACACATAAGAATGAAAATAGTGGTTGGTGCACAAAAATGAAATCACACTTGCAATTCCGCACAACTAACCAGCAAGTGCACTAGCTCGTCCAAGTAATACCTTACGTGAGTAAGGGTCGATCCCACGGAGATTGTCGGCTTGAAGCAAGCTATGGTTACCTTGTAACTCTTAGTCAAGAGAATATCAATGAAAGAGGTTTTGTTTGCAATAAAATAAAAGAACATGAAATAAAAGGTACTTGTGATTAAATAATGGAGAACAGGTTCGAGTTTTAGAGATGCTCTGTCATCTGAATCTCTGCTTTCCTACTGTCTTCTTCTTCACGCACGCAAGGCTCCTTCCATGGCAAGCTGTGTGTAGGGTGTCACCGTTGTCAATGGCTACTTCCCATCCTCTCAGTGAAAATGGTCCATGTGCGCTGTCATCGCACGGCTAATCATCTGTCAGTTCTCGATCGTGTTGGAATAGAATCTAGTGATCCTTTTGCGTCTGTCACTACGTCCAACACTCGCGAGTTTGAAGCTCGTCACAGTCATCCCCTCCCGGATCCTACTCGGAATACCACAGACAAGGTTTAGACTTTTCGGATTCCAGGAATGGCCACCAATAATCCTAGCTTATACCACGAAGACTCCAATCTTTCAGAATGGAGGCTAAGAGATACACATTCAATCTAAGATAGAACGGAGGTGGTTTTCAGGCACGCGTTCATAAGTTGAGAATGGTGACGAGTGTCACGGATCATCACATTCATTATGTTTAAGTGCGAATGAATATCTTAGAATGAAAGCAAGCGTGATTGAATAGAAAACAGTGGTAATTGCATTAATCCATCGAGACACAGCAGAGCTCCTCACCTCCAACCATGGGGTTTAGAGACTCATGCCGCAGAAGATACAAATACAGATGTAAAATGTCATGAGGTACAAAATAAGTCTCTAAGAGTAGTTTTTATACTCAACTAGTACCTAGGTTTACAGAAAATGAGTAAACTAAGATAGGTAGTGCAGAAATCCACTTCTTGGGCCCACTTGGTGTGTGACTGGGCTGAGCATTGAAGCTTTCACGTGCATAGGCTATTCCTGGAGTTAAACGCCAGTTTTTGTGCCATTTTGGGCGTTTAACTCTAACTTTTATGCCAGCTCTGGCGTTTTGGCGCCAGAAAAGGGCAGAGAGCTGGCGTTTTGACGCCAATATACGTCGTCAAAACTCGCTCAAAGTATGGACTATTATATATTGCTAGAAAGCCCTGGATGTCTAATTTTCAACGGAATTGGGAGCACACCGTTTAGAGTTCTGTAGCTCCAAAAAATCCACTTTGAGTGCAGGGAGGTTAGAATCCAACAACATCTGCAGTCGTTCTTCAGCTTCTGAATCATATTTTTGCTCAGGTCCCTCAATTTCAGCCAGAAAATACCTGAAATCACAGAAAAACACACAAACTCATAGTAAAGTCTAGAAATATGATTTTTGCATAAAAACTAATAAAAGTACACTAAAAAGTGGCTAAATCCTACTAAAAACTATATGAAAATACCCACAAAAAGTATATAAAATATCCGCTCATCAGTGGTTATATCATGCAACCACACAATTAGGCTTAAAACTTACATGGTTGTGTATTCTTAGCTCAAAAACTATGTTCTACAATATATAATTCAAGCAAGTTCAATAAAAAAATTTTACTCAAATCAATTGGGATGTCAATGGCCTATAGATAAATTCCTCCGAAAATTTCATTATTTTGACTAAGCTTATTATATATATGAAAACCAAGAAAATGAAACAAAAAATTCTAAAAGACCTAGTAATAGAAGAAGAATACATGAAATGTGAAAGTGTTGGGATTAAAAATTTTCACCTAAAAATGGCTGATTGGTCGGATGACCTCCCAACACTTAAAAGTTTGCACCGTTCTCGGTGCATTCAAAGATGAGCAAGATGGTACGACGGTATTCCAGATTGCCACCTTCAAATGGTGGATTAACCGGCTACTGCGTGTTCTTTCTTCCGCTTCCCTTTTTGCTTATGGTGGGTCATCCTGAAAGATAGAAAATAGGATAGTAAGACGAATAAATGTGAAAGCAAGGAAGCATAGATTGTTGGAATGAGGTAACAATCACTAAAATAAAGTGAGTGAATCTGTCGCGACATTAATGAAAATAAGTGTGTGAATTCTAAATTCTGTGCGGTTTAGAACACACATTAGCATGAAAAGCTATGTCAAAGATACACAAAAGAATTGAGCACTTCATTCATTCTAGTGTGCTTGAAATACTTTAAAGAAACTTGTTGGTTAAGACAAACAAACAAGTAATAAAGAAGCATCAAAGCATTCAAGCAAGAATGAAGTAATTGTGAAATGGATAATGAATGGACATAGGTTGATGTGCAAGGAAACTTAATGAACAAAATGAAATATGAAATTCACACATCAATCAATTTCACAAAGTTTGTTTGTATCACCTAATTGACATAGAAGGTGGAACATGGATGGTATGCAACTTAGAAAAAGATGGATATAAGGTAAGATTAAGCACATAGCAAGCATGGTCCACAAAGTTTAAAAAGCTCAAAAATATGTCACTAGGTAAGCTTATGATCCAATTTCACAATTCCAAAATCTCAATGCATGAAATTGGTGACATAAATAAAGACAATCATAAACAAGCATCACCTAAGAAAAAATCCATCGATTAGAAGTAATTGCCTAATAATCGATAATGAAATCAAATCACATGGTGGCTAGCTACAACATGCAGTTTAAAAATCCAAAAACATTCTTGAAGACAATGTCATGAGCACTTGGTATGTACAAATATCAAGCATGATTAAATCAAACCAAACAACAAAATATAACCTCAACAAAGAATTCAAACAACGAACACTAACAACAATGATGTTAAATAACATCCTATCTATAATCAGCAGCAATAAGCAGCAAATAAGATTAATAATCCAACACTTATCACCTAAAAGAAAAGTTAAACTAACTAACTAACTAATTAACCAACAAACTAAATAACTAACTAAAGAAGATGATGGGGGATGGTAAATGGTGGTGGTAGATGATGGTTGGAGAGGGAAAGAAGAGAGGAGAAGAGAAAAGAAGAAGAAAAGAAAAGAAGGTGGCGCGTACATGTGGGTCACGTGTACGCGTGGGAAAAATTTGTGCTAGACACACAGTTCTCGCAAGCTATATGCCCAACTCTATGTTTGGACCATGCGATGGCACAGTCCACGTACGATCCTAGCACGTTCAAAATCTGGGGGTCGTGCGTACGCATGATAGGGTGCTCTGTTTTTTAAAATTTTTTAACTTCTTGCACCAAACCCAGCATTCCAAATATCCAAACAGTCATCTAAACACCACCAAACTTTATTTAACACCCTAGAATACTAAATAAACTCAACCAATCAAACTAAACATGAAATTAAGCTTATTTACCAATATATATACAAAAGAGAGAAAATGAAAAGATGTTACCATGGTGGGGTGTCTCCCACCTACCACTTTTATTTAAGAGTAAAGTATCATTTTTGTCCCCAACGTTTGGGGTAAGTCCTATTTGTGTCCCTAACATTTAAATCGTCCTATTTGTATCCCTAACGTTTATAAAAGTTATTCAATGTTATCCTACTCTCAATTATACTAACAAATCAGATTATATTTTTCAATTATTCTCACTTGGATGTATTCATTCTCAATTAGGTCTTAATGATTGGATTTTTGATGGTATAGAATTTCACAAATGAATTCTCGTTGCAAGTATAGTTTCTAAACCAATCAATAATCCTTTCAAACAAAAAGTTGTTTGTCACTAGTACAAACCCCTAAAATTTATAAACCGAAGTATTGAACCTCGGGTCGTTCTCCCTAGGAATTACAATAAAGTGTCTTGTTATTGGTTGTGAGTTATTTTGGGGTTTTTTAGATTTTAGACAAGAAATATAAATGGCAAAGGAAATAAACTAACAACTAACAAATATCTTGGCAAGATATGAGTACTAGAAGTCCTATCCTAGTTATCCTCCTCAATTGTGATAACAAATTGTCCATTACTCCCACTTAGTTAACCTCTAACCATGGAGGAAAGTCAAGTGGATGAATCAATTTGATTTCTCAAGTCCTAATCAACTCCTAAAGGAAAGACTAGCTTTAGAGGCATTCAAATCAATTAGCAACTTCTAATTATCAATCAACAAAGGAATTAGATAACTCAAGAGTCACTAATTACTCTACCTAGGCCATAAGGAACAAAACCTACACTAAAATCCAACCAAGCATTTCATCAAACACTTGGAAGGAACAAAAGAAAAGCATAGTAAATTGACAACAAGAATGAAATCTAACAACAATTATTGAAAGGAATTAACAACAACAATTAAAAGAAACACATTTACTATGAATTACCTTGAATTGAATGGAAAGAAAATAGAAGGGATAAGAGTAGATCTACAACAAAGTATAAGAACAACATAAAGGAAATTACAACAAAAGAATAGAGGAAGATGAATGTAATAAAAAGGAATTGAAAAGATAGAAGTAGAAGAAGATGAATTAAAATCTAGATCTAAGAACTAAGCCTAATCCTAATCCTAATCCTAGAGAGAAGTGAGAGCTTCTCTCTCTAGAAACTAACTCTAACTACTAAACTAAGCTTAATGAGTGAATGATCCTCCCCCCTTTCATCCTTGGTCCTTATATGCATTTTGGCGCCAAAGTTGGTTCAGAAACTCCCCCAAAATCGCCAGGCACATGTTGCTTAAATGAGATCATGTGTGGACTGCGACGCGTGCGCGTCCTTGGCCAATTTTGCAATGTGCGAGCCAGCGCCTTGTGCGCGTGCGCGTGCTTGGCTGATTTCTTTTCTTTGGCTTTTTATGCTTCTCTCCACTTGTATGCTTCCTTCCTTGCTCCTTGGATCCATACCTAGCCTAATTCAATCCTGGAATTACTAGCAAACACATCAAGGCATCTTATGGAATCAAAGAGAAATTAGAATTCATCAAAATAAGGCTTAAAAAGCATGTTTTTACACTTAAGCACAAATACGGGAGAGATAATAAAACCATGCTAATTCATAGGTTAAATGTGACAAAAAGGTTAATAAAATGCTCTAAATTCAATGCAAGATACACCCTAAAAATGGGGTTTATCAGGTCTCACTTGGATGTATTTGATTTTAATATTATACCCACTATTTGTGTTTAGATTCAATTATGTCCCTAGCAAAGTGAATTATGTGAATTTTATAGGAATTAGTTTTAACTTTTGATGAGCTATTTTTCGGAGTGGATTATCGATTCTATCCTAAACATTTGTATTCTAACTTCAAGAAGAGATTTTTAAAACTCAAACTAAAGTGTTCATGATGTGTAATTGACGACAGGATAACATTGGATCACTTTTACAAACGTTAGGGATACAAATAGGACAATTTAAACGTTAGGGACACAAATAGGATTTACCCCAAACGTTGGGGACAAAAACGATACTTTACTCTTTATTTAAAGTCCTTAAGGTGGATAATTAGGAAGCTCTTTATAATGGTGGCTTGTGCTTGTACTCTTCCTTAAACTCCCACCAATGCTTGGACTTCCAATAAGCTCCAAAGTTCACAATTAATAGCACCAAGCTTTGATGAAGTTCCACACAAGCTAAGGGCTCCCAAAGTTGATCTTCATATATTCCGAGATCCCAAATCTCATTTCTACACCCGTCATCAAGTTGATCATCATCATTTCACTTGGGTGGCAACCAATTCTAATTCTTACTAAAGCAACCAAACAACTTCCTAGACCCAAGCAATCTAGCTCTACACCAATCCTTGCACTTCAACATTGAGCTCTTAACCATAATGAACCGAGAATGGCAATTCCAACCACTAACCATCTCCCTTTAACTCTTAAAGCCACAAAAAGCTCTAAGTTGCCCATCCGTCTCAAGCACACCATATTCAAGTGGAATAAGAAAGCTTAGGGATAAGAGATTTACCCACTTAAATGAAAGAATAGATGGTGATGGCTTGGGGAGAGGTCTTTCCAATGATCTTGCAAGCTCTACTCCTTTGTGCTCTTTTTGATTTACCTCCACCTCTTGGAAACTTTCTTCCAATTTAATGTTTTTTTCATTGCTTACCAAGGTTTTTGGAGGTTGTTTATATTCCTCTATGACCTTTACTTCATGTCCAACGGGAGAGGATTCAATTGTAGATAAAAACTCATCAATGTTGAATCCATTTCTTGATCAACCTCTCCAAATTCTTCAACTATGATATGCTTTGAAGTTTTTACACTAGCCTCCTCAACATCAATATCAAGCTTCCTAGAGGAATGCTTTACAACTCTAGATTCCCATGGAGGTTCAGCATCTCTTAAGTCTTCAACCACTTACTCCTATTCAATAATCACGGCTTCCTCCACTTGTTCCAATACAAAGTCCCACTCTTCATTTTCCACCGGAGTTTGTAATCTCCCTTTCATACTCCGAGATGAGCGGATAATTTATACACTTTTTGGCATTGTTTTTAGGTAGTTTTTAGTATAATTTAGTTAGTTTTTAGTATATAATTATTAGTTTTTATGCAAAATTCACATTTCTGGACTTTACTATGAGTTTGTGTGTTATTCTGTGATTTCAGGTATTTTCTGGCTAAAATTGAGGGACCTGAGCAAAAATCTAATTCAGAGGCTGAAAAAGGACTGCAGATACTGTTGGATTCTGACCTTCCTGCACTCGAAATGGATATTGTGGAGCTACAGAAGCCCAATAGGCACGCTCTCAAATGCGTTGGAAGTAGACATCTTGGGCTTTTCAGCAATATATAATAGTCCATACTTTGCTCAAGAATCGATGTCCCAAACTGGCGTTCCGAGTTAGCATAAAAAATTCTAGCGTAAAACGCCCAAACTGGCACCAGAATTGGAGTTAAACGCCCAAACTGGCACCAAAGCTAGCGTTTAACTCCAGGAAAAGCCTATGCATGTGAAAGCTTCAATGCTCAGCCTAAGCACACACCAAGTGGGCCCTGGAAGTGGATTTCTGCATCATTTACTTATTTTTGTAAACCCTAGACTACTAGTTCATTATAAATAGGACCTTTTACTATTGTATTTTCATCTTTTGATCATCTTTGATCTTTGGATCAGGTCTTTGAACCCTTTTTCGATTGTTTCATGTTACTTGGGAGGCATGGCCATTCGGCCATGCTGGACCTTCATCACTTATGTATTTTCAACAGTGGAGTTTCTACACCGCATAGATTAAGGTGTGGAGCTCTGCTGTTCCTCATGAATTATGCAAAGTACTATTGTTCTTCTATTCAACTCAAGCTTATTCTCATTCTAAGATATTCACTCGCACTTTAACTTGATGAACGTGATGATCCGTGACACTCATCATCATTTTCCTTTATGAATGCGTGCCTGACAACCACTTCCGTTCTACATGCAATAGCTTGAGTGTGTATCTCTTGGTCTACTGGTTCATGATGCATGGTTGCCTCTCCTGACAATAGAGCCTTCCATTTTGTGCGACCAAAGTCTTCGTGGTATAAGCTAGAATCAATTGGCAGCATTCTTGAGATCCTGAAAATCTAAACCTTGTCTGTGGTATTTTGAGTAGGATCCAGGATGGGATGACTGTGACGCGCTTCAAACTCGCGACTGTGGGGCGCAATGACAGTGCGCAAAAAGATCAGTGGATCTTATTCCGACACAATCGAGAACCGACAGATGATTAGTCATGCGGGAAACCGTAGAGGACCATTTTCACTGAGAGGACGGATGGTATCCATTGACAACGGTGATCCACTGATAAACCACTATTGTATGGTTTATCTTGTGCTTAATTGAGTGGTTTTTATCAACTTTTTACCCACTTATTCATACTATTTGCATGGTTTTACAATTCCTTCCCAGAATTTGTGCTATGATTGAAGACATGCTTCTTTGGCCTTATATTTGCTAATATTAATCCTCTCTTATTACCATTAGATGCCGTGATATGTGTGTTAAATGATATTAGAGATTACAAGGCAGGAATGGCTTAGAGGATGGAAAGAAAGCATGCAAAACTGGAAGGAATACAAGGAATAGAAGGAACTTCAAAAGTTGTCCAGCCTGACCTCTTGGTACTAAATCGACCATAACATGAGCTACAGAGGTCCAAATGACGCGGTTCCAGTTGCGTTGGAAAGCTAACATCCAGGGCTAACGTGTGGATGACGCGAACGTGTGATTGACGCACCCGCATCGCATCTGCGAATTTCAATCCACGCAAACGTGTGGACGACGCCTCCGCGTCACTTTTCCGCGACCTGTACGTACTAGAAAATGCTAGGAACGATTTTTGGGCTGTTTCTAACCCAATTTTTGGCCCAGAAAGCACAGATTAGTGGCTAAAAAGTGGGAGAATCCATTCATTCATTATATACTGGATACATCAGACAACAGACTTTTGATAATTTAGATGTAGTTTTTAGAGAGAGAGATTCTCTCCTCTCTCTTAGGATTAGGATTTAGAGTTTCTTTTAGGATAGGATTATCTCATCTTTATATCAGGTTTAATATTCCTTTATTTTGACTTCTCTTATTCGTTAATTATATATGTTGCCAAATTGGCTTATGAATCATTCATGTTATGATTTTCTTAATTAATACACATTAAGGTATTTCAGACTTATGATTGCTTTTTCTTATTTATAATTTAGATTTCCTCTTTTGGATTTGGTTGATTAATTGGTAACTCTTGAGTTGTCAAACTCATCGTGATTGATAATTATTATCTTTGCTAATTAATTTAGATTCCTATAACTCTAGTATTTCCTTAAGGAGCTGACTAGGACTTTAGGTGTTGAATTGATTTGTCCACTTGACTGACCTTCATAGTTAGAGGTTGACTTAGTGGGAGCAAAAGTATAATTCTCATCACCATTGATAAGGATAACTATGATAGGACTTCTAATTTTCATACCTTGCCAAGAGATTTCCTCGTTATTAATTTATTAATTTCTGCAACCCATTTCTCTTGCTCAAAACCCTTTTCAAAACCCAAAACACTGTTTTCCATAACCAATAATAAAACACACCTCCCTGCAATTCCTTGAGAAGATGACTCGAGGTTTGAATACTTCGGTTTATTATTTTTATTGGGTTTGGTACTTGTGACAACCAAAACGTTTGTAAGAAAGGTTGATTGCTTGGCTTAGAAACTATACTTGAAATGAGAATTTATTATGAATTCTAAACCATCAATCTTCAGTTCTTCAAAATGGCGCCGTTGTCGGAGAATTGCAAACGTGTGCCTTATTATTGGTTACTGTAAATATTTTTCAAAAAAAATTCATATTTTTATTTTAAAATTTTTTTGAACTTATCTTTTTTTTATATCTTTTCCAAAATCTTATCTTATCTTTTTTTAAAAATCATATCTTTATCAAAATATTTTCTTTTTGTTAGTTTTTATTTTTATCTTCTCCTACTACTATGAACTCTCACCCCTCTGGGTTCAAGTTTGATTCCAGTGTTGTTGTTAGGAATGGGAACTATAAAGAGAACGGGCATCAAGGTTGGAAGAATCAAAGATGGAAGGAGCCACAAGGATTTAATCAACCCTCCTGGCAACAACCACCTCCAATGGACTATCAACAACCGTTTTGTGATGCATATCAAGGCAATGGCTATGGTGAACGCTCTTTTGATTATCAACAACCACCACCATATGCCTATGAATCCCCTCCTCAACATGACTTTGGACCACCATACTCACAAGCCCCTTTCCGCCATTCACCTCCATATGACCCTAATCCTTATCCACCACACCAACCACCATATGAACCATACCCAGAACCACCACCTCAATATTCACCATCTCCATATCCTTATCAAAAAGAACCACCTCCGTATTATGAATCTGTTTCCCAAAATAATGAACCCTCCTATCCACCCCAAATCTCCATGGAGAACACACTTACTTCTCTCATTAGTCTCACTTCTACACTCCAAAATCTTATATCCCGCATGGACCAACCCTCCACCTCCAATGTTCAACCCTCAAGCTCCAATGCACTTCTATCTCAACCACAGAATGATCACCCCACCCCATCACCACCATCCATGGAAGAGCACCAACATCCATCAATCCAAGAGCAACATGATCCCACTGATGCTATTGACATGGAACAAGAGCAAAAGGATCATCTTCCTGAATCCATACTTCATAAGGAGCTAGAGGAGGCACTGCAGGTGATGGTAGAAGAGACCTTTGCAGATGACGGAGTAGTGGAAGGGAGTTATCATAGAAAAGAAGCCATCAAGGAGGAATATGATTTCATACTTAAACACCTAGATCAAGTGATAAATCGATTACCTTTCCGACATTCGGACATTCAAGGGACCCCCATGGCTTCATATGCAGAGTCTAATGAAGAACGTAGCATGAAGGAGACGCTAAAAACTCTAGTGGACAATAAAGAGCGTGATTTTATACTGGAACAAGTGGAGAAAGCCGGAATTATTGAAGAAGAAGGAGTGGTTCAAAACTTAGGAGATGCTGAACCTCCATGGGAAAGTTAAGTTATAGAGCCTCCTTCAAAGACATTTGAAACTAATGTTGAGGTGGATGTACAACCTCCAAGGCATCTCATAATTGAAGACTTTGAAAGGGATGGTCATGAGATGGATTCAATCATTGATGAATTCTTATCTACATTTGTGTCATCTCCCATTGGACTTGACATGGAGATGAAAGAAGAAGAAGCACAACCTCTCATGCCCTTGGTGAACAATGAAGCAGAGATTGAATCGAAAGAAATCTACCAAGAAGAAGAGCTTGATATTAAAGGAGATTGCAAAGAGGTAGAAAGTTGTCAAAGAAAAGCACAAGGGAGTGGAGCTTGCACGATCATTAGAAACACCTCTTCCAAGGCCATTACCATCCAACACAACATTCAAGTAGGTAAAAGTCTTATCCTTAACCTTTACTTTCCCACTTGAATATGGGCTTCTAGAGACGGATGGTCAACTTAGAGCTCTTTGTGGCATTAAGAACAAGAGGAAGATGGTTAGTGGTTGGAGTTGTCAAGCAAGGTTCAACATGGTTGTATGCTCCAAGTTGAAACGCAAAGTTTGGTGCAGAGCTCAATTGAATGGGTCTAGGATGTTATTTGGCCGCTTCAGTGAGAATTCAAATTGCTTGCCACCCGGCTGGAACAATGATGATCAAATTGAAGATGGGTGTCGAAACAAGATTTGGGATCCGGGAATATATGAGGATCAACTTTGGGAGCTCAAAGCTTGTGGAGAACTTCATAAACGCTTGGTGAATTTATTTGGAGATGTTGAAGCTTATTGGAAGTCCAAGCGTTGGTGGAAGTTTCATGATGAGTTCAAGCACAAGCCACCATGACAGAGAGCTCACCAAATGTCCAACTTAAGGACTTTAACTAAAAGTGCTAGGTGGGAGACAACCCACCATGGTATGATCGTCCCTTTTTCAGTTTTAATTCTAGTCTGTTTTGTATGTTTTTGAGTTTTGATTGGATCTAGAATCATGCATAACATTCATATTAGCCTTGCATTTTGCATTTTGCATATAAAAAAATACACACGACGCGACAGCGTTGCTGACGCGTCCACGTCAAATGTGCGTTGGGAAGAAAATAAGATTGAACAGAGAGTCACGCAAAAGTATGGCTGGAGGCGTGCCTTTGGCACAATTTGACCCACGCGACCGCATCGCCAACGCGTCCGCGTCATGTGGGAAAAATGCCTCCCACGCGTCCGTGATACCCACGCGAATGCGTGGCCCTGTAAAATCGACGTAAAAAGGGTGTATGGCAATAAATTGAGATGGAGTTGGGCTGAACTCGTGCTAGACGCACAAGCCCCACCACGCGTATGCGTGCCCCACGCGTCCGCGCCGTTTTCAAAGTTTGGCCATTCACGCGATCGCGTCCACCACGTGAACGCGTCACCCTGAAATTTGGCAAAATGAGTTTTCACACAGAGAGTTGTGCGAGCGTGAGGCTGCCCTCGCGCCACTAGCATTAATCATGTCACGCCTCCGCGTGACCGACGCGTCCGTGTCACCTCATTTAAGCGCTATCCACGCGAACGCGTGACCCATGCGTCTGCGTCGAATGCGCCGCACAACTTATCTTAATCTGCCAAAATATCTTATCTTTTTCTTCCCCGAATCCTACTTTTTCTTTTCCTTTCTTATTTCTTTCTTCCCCATTCCTCCTTCTTCCTTCTTTCTTCTTCCTTCTTTCTCCTTTCTTTTTTATTTTCATGCATTTTTATGTTGGTGTTGGAGCTTTATTTGGATTTTACTTTATTATAACGGAGCTTGTGGATATTATAAGGATTGGTTTGATAATTGATATTTTAAATTTGGCTCTCATATATATTTGGATTTATTACTTTCATTCCTCTTTTAACTCACAATACTTGTAATCCACCTGTATTTGAGATTATCATTCACAATTGTCATCATACAAGTGCTCTTTAATCTAGCTTATTTTAACAATTGATGCTTGACCTATGCTTCTTATGCCTTTGCCTGCATGCGTTTACACATCTTGCATCTAATTGATTTAATATGCCTTGCTATATTTCCACTGATGTCCTAATTGCATGTAGTCGTGACGATGTATTTAAAACATTATCCCTTACCTTGCCATTGATTATCACTTGAACCTCCCTCCTCCCGGTTCTAGCTATTTGAATTACATGTCCCTTTCCTTTCGGGCTTTTTCAGGATGGCCACCAAAAAGGGTAACGAGAAAAGCCTCTAACAAGCCACCGGCGAAGAGCAGAACAAATAGAGCACCTGCTGAGGAACCACAACCCCCATCCACTTGCATATCTTAGCATGCACCGAGGACGGTGCAATCTTTAAGTGTGGGGAGGTCGATACCGATCTCCACGGGTTAGTTATTCTCTTCTCAACACCAATATTCTATTTTCTTTGTTTGTTCATTGTTGCATTGCATAATAGATTGCATGTGTAGTTGATTGTTTGCATTTAAGTACTACTTGGTTGAAAAATAATAAGTTTCTTTTTAAGACCCTATTTTTGAAAATTTTCACTAATTTAAATTAAAAAAATTAAAATCTTCTATGTGTTAAATTTGTTTGAAGATTGTAAATTGGAACATGGTTTTTGAGCCTAAGAACATACAACCTGTGAGATTTGAGCTTATTTATATGGTTACATTATTTAACCATAATATTTTATTCTTGTGTGTTTTCTTCTCTATGATTGCAATCTTTGCTTTGTTCCAGTCTATATGTCCATTGTTTAGTATATTTATATGCTTGCATATGATTGAGGCCATCATTTGTTTAGCTCACTTATCCCAAATAAGCCTACCCTTTAAATTACCTTTGTTAGCCATTTCGAGCTTTTTAATCCCTATTTGTTTAATATTTTACCACATCACTAGTCTAAGCAGAAAAATAAATTAAATATCCCAATTGAATCTTTGGTTAGCTTAAGATAGAGGTTGTGCATCAACTAAGTGTGGGGAAACTGTGGGAACATGGGTTAATAAAGGAATGTATCATGTTTTTAATTTATTTGAATATTGGGAATTTGGGAACCTACTCATGAAAAACCAAAATAGAAAAATAATGGAAAATCCATGTGCATTGATAAGTTATGTTTATATTAAAAAAATATTCAATAAATAAGTAAATAAATAAGGGGACAAAAATACCCCAATGTTAAGCTTTAATAGAAAAATCAATGCACATGTGATAAAAGTAAAGAAATATCAAAAAATTTGGTACATGAGTATGTGATACAAAAGTGGGAATTATGGGTAGCTAGATGTGATTTTTAGAATTATATAGAGTATGTGTATGTTAGGTGAGAGCTTAGACTAGTCAAAGATTCAATTCATAGCTCACTTAGCCATATATATATGTCCTCACCTTTACCTTAGCCCCATTACAACCCTGAAAAGACCTTATGATGTTTGCATTGGTATGCTAAATATTTGTTGATTGGTTAGATAAAGAACAAAGTTTAGAAAGCATGATTAGAGAAGAGTAGAGTGAATTACCCTATACACTTGAGAGACTAGAGTGATATACACTACCAGTGAAGGTTCAATGCTTGATTCTATGTTCCCTACTTTCATGAGCTATCTTCTTACAAGTTTGCTTGCTTTTTATTGTACGATTTGAATTAGTGGAATTTGGGTTGTATTTGTCTTGAATAACTTATTCACTTTTAACCAAGTAGGTAGAAACATTTTGCATGTAGTTGCATTTACAAAGATAGGTTGATCGCATACTCTCTATCATTCCTCCTCACTCCTTTATAGCTTCTCTTGAGTTTAGCATGAGGACATGCTAATATTTAAGTGTGGGGAGGTTGATAAACCACTATTTTATGGTTTATCTTATGCTTAATTGAGTGGTTTTTATCAACTCTTTACCCACTTATTCATACTATTTGCATGGTTTTACAATTCCTTCCCAGAATTTGTGCTATGATTGAAGACATGCTCCTTTAGCCTTATATTTGCTAATATTAATCCTCTCTTATTACCATTAGATGCCGTGATATGTGTGTTAAATGATTTCAGAGATTACAGGGCAGGAATGACTTAGAGGATGGAAAGGAAGCATGCAAAACTGGAAGGAATACAAGGAACTAAAGGAACTGCTAAAGCTGTCCAGCCTGACCTCTTGGTACTAAATCAACCATAACTTGAGCTACAGAGGTCCAAATGATGTGGTCTTAGTTGCGTTGAAAAGCTAACATCCGGGGCTTCGCAACGATATATAATTTACCATAGCTGTCCCGAAGTTAGGTGATGCGAATGCGTGGATGACGCGCTCGTGTCGCATCTACTAATTTCAATCCACGCAAACACATGAACGACGCCTCCACGTCACTTTCCCGCGACCTGTACGTACCAAAAAATGCCGGGGACGATTTTTGGGCTGTTTCCGACCCAGTTTTTGGCCCAGAAAGCATAGATTAAAGGCTATAAAGTGGGAGAATCCATTCATTCAATATATACTGGATACATTAGACAACAGACTTTTGATAATTTAGATGTAGGTTTTAGAGAGAGAGGTTCTCTCCTTTCTCTTAGGATTAGGATTTAGAGTTTCTCTTAGAATAGGATTATCTCATCTTCATATCAGGTTCAATATTCCTTTATTTTGACTTCTCTTATTCGTTAATTATATATGTTGCCAAATTGGCTTATGGACCATTCATGTTATGATTTTCTTAATTAATACACATTGAGGTATTTCAGACTTATGATTGTTTTTCCTTATTTATAATTTAGATTTCCCCTTTTGGCTTTGGTTGATTAATGGTAACTCTTGAGTTGTCAAACTCATCGCAATTGATAATTATTATCTTTGCTGATTAATTTAGATTCCTATAACTCTAGTCTTTCCTTAAGGAGTTGACTAGGACTTTAGGTGTTGAATTGATTTGTCTAGTTGACTGACCTTCATAGTTAGAGGTTGACTTAGTGGGAGCAAAAGTATAATTCTCATCACCATTGATAAGGATAACTAGGATAAGACTTCCAGTTTTCATACCTTGCCAAGAGATTTCCTCGTTATTAATTTATTAATTTCTGCAACCCATTTTTCTTGCTCAAAACCCTTTTCAAAACCCAAAACACTGTTTTTCATAACCAATAATAAAACACACCTCCCTGCAATTCCTTGAGAAGACGGTCCGAGGTTTGAATAGTTCGGTTAATTATTTTTATTGGGTTTGTTACTTGTGACAACCAAAATGTTTGTAAGAAAGGTTGATTGCTTGGCTTAGAAAATATACTTGCAACAAGAATTTATTATAAATTCAAAACCATCAATCTTCAGTTCTTCATCCACCAACATACAACTTGCCATGGAAAGGAGTACGCATGACTGGATGAAGGCAGTAGGAAAGTAGAGATTCAGAAGGAACACAGCATTTCCATACGCTTATCTGAAATTCCCACTAATGAATTACATAAGTATCTCTATCTTATTTTATGTTTTATTTATCTTTTAATTATCCAAACCCCATAACCATTTGAATCTGCCTGACTGAGATTTACAAGATGACCATAGCTTGCTTCAAGCCAACAATCTCCGTGGGATCGACCCTTACTCACGTAAGGTATTACTTGGACGACCCAGTGCACTTGCTGGTCAGCAGCACAGAGTTGTGAAGAAAGTGTGTGAGATCACAATTCCGTGTACCAAGTTTTTGGCGCCATTGCTGGGGATTGTTTGAGTTTGGATAACTGACGGTTATCTTGTTGCTTAGATTAGTTTTTTTTTTTATTTTGTTCTTCAGAATTTTTAAGAAGGAATTCTAGAGTTTTAGATGATGCTTTTATCATCACATGAGCTACTTGATTCTAATCAATTTGGCTGTTGTATATAATGTCCTGCTGAACCTTGGTTAACCATGTCTAATCCTTTTAGACTGAAGCTTTAGACTAACATTACATGATTCCGGGAATTCTTATTAAAAATTTTGAGTTTCTTATTTTCTTTTTCAAAATAATTTTCAAACAAAAATTTTCAAAAAAATTATAAAATCATAAAAACAAAAATTATTTTGTGTTTCTTGAGTCAAATTTTAAATTCGGTGTCAATTGCATGTTTTTATTTTTCTTGCATTTTTCGAAAATATATGCATTGTGTTCTTCAATGATCTTCAAGTTGTTCTTGATGATTTTCTTTGTCTGATCTTTAAATTCTCTTGTTTTGTGTCTTTTGTTGTTTCTCATGTGCATTCTCAATTTGTTAGTGTCTCTAGTATGAAAATTTCTAAGTTTGGTGTCTTGCATGACTTTCTTTTCTTAAAATATTTTCAAAAAATATGTTCTTGATGTACATCTTGACATTTAAAGTGTTCTTGCATGCATTGTTTATTTGATCTTAGTTTTTCATGATTAGTTTCATTTTGTTGTTTTTCTCTCTCATCATTAAAAATTCAAAAAACTTTCAAAATTATGTCTTTTCAAGTCAATAATACAGAGAATTGAAGATTCAGAACATACAGCAGAGGAATCACAGAGAAAAAGCTGGGCGTTCAAAATGCGCAGTGAAGAAGGAATTCTGGTGTTTAAACGCCAGCCAGGGTACCTGGCTGGGCGTTTAACGCCCAAAGAGGTAGCATTCTAGGCGTTAAACGCCAGAATGAATAGCATCCTGGGCGATTAACGCCAAGATAGCACCAAGGAGGTAATTTTGTTTTAAATTCAAATCTTTTTAAATTTTTCAAGTTTTAAAACTAATTTTTCAAAATCTTATCTTTTTCATATCCTCTTTTATCAATCATATCTTTTTCAAAATCAAATCTTTTTTCCTTTCTCTTTTAATATTTTAAAAAAATCCTTGCTAACAATCAATGTTGTGATTCAAAAATTTCAAGTTTGTTACTTTCTTGTTAAGAAAGGTTCAATATTTGAATTTTAGAATCACATCTTTTAATTTCTTGTTAGTCAAATCATCAATTTAAAAAAAAATCATATCTTTTCAATCATATCTTTTTAAAATCATATCTCTTTAAAATTTAATTTTTTTTTTCAATCATATCTCTTTTAATTTGATTTCATACTTTTTTTCTAACTTCTTATATTTTTAAAATTATTTTCAAATCTTTTTCAACTAATCACTATTCCTACCTTTTTCAAAACCACCTAATTACTTTTCCTCTCCCAATTTTTGAAAATCACTAACCACTTTTTCAAAATTTTTTATTTTCGAAAACTCTCTCTCTCTCTCTCATCTCCTTCTATTTAATCACTAACACTTATCCTCCTTTGATAATTCGGACCCCTTCTCTCCCTATAAGTTCGAATTTTCTATCTCACCCTTCTATTCTCCTTTTCCTCTGACACATCAAGGAATCTCTATACTGTGACATAGAGAATTCCACACTTCCTTGTTTTCTTCTCTTTCATATGAATAGGAACAAAGATAAAGGCATTCTTGTTGAAGCTGATCCTGAACCTGAAAGGACTCTGAAGAGGAAATTAAGAGAAGCTAAAGCGCAACTCTCTGGAGAGGACCTAACAGAAATTTTCGACAAAGAATAAGACATGGCAGCCAAAAATAACAACAATGCCAACAATGCAAGGAAGGTGCTTGGTGACTTTACTGCACCTACTCCCGACTTCTATGGGAGAAGTGATGGATGCACGGGAACCGTGTCGGAAGAGATTTTCTAAATGAAATTGCGTTGCAAGTATAGCTCCCCCAACAACAATCCTCGCGGATCAAATTTAGAATGGAATTGGTTGTCACAAGTTCAACCCCAATAAAATAACCGAAGTATTCAAACCTCGGGTCGTCTCACGAAGAATGGGCAAACAAGTGCTTTAACATTGGTTAGAAGTCCGGGGTTGTGATTCATTAACAAGAAAGTAAATTGAGAATCTTAGCAATTAAGCAATCTAAAGTGCAAGGATCTAATTCAAACAACAAGCAAGGTGTAAAAAATTTCAAAATAAGGAACCAACATTCAATCTAACTTTACTCGTAACTAAACAATAACTACAACTAAGCGAGACAATTGAGAAATTGATTTTCAAATATGAATAATAAAACCAACTCTTGGTTAGGCATGGGAATTGGGGTCGCTATCCTTGTCTAATAACCATATCTTGACAATTATGAGGAGCCGAACTCATTAAGTCTACTTCTACACTTGAAGTACGTCAAATGGTTTGGTCAACATCAACCCATAAGGCCTAACCTCACTACTAATTAACCTAGTAGTAGGGTAGTGTTAATGGATATCAAATTGACCACTAAGGGCTCTTAAATCATCAAATCCATTAGACCCAACGACTCAAGTTTACCCAATTCCTTTGGCCTAAGCCAAGAGTGAAAAGGACTACTCCATAGTCAAGGTAAACAATTCATCAAACACAAATTGGTATGCATTAATAAAAGACATGTTCAAATTGCAATTGAATTGAAATCAACAAATACCCACTAACAATTATCAACTTATAAGAGCTTAAACAACACAATGAAGCATAAAAATCATCAATGTAACATCAACAAGTCAAGATTCACAATATTCATGAAATGGGTATAAAGTGATAATTGACAAAATCCATAAACTAACACAAGATCTAAGTGGAAATATACTAAGGAATTCAAACTAAGCAATCAAAGATAGTAATTAACAAAACCCAATTCAGATTCAACAAGGAAAGATCAAATTAAAGCTAGATCTAGAGAAGAACAAGGGTTTCTTCCTGTAGAAGAAGAAAAAGCCTCAAAACTAGAAAAATTGTGTCTTAGTGTAAAATGATTGATCCCCCCTTTCTCCCTAGCATCCTTGGGTCTTTTCCATGCAGAAACAGCCTGAAATTGGGCCTGTTGATCCTCAGAAATTGCCAGCCACGATTTCTTTTAATGAGGTCACGTGCAGCTTCCCACGCGTGCGCCCGCGCCGATTGCTTTTGTGATCCATGCGTGCGTGCCAGCTGCGCGTTCGCGTCGGTGGAAATTCTCTGGCATGCGCGGATGTGTCCATTCTTGCGCGCCGCTTCCAGCTGTCCTCATCCATGCGTGCGCTTGACATGCACATGCACGCCGATGCTGCAGTTTCCAAAATCCAAATCTTCATGTTCCTTCCTCTGGTGCATGCGTTCCTTCTCTCTTCTAGGCCATTCTTACCCTACTAATTCTGAAATCACTCAACAAATACGTCACGGCATCAAATGGCAATAAAGAGAATCAAAATATAGCAATTCTAAGGCAAAATAAGCATGTTTTCCACAATGGAGCAACATTGGGAAGTGAACACAAGACCATGCATTTCTTGTGAATAAGTGTGAGAAATATTGATAAAAACTACCAAAATAAGCACAAGATAAACCACAAAATTGGGGTTTATCAAATCTCCCCACACTTAAACCAAGCATGTCTTCATGCTTAAAATAAAAAGACCAAAGATCATGGTGAGAAAGGGTGTATGAAATGCAAACTATCTAGGCAAATGCATGCGACTAATGTAAAATCGTCTATCTACTTAGTCAAGGGTAAATCCATCTTCCAAGAATACATGTAAGTATATGGGGTGAAAATGATGTGTAATTCATGAATCCTACCACACTGGATATCACTATGAAGTGCATATGACTTGCTCAACGAACGCTTATGAAAGCCGGGAACAAAGAGTTGAGCATCGAACCCTCACCGGATGTGTATCCGCTCTATGCGCTCAAGTGTATAGGGTTCATCACTTAATCCTCTCCTAATCATGCTTTCCAAGATTCGTCTTTCATCTAACAATCAACAATTACTTAATGCATGCTTACAAGTATCATGAGGTCTTATTTATGGGTTGTAACGTGGCTAGGGTGAGGGTAAGGATGCATATGGTCAAGTGAGCTTTAAAATTTGAGTCCTTGATTAACTTAGAATCCCACTTGACACATAAAACAACCTATACAACTATGATACATTACCTACCTACCCTTGAGTTCCACTCTTTGCACACTCATGCATTCCTTTCAATTCATATCCCATATGCATTGTTTTTACTACTTCTCTTAGGGCATTTTTGTCCCCTTTCATTGCCTTTCATTTTTTTTCTTTCATATATATATTTTCTTTTCTTCTCTTTTTTTTTGGTCCTTTTTTCCTTGGGGTTCATGTACAAAAGTTTCAATGCATATAGTTCAATCATTCAATACATGAGTATGTTCCCAAATCCCAGAGTTTTCAATCACAATACACCTCTATATCTACCCAAGTTCCCAAGTATATCCTCCCAATCGAATGATACACATCCTAATTCTCTTAAGCTAATCAAGGATCCAAATTTAGGGACATTCATGGTTTTTCACTTAGGGTTGTTGATGTGCTCTTTTTAGGAATAAAGAGGGTTTATCATAGGCTCAAATTTGGTGAGCAATGGTAGATAAAAGGGTTAAGGCCATTTGGGAAGAGTGACTATTGAAATGATGGCCTCAATCATGTAAATGCATTGATACACAAAGTAATGGAAATATAGAATCAGACAAAGCAAGGATTGTAATCATAGAGAGAGAATAATGCACACAAGAATAGAAATTAATGGTTAAAAGATGTAACCATACAATAGGCTCAAAACTTACATGCTTGTGTTTTAGCTCAATCACTATGTTCTAAAATACATTCTTGAAGCAAGTTCAACATAAAAATTTTTGGTAGGGTAGGATACCCCAAAACACGATTTCTTGGAAAAGAAGTTATTATTTGACCAAGCAACTCTACAGAGACTAACTATCATGCAAGGAATATTTACACGCAAGACTAACTACACATGCAATGTACTAACTACTGAGCAAGAAATAAATCCATGGGTATTGAAGGGAAGAGAGTGTTACCCATGGAGATCAGTCAAACGACCTCCCCACACTTAGAATTTAACATGGTCCTCTGTGCTACGAAGAATGCACAAGGAATGGTCAGAACCGGACCCTTCACTGTCCTCTTCATCAGAGCACCCATCACTTGGGTTTGAGGTGGATGTGGATATTACGGGTTCCTCCATGCTAGGGGTAACACAACTCAGAAGCTTCTTGATGTAAGTGTATCGGTGTTGGTTGCGCCGTTCATATCTATCAATCTTCCAGTGTAGATCTTCTATCCTTTGATGAGTGGATCTTTGCTCCAGTGGTGATGATGAGATGGGAGGAACAATAGGTGGTGTGGCTATATCAAGGCTTGGGTTGTTCATGGGAAGATGTAAGTATTTTCCGGTTGGGACCACATCGCCCTTAGCCAGAATTATAGCTTTCATGTCCGTGGCTTCCCAAGGGATATCCGCAGTAGCAACTAAATTAGATACCAAAGCTGAAAAATGCAAATTACCCCGGTCATAGATTTGACACATCGCTTGCTTGACAAGAAGCGGAATGTTCACCGGTCTCCCAGTTAGGACACACCAAACAAGCAAGGTGAGATCCACCGTGAAGGATGATTTTTGGGTGCTAGGTAGGACATAGTGAGATAGGATCTGAGCCCAAGCCCTAGCTTCCACAGTTAGGGGACGTGCATCAATGCTCTTGGTTTGTACTCAGAGCCGACCATGGGTCCAAGACGCTCCCGGTTCAGCAATGACTTGGAGGATCGAGTTCCAATCAAATCCAAACATCTCTCGCTGACGTAAGACCTCTTGGTAGCCATCCATGTCACTTGATACTGGTAGGACATTAAGCACTTGCTGAATAGCCTCTTCCGACACCGAGACTTGCTTCCGGCGCATGTATACCGATTGACGAGAGGAAAGATGGTAGTTAGTGTAGAATTCTACCACCCATGAGAGGTTGACCTCTTGTGGTTTTCTCAAAAGAAACTCCCATCCTCGCTGTTCAATGCAGGGTAGAATATAAGGAGCAACTTTGTCCGGTAGAGCGAGTAGATGCTCAGCATGATAGTTCCTCTCAACCATGAAGGAAAACATAAGTTCACAGAAGCGGTTGGGGAACCTTGAAGAGTCTTTTGCCGGTTTGCTCTTTTCATTATCATCAATAGGAGCGGATGCTTTCACTTTCTTAGATAGAGGTTTGGCTCCTAATGAAGAGTGCGCCTTAGAGCGTGACTTTGGGAGTGCCCTCTTTGCGACTGGTTTCCTTGAGGCTTTTTCCTTACCTTTTGTGGTGGCCATTTTGAAAAGGAAGGGAAAGAAGGAAATTGTCAAACCCAAAGGATCAACTTAATAAACATGCAAGTGGGATGTGTGCCCAAAAAGAATAGTGCAACAAAGTAGTCATAGAAGTACGGGTCACAACACTTGGCATGGGATGCATGAGGAAGTAAAGCATGCAATATGGCATGAGAGGAATGATCTCAAGCATCCAAAACAAAGAGTAAGTCATGTTCAATTAACAAGATGGCATATGTGCATTTCCTCGAACACTTGGTGTTCAATTAACAAGCAATGAACAATTAAGAGATACTCAACCAATTAGATGCCCAAAATGAAGTAGCAATCATCACCCAACATCATCACAAAGATAATGATAGCAATCAAGAAGATCCATAAAAGTAATCAAAGTTCAAATTCAACATCCATGGGAATAACAAAGAAAGAAGAGTAAACAAGCAAAAAACAAATGGTGTAATCAAGTGACTAAAAGAGAGAATAAGTAAATCAACATGAAAGAATCTAACTAGAAAAAGAAATGATGCAAAGAAAGCAATAGATGAGATAGGGAGGAAGTAGAACCTTGAGAGGTGTGAAAGAACAAGGTTAATGTTCTTGTTAAAGATAAGAAAGAGATGTAAGAGATGTAGTGCCACCAGAGAAGGTGGTGGTCGCCGGTGAGTAGCCGGAGACAATGGTGGTGGAGTATGAGAGAGAAGAGGATAAGAGGGGTGATGGAGAAAGAAGAAGAGGGAGTGAAGAAAGAAGAGGGTAGGAGGGGTGAAAAAGCAGGGCGCCCAGCTTTAAAACTGATTCGCGCATCCTGCGCGTGCACGCACAGTGCGCTGACGCGCAGGTGAAGAAAGAACAAGGGATGCGAGCGCGTCCTTCGTGCATTCGCACAAGTATAGATGAGCTCCTGGCACAGAACTGGCACAGAGTTGGCATAACTCTCTGGTTTTTATAGCAGAGTTGGCATGCAGCTCATGCGCGCGGGCGCGCACACTGCGCTGATGCGTGCATGATGGTTTTAATTATCAGTGCGGACACGCGAAGTGTGTGGTCGCGTCAGCATTGACACAGGCTGGGCACGAACATGGCACAACTCTCTGGAATTTGTACCAGAGAGATTTGATCACACCATCAGTGTGCACGCGCGTAGTGCGCTGGCGCGTCGATTGCTAAGTTGCAAGTTGGCGCGCTAGCAGCATGTATGCTAGCGCGTGAAAATTTGCATAAGAAGGGCATGAAGTGGGCATGACTCTCGGGTTTTAGGCCCAAGGGTAGAAATGCACCACTGGCGCGGACGCGCGCAGTGCGTTGGCGCGCTGGCGGCCAACTGCCTTTTCTTGCCTTCTCTCTCTCTTTTTTTTTTTATTTTTTTTCTTTTGTTTTGGTAGGTATTTTTAGCTAGCATGAAAGAGAACACTTCACAAATTCATAAATCATTCAAAACATAGCATCCTCTCTATTTCAATAAGTCATCCATACCAAAATGATGAAATTTTTCTAAACATCCTAGTTAGCCAACACAAATAACAACAACTAGAATTCCTATGCAATCAACAACATCAAGAAATCACAAAATTCTCAAGAATCTAAACAAAAAGCAAGGTGGTATACACAAGGAAGATCTTACCACGGTTGGGTGCCTCCCACCAAGCACTTTTCTTTAACGTCCTTAAGTTGGACGGTCAGTCACTCAAACTTCTCTTTCTTTAGGTGCTTCCTCCAATAGGAACACCTCTAGCTCCTTTGGGAGCTTGTAGCCATGGTACTTCTTCACTCTATATCCATTCACCTTGAAGGTTGCTTCACTTTTAGGATCAAACAATTTCACCACTCCGTAGGGCTTTATCTCTTTTACCTTGAAAGGTCCTTCCCATCTAGAGCGGAGCTTGCCAGGCATGAAACGAAGCCTCGAATTGTATAAGAGAACCTCATCACCTTCTTAAAAGTCCTTTTTTCCAGATGTGATGGTCATGGAATGCTTTAGTCTTTTCTTTGTAGATCCGGGCATTCTCATATGCTTCGTTCCTCAAACATTTGAGCTCCTCTAGTTGTAATTTTCTGGCTACTCCTGCTTAGGTCAAATCCATGTTGCATTGCTTTACCGCCAAATAGGCTCTGTGCTCAATTTCCACTAGATGTTGGCATGCCTTTCCATAGACGATCCGGAAGGGACTCATCCCTAATGGAGTCTTGTAGGCCGTTCTATACGCCCATAGTTCATCTCTGGTGCACGAAATTGTGATCTCTAACAATGGCATTCAACTTGGTATGCGCATCTACTAACTCAGCAATTTCTTCACAACTTCGCATCACTAACCAGCAAGTGTACTGGGTCGTCCAAGTAATAAACCTTACGTGAGTAAGGGTCGATCCCACAAAGATTATTGGTATGAAGCAAGCTATGGTCATCTTGTAAATCTCGGTTAGGCGGATTAAAATGGTTTATAGTAGTTTTCAAAAATAATAATAAACAAAGCATAAAATAAAGATAGAGATACTTATGTAATTCAGTGGTAGGAATTTCAGATAAGTGTATGGAGGTGCTTTGTCCCTGTTGGATCTCTACAACATACTGCTTTCTTACTTTTAATCCTTTATACTCCTTTCCATGGCAAGCTATATGCAGGGCATCACCGTTGTCAATGACTACATCCCATCCTCTCAGTGAAAATGGTCCAAATGCTCTGTCATAGCACGGCTAATCATTTGTAGGTTCTCGATCATGTCGGAATAGAATCCATTGATTCTTTTTCATTTGTCATCACGCCCAACAATCTCGAGTTTGAAGCTCGTCACAGCCATTCAATCTCTGAATCCTACTCGAAATACCACAGACAAGGTTTAGACTTTCCGGATCCTCATGAATGCCGCCATCAAATATAGCTTATACCACGAAGATTCTGATTAAGAAATCCAAGAGATATGCACTCGGTCTAAGGTAGAACGGAAGTGGTTGTCAGTCACGTGTTCATAGGTAAGAATGATGATGAGTGTCACGGATCATCACATTCATCATGTTGAAGTGCAACAATTATCTTAGAACAGGAATAAACTGAATTGAATAGAAAATAGTAGTAGTTGCATTAAAACTCGAGGTACAGTAGAGCTCCACACCCTTGATCTATGGTGTGTAGAAACTCCACCGTTGAAAATACATAAGTGATAGTGGTCCAGGCATGGCCGAATGGCCAGCCCCCATAAACGTGATCAAAGGATCATAAGGTAATCCAAAAATAATCCCAAGATATCTAATACAATAGTAAAATGTCTTATTTATACTAGACTAGCTACTAGGGTTTACAGAAATAAGTAATTGATGCAGAAATCCACTTCCGGGGCCCACTTGGTGTGTGCTTGGGTTGAGCTTCAACTTTACACGTGAAGAGGCTTCTCTTGGAGTTGAACGCCAAGTTGTAACGTGTTTTTGGCGTTCAACTCTGGTTCGTGACGTGTTTCTGGCGTTTGACTCCATAATGCAGCATGGAACTGGCGTTGAGCGCCAGTTTGCATCGTTTAAGCTCAAATAAAGTATGGACTATTATATATTTCTGGAAAGCTCGGGATGTCTACTTTCTAACTCCGTTGAGGGCATGCTATTTGGAGTTCTGTAGCTCCAGAAAATTCATTTCGAGTGTAGGGAGATCAGAATCCAATAGCATTAGCAGTCCTTTGTCAGCCTCCTATCAGATTTTTGCTCAGGTCCCTCAATTTCAGCTAGAAAATACCTGAAATCATAGAAAAACCTACAAACTCATAGTAAAGTCCAGAAATTTGAATTTAGCATAAAAACTAATGAAAACATCCCTAAAAGTAACTAGATCCTACTAAAAATTACCTAAAAATAGTGCCAAAAAGCGTATAAATTATCCGCTCATCACAACACAAAATTTAAATTGTTGCTTGTCCCCAAGCAACTGAAAATCAAATAGGATAAAAAGAAGAGAATATACTATAAATTCCAAAATATCAATGAATATTAGTTCTAATTAGATGAGCGGGACTTGTAGCTTTTTGCTTCTGAACAGTTTTGGCATCTCACTTTATCCTTTGAAGTTTAGAATGATTGGCATCTATAGGAACTCAGAGTTCAGATAATGTTATTGATTTTCCTAGTTAAGTCTGTTGATTCTTGAACACAGCTACTTTTATGAGTCTTGGCCGTGGCCCTAAGCACTTTGTTTTCCATTATTACCACCGGATACATAAATGCCACAAACACATGATTGGGTGAACCTTTTAAGATTGTGACTAAGCTTTGCTAAAGTCCCCAATTAGAGGTGCCCAGGGTTCTTAAGCACACTCTTTTGCTTTGGATCACGACTTTAACCACTCAGTCTCAAGCTTTTCACTTGGACCTTCATGACACAAGCACATGGTTAGGGACAGCTTGATTTAGCTGCTTAGGCTTGGATTTTATTTCCTTGGGCCCTCCTATCCATTGATGCTCAAAGCATTGGATCCTTTTTACCCTTGCCTTTTGGTTTTAAGGGCTATTGGCTTTTTCTACTTGCTTTTTCTTTTTCTTTTATTATTATTTTTTTTGCCATTTTTTTCACAAGCTTTTTATTCACTGGTTTTTCTTGCTTCAAGAATCAATTTTATGATTTTTCAGATCATCAATAACATTTCTCTTTTTCATCATTTTTTCAAGAGCCAACAATTTTAACATTCATAAACAACAGGATAAAAAATATGCACTATTCAAGCATTCATTCAGAGAACAAAAAAGTATTGTCACCACATCAATATAATTAAGCTAATTTCAAGGATAAATTCGAAACTCATGTACTTCTTGTTCTTTTGTATTAAAAACATTTTTCATTTAAGACAGGTGAAGGATTAATGGAATTATTCATAGCCTTAAGACATTGTTACTGAATACTAATGATCATGTAATAAAGATACAAACATAGACAAACATATAGCATAAAAACTGAAAAACAGGGAAATAAGAACAAGGAATGAGTCCACCTTAGTGATGGTGGCGCCTTCTCCTTGTAGAACCAATGGTGCTCTTTGAGCTCCTCTATGTCTCTTCCTTGCTTCTGTTGTATGATCCCTAGTGATTTTGGTGCTTCTATCCTTAGTTGCTCCCAATAGTTGTGTGGAGGAAAATTTATCCCTTAAGGTATCTCAGGGATTTCTTGATGAGGTCCATGAGTGGGCTCTCTTGATGTGCAGTCAAATGCTCTATTACTGAGCTATGGACCCTTGACATAGATCTCTCCATCTCCCATGGCTCGGAGTTAGAAGCTTTTGTCTTCCCTTTCCTCTTTCTCGAGGTTTCTCCAGCCTTAGGTGCCATCAACGGTTATGGAAAAATAGAAAAGCTATGCTTTTACCACACCAAACTTAGAATGTTGCTCGTCCTCGAGCAAAAGAAGAAAGAATAGAAGAAGAAGAAGATATGGAGGAGAGGGAGAGATTTGGGGTGGGTTTGGGTGGGAAAGAGATTTTGAATTTGGAGGTAGGTGGGGATCTTGTGGGGTCCACAGATCCTGAGGTGATCTTGTAGGATCCACAGATCCTGAGGTGTCAAGGATTTACATCCCTGCACCAATAAGGCGGGTAAAATGCCCTCTGCATGCAATCTTGGCGTTTAACTCCAGATTGATGCTTGTTTCTGGCGTTAAACGCCAGTTCTATGCTTGTTTTGGGCGTTCAACGCCAGTCTGCAACATGTTTCTGGCGTTGAACGCCAGCTTTCCTCAGTGTGCAATCCTGGCGTTTAAACGCCAGATTGTTGCATGTTTCTGGCATTCAATACCAGATCTATGCTCTGTTCTGGCGTTGAACGCCAGCCAGATGCTCCTTACTGGCGTTTAAACGCCAGTAAGCTCTTCCTATAGGGTGTGCTTTTTCTTCTGCTGTTTTTTATTCTGTTTTTAATTTTAGTATTTGTTTTGTGACTCCACATGATCATGAACCTAATAAAACATAAAAGAACAATAAAATAAAAATAGAATTAGATAAATAAAAATTGGGTTGCCTCCCAATAAGCGCTTCTTTAATGTCAATAGCTTGACAGTGGGCTCTCATGGAGCCTTACAAGTGATCAGGTCAATGATGTGGACTCCTGATGAGCGGATAATTTGTATGCTTTTTGGCATTGTTTTTAGTATGTTTTTAGTATGATCTAGTTAGTTTTTAGTATATTTTTATTAGTTTTTAGTTAAAATTCACTTTTCTGGACTTTACTATGAGTTTGTGTGTTTTTCTGTGATTTCAGGTATTTTCTGGCTGAAATTGAGGGACCTGAGCAAAAATCTGATTCAGAGATTAAAAAGGACTGCAGATGCTGTTGGATTCTGCCTCCCTGCACTCTAAGTGGATTTTCTGGAGCTACAGAAGCCCAATTGGCGCGCTTTCAACGGCGTTAAAAAGTAGACATCCTGGGCTTTCCAGCAATATATGATAGTTCATAATTTGCCCAAGATTTGATGGCCCAAATCGGCGTTCAAAGTCACCTTCAAGATTTCCAGCGTTAAACGCCGGAACTGGCACCCAAATGGGAGTTAAACGCCCAAACTGGCACTAAAGCTGGCGTTTAACTCCAAGAAGAGTCTCTGCACGAAAAATGCTTCATTGCTCAGCCCAAGCACACACCAAGTGGGCCCGGAAGTGGATTTTTATGTCATTTACTCATTTCTGTAAACCTTAGGCTACTAGTTTTCTATAAGTAGGACCTTTTACTATTGTATTTTAAATCTTTTGATCATGTTTTTATGATTGAACCCACTTTGGGAGGCTGGCCATTCGGCCATGCCTAGACCTTGTTCTTATGTATTTTCAACGGTGGAGTTTCTACACACCATAGATTAAGGTGTGGAGCTCTGCTGTACCTCGAGTATTAATGCAATTACTATTGTTCTTCCATTCAATTCCACTTGTTCTTGTTCTAAGATATCACTTGATCTTCAACTTGATGAATGTGATGATCCGTGACACTCATCATCATTCTCACCTATGAACGTGTGACTGACAACCACCTCCGTTCTACCTTCAATTGGGTGAATATCTCTTGGATTCCTGATTGCACGATGCATGGTTGATCGCCTGACAACCGAGTGCTCGTCTGACAAACGAGCCAACCATTCCGTGAGATCAGAGTCTTCGTGGTATAGGCAAGAACTGATGGCGGCATTCAAGAGAATCCGGAAGGTCTAACCTTGTCTGTGGTATTCTGAGTAGGATTCAATGATTGAATGACTGTGACGTGCTTCAAACTCCTAGCAGGCGGGGCGTTAGTGACAGACGCAAAAGAATCGATGGATTCTATTCCGGCCTGACCGAGAACCGACAGCTGAATTCCGCGTGCTGTGACAGAGCATATGCAATCGTTTTCACTAAGAGGATGGGAGGTAGCCATTGACAACGGTGAAACCCTACACAAGCTTGCCATGGAAAGGAATAAGAAGGATTGGATGAAGACAGTAGGAAAGCAGAGAGACGGAAGGGAAGGCATCTTCATGCGCTTATCTGAAGTTCCTACCAATGAATTACATAAGTATCTCTATCTTTACCTTTTTGTTATTTTCGTTCATCACCATTGCTATTTGAGTTTCCCTGACTAAGATTTACAAGATGACCATAGCTTGCTTCAATACTAACAATCTCCGTAGGATCGACCCTTACTCGCGTAAGGTTTATTACTTGGACGACCCAGTGCACTTGCTGGTTAGTTGTGCGAAGTTGTGTAATGCCATGGTATTGAACACCAAGTTTTTGGGGTTCATGACCGGGGATTATGAGAGTTGTGAAAAAGTATTGTTCACAATTTCGCGCACCAAGTTTTTGGCGCCGTTGCCGGGGATTGTTCTAGTTTTGAGCAAGCTTTTGGTAACATTAGTGCCAAGATCCGGCAACAACACCAAGTTTTTGGCGTTATTGCCAGGGATTGTTCTAGTTTGGACAACTGACGGTTCATCTTGTTGCTTAGATTAGGTATTTTTTTTTCGAAATTCTTGAAGATGAATTCTAGAGTTTCATGATGATTTGTTGAAGTCTGGCTGGCTGAGAAGCCATGTCTAATCTCATTGGACCGAGGTTTCAACTTATCATCACAAGAGCTTGTTGTTTTCTATCAATCTTGCTTTTGGAGCAGTGATCTGCTAAGGCTTGGCTGGCCATTGGCCATGTCTAGTGTTTTGGACCGAAGCTTTCTTTGAAAGCTTGGCTGGCTGTGAAGCCATGTCTAATTCCTGGACCGGAGTCTTAGACTAGCATTGCACTGATTCCTGGAATTCTCATTAAGAATTTTGATATCTTTTTCCACTTAATTTTCGAAAAACACAAAAAAATTAAAAAAATCATAAAATCCAAAAATATTTCTTGTTTGAGTCTAGTGTCTCATCTTAAGTTTGGTGTCAATTGCATGCATTCATTCATGTATCTTGGTGATCTTCAAGATGTTCTTGACGATTTACTTGCTCTAATCTTTGAATTCTATTGACTTGAGTGTTTTGTGTGTCTCATATGCATTTTCATCCCGTTAGTGTCAGTAGTATATAAACTGCTAAGTTTGGTGTCTTGCATGCATTGTTATTTGATTCTCGTTGCATTTTGATTTTTCCTTATTATTAAAAATCCAAAAATATTTTTAGTTTGTGTCTTTTCAAGTCAATAATAAAGAGAATTGAAGATTCAGAACATACAGCAAAGGAAATGCACAGAAAAAGCTGGGCGTTCAAAACGCCCAGTGAAGAAGGACAGACTGGCGTTTAAACGCCAGCCAGGGTACCTGGTTGGGCGTTTAACGCCCAAAAGGGTAGCATTTTGGGCGTTAAACGCCAGAATGTGCACCATTCTGGGCATTTAACGCCAGGATGGCTAGAAGGGAAGATTTTGTTTTCAAATCAAATTTTTTCTAAGTTTTCAAAATCTTTTCAAAATCAAATCTTTTTCAAATCAATTTTTCAATCAAATCTTTTTCAAAACCAATTTCTTTCCATTTTTAAAGATACTTACTACCAATTAATGATTTGATTCAACATTTCAAGTATGTTACCTTTTCTGTTGAGAAAGGTTTAATGTTTGAATCATATCTTTTCTTGTTAGTCAAGTTTTTACTTTTCAAATCAAATCTTTTTAAAATGTTTTTCAAATCATATTTTCTCAATCACATCTTTTTAAAACTAATCATATCTTCTTAACCACATCTTTTTCAAAATAGTTTTCAATCAAATCTTTTTGATTTCTAATTTTCAAAAATCACTTGATTTCTTTTCCATTTTCATTTTTCGAAAATTAAGTAATGTTTTTCAAAAAAATGTTTTCAAATTTTCTACTTAATTTTCGAAAATCACTTCCCTCCTTCTCACATCCTTCTATTTATGGACTAACACTATTCCTTAATGCAAAATTCAAACTCGATCTCCTTTGATAAGTTCGAATTTTCTACTTCTGTCTTCTACTCTTCTTTTCCTCTGACACTTCAAGGAATCTCTATACTGTGACATAGAGGATTCCACATTTTCTTGTTCTCTTCTCTTTCTTATGAGCAGGAGCAAAGACAAAGGCATTCTTGTTGAGGCTGATCCTGAACCTGAAAGGACCTTGAAGAGAAAGCTCAGAGAAGCCAAAGCACAACTCTCTTTAGAGCACCTAACCGAATTCTTCAAAGAAGAAGAACACATGGCAGCCGAAAACAACAACAATGCCAACAATGCAAGGAAGGTGCTGGGTGACTTTACTGCACCTACTCCCGACTTCTATGGGAGAAGCATCTCTATCCCTACCATTGGAGCAAACAACTTTGAGCTTAAGCCTCAATTAGTTTCTCTAATGCAACAGAATTGCAAGTTCCATGGACTTCCATTGGAAGATCCTCATCAGTTTTTAGCTGAATTCTTGCAAATCTGTGACACTGTCAAGACTAATGGGGTTGACCCTGAGGTCTACAGACTAATGCTATTCCCTTTTGCTGTAAGAGACAGAGCTAGAACATGGTTGGACTCTCAACCTAAAGAAAGCCTAGACTCTTGGGAACAGCTAGTCAATGCCTTCTTGGCAAAGTTCTTTCCACCTCAAAAATTGAGTAAGCTTAGAGTGGAAGTCCAAACCTTCAGACAGAAGGAAGGAGAATCCCTCTATGAAGCTTGAGAAAGATACAAACAATTGATCAGAAAGTGTCCCACTGATATGCTTTCTGAATGGAGCATCATAGGTATTTTCTATGATGGTCTCTCTAAACTATCCAAGATGTCTTTGGATAGCTCTGCTGGAGGCTCTCTTCATCTGAAGAAGACGCCTGCAGAAGCTCAAGAACTGATTGAAATGGTTGCAAATAACCAATTCATGTACACTTCTGAAAGAAATCCTGTGAACAATGGGACTAGTCAGAAGAAAGGAGTTCTTGAGATTGACACTCTGAATGCCATACTGGCTCAGAATAAAATATTGACCCAACAAGTCAATATGATTTCTCAAAGTCTGTCTGGAATGCAAAATGCACCAAGCAGTACTAAGGAAGCGTCATCTGAGGAAGAAGCTTATGATCCTGAGAACCCTTCAATAGAAGAGGTGAATTACATGGGAGAACCCTATGGAAACACCTATAATCCTTCATGGAGGAATCATCCAAATCTTTCATGGAAAGATCAACAGAGACCTCAACAAGGTTTCAACAATAATAATGGTGGAAGAAACAGGTTTAGCAATAGCAAGCCTTTTCCATCATCTTCTCAGCAACAGACAGAGAGCTCTAAGCAGAATACCTCTGACTTAGCAACAATGGTCTCTGATCTAATCAAAACCACTCAAAGTTTCATGACTGAAACAAGGTCCTCCATCAGAAATTTGGAAGGACAAGTGGGTCAGCTGAGCAAGAAAATTACTGAACTCCCTCCTACTACTCTCCCAAAGCAATACAGAAGAAAATCCAAAAGGAGAGTGCAAGGCCATCAACATGGCCGAATTCTGGGAGGAAGAAGAGGCAGTGAACGCCACTGAGGAAGGCCTCACTGGGCATCCACTAGCCTCCAATGAGTTCCCCAATGAGGAACCATGGGAATCCGAGGCTCAAAACGAGACCACAGAGATTCCATTGGACTTACTTCTGCCATTCATGAGTTCTGATGAGTATTCTTCCTCTGAAGAGGATGAGTATGTCACTGAAGGGCAAGTTGCTAAATACCTTGGAGCAATCATGAAGCTAAATGACAAGTTATTTGGAAATGAGACTTGGGAGGATGAACCCCCTTTGCTCACCAAAGAACTGAATGACTTGTCTAGGCAGAAACTACCTTAAAAGAGATAGGACCCTGGGAAGTTTTCAATACCTTGTACCATAGGCACCATGACCTTCAAGAAGGCCTTGTGTGACTTAGGGTCAAGTGTAAACCTCATGCCCCTCTCTGTAATGGAGAAGTTAGGGATCTTTGAGGTGCAAGCTGCAAAAATCTCACTAGAGATGGCAGACAACTCAAGAAAACAAGCCTATGGACTTGTGGAGGATGTTCTGGTTAAAGTTGAAGACCATTACATCCCTACTAATTTCATAGTCCTAGAGACTGGGAAGTGCATGGATGAATCCATCATCCTTGGCAGACCCTTCCTAGCCACAGCAAAAGCTGTAATTGATGTTGATAGAGGAGAGTTGATCATTCAAGTGAATGAAGAGTCCTTGGTGTTTAAGGCCCAAGGATATCCCTCTGTCATCATGGAGAGGAAGCATGAAGAGTGTTCCGGGGGTTACCTGAAACGTGTAGCTCGGTCGTCTGGAGAGGCCCGAGGTGGGGGTTCAGGGACCCGAGCTTGATATGTAGAGTGGTTGGTGGTTGTACCTGCAATGACACTCCGATGCTTAAGTTAGCATGGGTCCAAGCAGATATATGTAGAATGTGGAATGAATGCCATACCTGGGTGCTCCAGTGTATTTATAGTAGTTGGCCGTGATCTTCCCTGGACAAGATATTCTTATCTTATCTTATCTTTTGGGAGTTTTATCTCTATCTTTGTGGAACCGCCTTTTCTAGGCTTTTTCGGCCTTTAGGTTTTGGGCTGTGTTCCTTTTGATGGGCCTTCCTTGCTTTATTTGTCCGAGGTCCGACCTTTAGGCGTGAGCCTTAGGACGAGGTCGGACCTTTTATAAATTTGCCGAGTTGGAGGAGCTCGGTCAGGGTATGAACAGTGCCCCTGCCCGAGTTCGTCCTTTTTTGGGAGGTCGAGCTCGGGCATAGTAGTTTTTCAAAATTCAAAAATGGCCGTTCCTGCATTTATTGCATTTTACCGTTTTTTCTTGATTTCCGTTCGGGCCCTGTGAAGGCTTTATTTATTTGCCCCTTTCCTCCTTTTTCTGCGTTTTTGTTTTATCCTTTCCGAACACTGCTTCTTCTTTCTCTTTGCTCTGCTTCCCCGAATCTCTTCGTGTGTCTTTCTGGGGTTCCTTCTGCGCCGTCGTTTCGTTCTCTTTGCTTCGGAGCTCGTCGTCTTCGTTTCTTTCTTCCAGGTTTGTTCCCATGTTTCTCTTTTCTTGTGCACATATGCTTCTGTTCTTTGTGTGGCTCTTGTTTGTTTCTTTTTCTTTATGCCTGGGTTGCCCCGAAAAGAGGCGCCGCCATTGCTTTGTTGTTTGTATATGGGGGGGGCTCTTTTTTGTTTCTCCGGTATTTTTTGTTCTGGGTTGCTGCGTTTTCTTCGTGGGGTTTTTGTTTCTTGTTTTGCTGAATGGGTTTTCGCTGTCTTCTTTATGTGATTTTTGCTTGCTGCTGTATTCTTCTTTGTAGGTAAAAATTTTATGTCTCGAAAGGTTCTTCAAGCGATGTCGACTAAGATTCCATGTGGTCTTGGTTGGGTAGACCCTCTTCCTCTAAGAGTCCCTTCTGTGGTAAATTCTGAGTATTTAGCTAGGTTCCGTAGGCACTGTAGTATATGTGAGAATAGGGAGTCTGAGAGGGATTACGAACTAGTGGCCCCGGAATCCGAGGAGAGAGTGTGCTTTCCGCCCTTAGATAGTTCTGAGAAGCTCTTCTTTTATGCTTATGATTGTTTTTTCTCTAAGCTGAGTGTCCGACTTCCCTTTACCGATCTGGAGTCCGAGGTGTTATGGTCTTGTAACCTTGCCCCTACGCAGCTCCATCCAAATTCTTGGGCGTTTTTAAAGCTGTTTCAACTTTTGTGTCAGTTTTTGGGCGTCTCTCCCTCTATTTCTCTTTTTTCCTATTTGTTTGTGTTGACGAAGCCGGGGTCGGGTGGAGGGAAGGTATCTTGGGTCTCTTTTAGAGCTAACCAGGGGAGGAAGTTTTGTACCTTGTATGATGAGTCCTTTCATGATTTTAAGAACTTTTATTTCAAGGTCCGGGCTACTGGAGACGTCCGACCTTTCTTTCTAGACGAGAGTGGGGAGCCTTTTTTTCCTCTTTGTTGGCAGGAGAATGTAGTGTCTGCTAAGTATACCTTTGAGAGTCTAGATGAGGTGGAGCAGGCTTTTGTGGGTGTGGTGAGCAGTTTATGGGGTCGGGCACCTCACTTGAACACGAAGAAAATGTTGGGAGATCCAAGCCTTCTCCGTTCCGAGTTAGGTAGTTCCCGACCTCTCAGAGATTCATCTTTTTTAGTATTTTGGTTTTCCTTGTTTTGGTGGAATTTCTGTTGTGATAATCCTTTTTCTTTTATTTCTGCAGAGATGTCTTCTCAGGCGGATTCCATGAAGTTCCTTCGTCGGACGAAGAAGTCTGTGGCTGCTCGAAATATCGAGGCTGGGGAGGCTTCTGCCCGATCTTCTCCGAAGAAGACTACTGTGGGTGTCACTGCTCGGTCGAAGACTATTCCGACTCCCCCGTTCCGAGCTATAAATCAAGATCCTCCGACCTCTGGACCCGGTCACTCTTCGCCGCCTTCGTCCTCGGGTCCTCCTCCCAAGAAACAGAAGACCTCTCAAGAGCTTGCGGGTTTTAATGACAAGGATTTTGATGCTCTTGGTTGGATTGAACAACATATTCTCCCTCAGACCTTTATTTCTACTGATGATGTGTCTATGGAGCATCATTTTCAGTATATGGCGCGGAGTTGTGTCCGGATGGCTAGTCTTCATGCCGCTATTGCCCGGGAGTTCAAGAAATTCCCCATTGGTGCGACCAGCTCCCGACTTGAGAAGGCTCAGTCTGAGTTCGAGAGGATTAGTGAACTGAAGGCTGCTAGGATTACTGAGCTGGAGGCGTCTTTGGAGAAGGAGAAGGCTAAAGCTACCGCGGCTGTGGCGGCAGCGAAAGCATCTGAGGAGATGGCGAAGGCGGCGACGGAGAATTATACTCGGATATATGCCGAGCTTGTGGAGACAAAGGAGAGATTGCAATCCGCTCAGGATGAATTTTACGAGCTAGAAGGTCATGTGGCTAAGGGTATGGATGCTATGTTTGAAAATTTGAAGGCTCAGGTCCGAGTTCTTGCTCCTGGCCTGGATCTGAGCTTATTTAGTACGGATAACGTTGTTGTGGAGGGAAAGATTGTTCCTGCTCCCAACGAGGATGAGGTTCCGGTGTCCGCCCCCAAAGTTCCGGTTGCGAACCCGACTTTACCTTTGGCCGGGGATGGATCTGGCGTGGAGATTTTAAACCGAGATGATGGCGCTGTCAATGCTGTCCCGATTTCTATGTTTCCTCCGCAGCCTTCTGCCGATGTGGAGTCTGGGAAGGATCTTGATTCTCTGTAATCCTTTTATTTTTGGTTTTTTGCCCGGCTTGTGGGCTCTTTTTGGATGGTTTCTGTTTAATGCTTTGGACACCCTTTTGCTATTAGCTACTTGTAGTAACTTTTTAGCTTTATTATGCAGTGTTTTGTTCGCGTTTTGACTCTTAGTTCCGCTTTTCATGCTTTTTAGTTGTTTTTTGGATAACAACCTTTTAGCTAGCGCTTTTTTGAAACTTTGTTTTGCCCTTCCCTTTGATTTCGTTTTTTCGCTTGTACTTTTTAGTTGTTTTTGTATAGCAACTTTTTAGTAAGCGTTTTCGAAATCTTTGCTTTCGCCGTTTTAAGGCTTCTTTCTTGGATCCGGGCTTTTTCTCGGACCTCGGGCATTCGAGTACCTCCCTTTGTTGGGTCCGACCTTGTTGTTGGTCGG
Organism: Arachis hypogaea; assembly: GCF_003086295.3. Taxonomy (NCBI): domain Eukaryota; kingdom Viridiplantae; phylum Streptophyta; class Magnoliopsida; order Fabales; family Fabaceae; genus Arachis; species Arachis hypogaea. Next base: position 54,667,652 of record NC_092041.1, read on the forward strand.
CCTTTTAAGTTATTTTTGTAATCTCTTTTTATTTGGCTTTTTGAGCCTTTTCAGAGTTGCTTTATAACTTCTCACATTAATTTGAACCTCGTCGCTTTATCTTTGCCGACCTTGTGTGGTCTCTTGGCAAATGATTTTTTGCGTTTTGCCGAGCATAAATTAATGCGCCTTGGGGGGTACTTTCTAGGATTTGTTTCATCATGAGGAAGAAGAAAAGAAAATAGAAAAATTTGATTAGTATTAAAAAAGAAAGAATATTTACAGAGTGTTTACCCTTGACTAGGTCGGGTGCCTTACTTGACCGGGTGTCTCATTAAAAAACCCTTGTCGGGAAAAAGAGTACACCTCGGGTTAAGTTTTTCTAGCTGTAGTACCGTCTTAGATTACAGGCGTGCCAGGCCCTGGGCAGCTCATTGCCTTCTAGGTCGGATATTTTGTAATAGCCTGTTCCTAAGACTTCTGTTACCTTGTAGGGTCCTTTCCAATTTGCAGCTAGCTTTCCTTCTCCCGACTTTTGTGTTCCGATGTCATTTCGGATTAGAATTAGGTCGTGAATGGAGAAGCTTCACTTTATTACTTTCTGATTGTATCTGAGGGCCGTTCGCCGTTTTAAGGCTTCTTCTCGGATCCGGGCTCTTTCTCGGACCTCGGGGAGGAGGTCGAGTTCTTCCTTTTGTGCCTGCGGGTTACCTTCTTCGTTGTAGAAGATGACTCTGGGTGACCCTTCATCTATTTCGATAGGAATCATTGCCTCCATCCCGTAAGCTAGTCGGAATGGCGATTCTCCCGTTGTAGAGTGTGGGGTTGTCCAATATGCCCATAGTACCTGGGGGAGCTCCTCGGCCCATGCCCCTTTGGCCTCTTGGAGTCTTCGTTTTAACCCTGCCAAGATGACTTTATTTGCGGCCTCTGCTTGTCCATTGGCTTGTGGGTGCTCGACTGAGATGAATTGCTGTTTGATTTTTAGTTCGGCCACCAAGTTCTGAAAACTTGTGTCCGTGAACTGTGTTCCATTGTCCGTTGTGATGGAGTAGGGGACTCCGAACCTTGTGACAATGTTTTTATATAGGAATTTGCGGCTTTTCTGAGCCGTAATGGTGGCTAATGGTTCAGCTTCGATCCACTTTGTGAAGTAGTCGACCCCTACTATGAGGTATTTGACTTGCCCTGGTCCTTGGGGGAAACGGGCCGAGTAGGTCAAGTCCCCATTTTGCGAAGGGCCATGGTGCGGTGATGCTGATAAGGTTTTCTGGTGGTGCCTTGTGGAAATTAGCGTATTTTTGGCAGGGGGGGCATATTTTCACAAATTCCGTTGCGTCTTTCTGTAAGGTCGGCCAGTAGAACCCGGCTCGGACTACTTTTTTGGATAATGCCCGAGCTCCGAGATGGTTCCCACACATGCCTCCGTGGACTTCTTCGAGGACGTTCTTTGTTTCTGAGGTCGGGACGCACCTAAGGAGGGGATTTGAGAATCCTCTTCTGTATAATACGTCGTGAATTAGTGTATAATTCTGGGCGTCTTTTGTGAGTCTTTTAGCTTCCTTTCTTTCGGCGGGAAGAGTTCCCGACTTCAGGTAGTTGAGTATGGGGGTCATCCATCCTTGCTGTTGGTTGGATATATTTAGCGTTTCTTCCTCTCTTAGCACGGAGGGGGTTTGTAAGGTTTCCTGGAGGAGACTTCTGTTGTTGCCTCCGGGCTTGGTGCTGGCGAGCTTTGAGAGGGCGTCTGCCCGGGCGTTTTGTTCCCGAGGTATGTGCTGAATCTGTATCTCTGAAAAGTGGCGTAGTTGCGCCTGTGTTTGGTCCAGGTATTTTTTCATGGTGGGGTCTTTGGCCTGGTAGCTTCCATTTACTTGTGATGTGACGACCTGGGAGTCGCTGAAGATCGTGATTTTCTAGGCTCCGACCTCTTCGGCCAGCTTTAGACCTGCTAGTAGGGCCTCGTATTCGGCTTGATTGTTTGAAGCCTGGAACTCGAATTTTAGGGATAGTTCTATCCGCGTTCCTTGGTCGCTTTCGAGTATAACCCCGGCTCCGCTTCCAGTTTTATTTGAGGACCCGTCGACATACAGGTTCCATGAGAGTGGGGTTCCAGGGGTCTCAGTGTATTCTGCGATGAAGTCGGCTAGATACTGAGACTTTATGGCAGTCCGGGTTTCATAGTGGAGGTTGAACTCGGACAGCTCCACCGCCCATTGCAGTATTCGTCCTGCCAGGTCTGTTTTTTGGAGGATGTGTCTCATGGGTTGGTTTGTCCGGACTTTGATGGTGTGGGTTTGAAAGTAGGGACGGAGCCTCCGAGCTGTGAACACTAGGGCGTAGGCGAATTTTTCTATCTTCTGATAGTTTAATTCGGCTCCTTGTAGTGCCTTGCTTACAAAGTATATGGGGCGTTGTCCTTTGTCATTTTTTCGTATTAATGCTGAAGCGACTGCTCGATGTCCAACCGAGAGGTATAGTACGAGCTCTTCTCCTTTTAAAGGTCGGGTAAGGATTGGTGGCTGTCCGAGGAATTCCTTGAATTCTTGAAAGGCTTTTTCGCACTCCGGGGTCCATGAGAAGGGCTTCCCTTTCTTTAGGAGTGAGTAGAGAGGTAGTGACTTTATTGCTGATCCTGCCAAGAATCTTGATAGGGCGGCTAGCCTTCCATTTAGTTGTTGTACTTCTTTGACACACGTCGGGCTCTTCATATTGAGTATCGCTTGGCATTTGTCCGGGTTTGCTTCGATGCCCCTTTGAGTCAGCATGAAGCCTAAGAATTTTCCGGCCTCTGCGGCGAAGGTGCACTTTATCGGGTTAAGTCTTATGTTGTGTTTTCTGAGGGTACCGAAGATACTGGTGAGGTCGGTCAACAAGTTTATGTCTTCTTGTGTCTTTACCAGCATGTCGTCGATATACACCTCCAGCTGTAATCCGATGTGCTCGGAGAACACTTTGTTCATTAGCCTCTGGTAGGTTGCCCCTGCGTTCTTCAGCCCGAAGGGCATCACTATGTAGCAGTAGTTTGCCCTTGGGGTTATGAACGAGGTCTTTTCTTGGTCAGGTCCGTACATCGGGATCTGATTGTATCCCGAGTATGCGTCCATGAAGGAGAGATATCTATAGCCTGAGGCTGCGTCTACTAAGGCGTCGATGTTTGGTAGTGGATATGGGTCTTTAGGGCAGGCTTTGTTGAGATCCGTGTAATCGATGCACATCCTCCATTTTCCATTGGGTTTTTTCACTAGGACCACGTTTGCGAGCCATAGGGGGTATTTTACTTCCCTAATGAACCCTGCATCTAGCAGTGCTTGTACTTGTTCTTCTATTGCTTGCACGCGCTCGGGTCCGAGCTTTCGGCGTCTTTGTTGGACAGGTCGGGATTCCAGGTAAACTGATAGCTTATGGCACATCAGGTCGGGGCTTATGCCTGGCATGTCGGAGGCTTTCCAGGCGAAGAGGTCGGAATTCTCCCTTAAGAGGGTTATGAGTTCCTCCTTTAGGCCCGCTTCGAGGTTTGTTCCTATGTTTGTTATTTTTTCAGGTGTGTTCCCAATCTGGACTCTTTCGGTTTCTCCCTCTGGTTGTGGCCGAAGATCTTCTCGGGATTGAACTCGTCCGAGTTCTATTGTGTTGACCTCTTTCCCTTTTAGGCTCAGGCTTTCGTTGTAACATCGCCGCGCTAGTTTTTGGTCGCCTTTTAGGGTAGCGATTCCTTTTGCGGTAGGGAACTTCATACAGAGGTGTGGGGTCGAGACTATAGCTGCCAGTCTGTTCAGGGTTGGTCGCCCAATGAGGGCATTATATGCTGAAGCGACGTCGACTATAATGTAGTCGATGCTTAATGTTTTAGATTGCTCGCCTCTTCCAAAGGTAGTGTGTAGCGAGATGTATCCTAAGGGATGGATCGGGGTATCCCCTAGCCCAAACAGGTCGGTGGGATAAGCTTTTAGTTCTTTTTCTTCAAGTCCGAGCTTGTCGAAGGCCGTTTTGAACAGAATATCTGCTGAGCTTCCCTGGTCAATCAGGGTTCGATGTAAGTTGGCGTTTGCTAGGATAATGGTGATTACCATTGGATCGTCGTGCCCGGGTATTATCCCTTGAGCATCTTCTCGGGTAAATGAGATAGTAGGCAATTCGGGCAGGGGACTGTCTTCTCGGATGTGATAGACTTCTTTGAGGTGTCTTTTTCGCGAGGATCTGGATGCTCCTCCGCCTGCAAAACCTCCATTTATCATGTGAACGTGCCTTTCAGGGGTTCGCGGGATTTGTTCGGCCCGATCTTCGTTATCTCCTCGCCTCCTCTTCCTGGTCTCTTCTCCTTTCTCTGCTATATATCTGTCGAGTTTTCCTTCTCTGGCTAGCTTTTCTATAACATTTTTTAGGTCGTAGCAGTCGTTAGTAGAATGACCGTAGAGCTTGTGATATTCACAGTATTCAGACCGATCTCTCCCCGCTCTCTTGTGTTTTAGCGGTCGGGGCGGTGGGATCTTTTCGGTGTGGCATACTTCTCTGTAGATGTCTACTAGGGAGACTCGGAGAGGGGTGTAGTTGTGGTACTTTCGTGGCTTGTCCGAGTTGGGTTCTTCTTTCTTCTTCTGTTCCCGATCTCGATCTCGGAGTGGGTAGGTTGATTCCTTCCTAGAAGAGTCTCTTAGCTGGGAGGTTTCCTCCATGTTGATATATTTTTCTGCCCGCTCCTGCACCTCGTATAGGGAGGTCGGGTATCGTTTGGATAGGGATTGGCTAAACGGTCCCTCTTTTAGGCCGTTTGCTAGTCCCATGATGGCTGCTTCAGTGGGCAAGTGTTGTATGTCCAGGCAGGCTTTGTTGAATCGCTCCATGTATTCTCGGAGAGTTTCTTGGTTACCTTGCTTGATCCCGAGTAGACTGGGGGCATGTTTTGTCTTGTCCTTTTGAATAGAGAACCTTGTTAAGAATTTTTTGGTTAGGTCTTCGAAGCTGGTGATTGATCTTGGTGGCAGGTTGTCGAACCACTTCATGGCTGACTTGGTGAGAGTGGTGGGGAAGGCTTTGCACCGAGTCGCGTCGGAGGCGTCGACTAGGTACATTCTGCTTCTGAAGTTGCTGAGGTGGTGACTTGGGTCGGTGGTGCCGTCGTAGAGATCCATATCGGGTGGTTTGAAGTTTCGCGGTACCTTCTCCTTCATGATCTCTTGCGTGAAGGGATCATGGTTGCCTTCGGGGGTGGTGCCGCGTTCTGTCCGGTCTTTCAGGTTGGCCTCTATTTTCCGCAGTTTTTCTTCTAATTCTCTACGCTTTCGAGTCTCCCTTCTCAGATCTTGTTCAGTTTCTTTCTGCTTCTTTATGTCCTCTTCGAGTTGTTTCAGTCGGTTTTGTTGTGCCCGGACTGCTTCTAGAATTTCCGAGCTCTTCTCTCTTTCGGAAATTTGTGGATCTTTGTTTGGGAGTGATGTCTTTGGGCGATTCTGTTTGTTTCCTCCTGGAGTGCGTGGTGATAGAGGGCTGTCCGGTCGTTCTCCGGTGTTAATTTCGTCCTCTTGTTCAGATGCAGCGCGGTCATTGTTGTGAGGGTCGTCCGCCATGGTAGAGAGATGACTTCCAGGTCCCCGGCAACGGCGCCAATGTTCCGGGGGTTACCTGAAACGTGTACCTCGGTCGTCTGGAGAGGCCCGAGGTGGGGGTTCAGGGACCCGAGCTTGATATGTAGAGTGGTTGGTGGTTGTACCTGCAATGACACTCCGATGCTTAAGTTAGCATGGGTCCAAGCAGATATATGTAGAATGTGGAATGAATGCCATACCTGGGTGCTCCAGTGTATTTATAGTAGTTGGCCGTGATCTTCCCTGGACAAGATATTCTTATCTTATCTTATCTTTTGGGAGTTTTATCTCTATCTTTGTGGAACCGCCTTTTCTAGGCTTTTTCGGCCTTTAGGTTTTGGGCTGTGTTCCTTTTGATGGGCCTTCCTTGCTTTATTTGTCCGAGGTCCGACCTTTAGGCGTGAGCCTTAGGACGAGGTCGGACCTTTTATAAATTTGCCGAGTTGGAGGAGCTCGGTCAGGGTATGAACAAAGAGCATTTCTCAAAACAGAGCCAAACAGAGCCCCCACAGTCAAACTCTAAGTTTGGTGTTGGGAGGCCACAACCAAACTCTAAGTTTGGTGTTGAACCCCCACATTCAAACTCTAAGTTTGGTGTTGGGAGGTTCCAACATGGCTCTGAGAATCTGTGAGGCTCCATGAGAGTCCTCTGTCAAGCTAATGACAATAAAGAAGCGCTTGTTGGGAGGCAACCCAATGTTTTATAATTAACTATTTTCTTTTGTTATTTTATGTCTTTTGTAGGTTGATGATCATAAGAAGTCACAAAATCCATGAAAAAAGCAAAAACAGAATGAAAAACAGAAAGAAAAATGGCACACCCTGGAGGACGCACCCACTGGCGTTTAAACGCCAGTGAGGTTAGCTGGTGGGCGTTTAACGCCCAGTCTGGCACCATTCTGGGCGTTTAACGCCAGAAAGGGGCACTAGACTGGCGTTAAATGCCAGAAAGGGGCAAGATGCTGGCGTTAAACGCCAGAAATGGGCACCAGCCTGGCGTTTAACGCCAGAAATGGCACAAAACGTGATTTTGTATGCCATTTGGTGCAGGGATGACTTTTCCTTGACACCTCAGGATCTGTGGACCCCACAGGATCCCCACCTACCCCACCATTCAAATTCAAACCACTTTCCCACCCAAACCCACCCTCAAATGGCCGAACATCCCTCTCCCCCTCTCCTATATAAACCCTCCTTCACTCCTTCTTTTTCACACACCTTAAACACCATCTCTCTCCCCTTTGGCCGAATACAAAGCCATTCCCTTTCTCCTCATTTCTTCTTCTTCTACTCTCTTCTTTCTTCTTTTGCTCGAGGACGAGCAAACATTTTAAGTTTGGTGTGGTAAAAGCATTGCTTTTTGTTTTTCCATAACCATTTATGGCATCCAAGGCCGGAGAAACCTCTAGAAAGAGGAAAGGGAAGGCAAAAGCTTCCACCTCCGAGTCATGGGAGATGGAAAGATTCATCTCAAGGGTGCATCAAGACCATTTCTATGAAGTTGTGGCCTTGAAGAAGGTGATCCCCGAGGTCCCTTTTTCACTCAAAAAGGGTGAATATCCGGAGATCCGACATGAGATCCGAAGAAGAGGTTGGGAAGTCCTTACCAACCCCATTCAACAAGTCGGAATCTTGATGGTTCAAGAGTTCTATGCCAATGCATGGATCACCAAGAACCATGACCAAAGTGTGAACCCAAATCCAAAGAATTATCTTACTATGGTTCGGGGGAAATACTTGGATTTTAGTCCGGAGAGTGTAAGGTTGGCGTTCAACTTGCCTATGATGCAAGGAGATGAACACCCTTACACTAGAAGGGTCAACTTTGATCAAAGGTTGGACCATGTCCTCACAGTCATATGTGAAGAGGGCGCCCAATGAAAGAGAGATTCAAGAGGAAAGCCGGTTCAATTAAGAAGGCATGACCTCAAACCCGTGGCTAGAGGATGGTTGGAGTTTATCCAACGCTCAATCATTCCCACTAGCAACCGGTCCGAAGTTACTATAGATCGGGCTATCATGATCCATAGTATCATGATTGGAGAAGAAATAGAGGTTCATGAGGTTATAGCCCAAGAACTCTATAAGGTGGCGGACAAGTCCTCTACCTTGGCAAGGTTAGCCTTTCCTCATCTCATTTGTCACCTCTGTTATTCAGATGGAGTTGACATAGAGGGAGACATCCCCATTGATGAGGACAAGCCCATCACTAAGAAAAGGATGGAGCACACAAGAGATCCCACTCATCATGAGATCCCTGAGATTCCTCAAGGGATGCACTTTCCTCCACAAAACTATTGGGAGCAATTAAACACCTCCCTAGGAGAGTTGAGTTCCAACATGGGACAACTAAGGGTGGAGCATCAAGAACACTCCATCATCCTTCATGAGATTAGAGAAGATCAAAGAATCATGAGGGAGGAACAACAAAGACAAGGAAGAGACATTGAGGAGCTCAAGCACTCCATAGGATCTTCAAGAGGAAGAAAGAGCCGCCATCACTAAGGTGGACCCGTTCTTTGATTTCCTTGTTCTTTGTTCTTCTGTTTTTCGAATTTTATGCTTATGTTTATCCATGTTTGTGTCTTGTGATCATTAGTGTCTTAGTGTCTATGCCTTAAAGTTATGAATGTCCTATGAATCCATCACCTTTCTTAAATAAAAATGTGCTTAATTGATAAAAGAAAGAATTGCATGAATTTTGAATTTTATAACAGTTTAATTATTTTGATGTGGTGGCAATATTTTTGTTCTCTGAATGTATGCTTAAACAGTGCATATGTCTTTTGAATTTGTGGTTCATGAATGTTGGCTCTTGAAAGAATGATGAAAAAGGAGACATGTTACTGAGGATCTGAAAAATCATCAAAATGATTCTTGAAGCAAGAAAAAGCATTTCTATTCAAAAAAAAAAAACGAAAAAAAGAGAAAAAGAAAAAGAAAACGAAAAAAAATATAGAGAAATAAGAGTTGTGATCCAAGGCAAATAAGAGTGTTCTTAAGAACCCTGGACACCTCTAGTTGGGGACTCTAGCAAAGCTGAGTCACAATCTGAAAAGGTTCACCCAATTATGTGTCTGTGGCATGTATGTATCCGGTGGTAATACTGGAAGACAGAGTGCTTTGGGCCACAGCCAAGACTCAAAAAATAGCTATGTTCAAGAATCATCATACTCTACTAGGAGAATCAATAACACTATCTGGATTCTGAGTTCCTAAAGAAGCCAATCATTCTGAATTTCAAAGGATAGAGTGAGATGCCAAAACTGTTCAGAGGCAAAAAGCTAAAAGCCCCGCTCATCTAATTAATACTGATCTTCATAGATGTTTTTGGAATTCATTGCATATTCTCTTCTTTTTATCTTATTTGATTTTCAGTTGCTTGAGGACAAGCAACAATTTAAGTTTGGTGTTGCGATGAGCGGATAATTTGTATGCTTTTTGGCATTGTTTTTAGTATGTTTTTAGTATGATCTAGTTAGTTTTTAGTATATTTTTATTAGTTTTTAGTTAAAATTCACTTTTCTGGACTTTACTATGATTTTGTGTGTTTTTCTGTGATTTCAGGTATTTTCTGGCTGAAATTGAGGGACCTGAGCAAAAATCTGATTCAGAGACTAAAAAGCCTAATTGGCGCGCTCTCAACGGCGTTGAAAAGTAGACATCCTGGGCTTTCCAGCAATATATGATAGTCCATACTTTGCCCAAGATTTGATGGCCCAAACCGGCGTTCAAAGTCACCTTCAAGATTTCCAGCGTTAAACGCCGGAACTGGCACCCAAATGGGAGTTAAACGCCCAAACTGGCACTAAAGCTGGCGTTTAACTCCAAGAAGAGTCTCTGCACGAAAAATGCTTCATTGCTCAGCCCAAGCACACACCAAGTGGGCCCGGAAGTGGATTTTTATGTCATTTACTCATTTCTGTAAACCTTAGGCTACTAGTTTTCTATAAGTAGGACCTTTTACTATTGTATTTTAAATCTTTTGATCATGTTTTTATGATTGAACCCACTTTGGGAGGCTGGCCATTCGGCCATGCCTAGACCTTGTTCTTATTTCAACGGTGGAGTTTCTACACACCATAGATTAAGGTGTGGAGCTCTGCTATACCTCGAGTATTAATGCAATTACTATTGTTCTTCCATTCAATTCCACTTGTTCTTGTTCTAAGATATCACTTGTTCTTCAACTTGATGAATGTGATGATCCGTGACACTCATCATCATTCTCACCTATGAACGTGTGACTGACAACCACCTCCGTTCTACCTTCGATTGGGTGAATATCTCTTGGATTCCTGATTGCACGATGCATGGTTGATCGCCTGACAACCGAGTGCTCGTCTGACAAACGAGCCAACCATTCCGTGAGATCAGAGTCTTCGTGGTATAGGCAAGAACTGATGGCGGCATTCAAGAGAATTCGGAAGGTCTAACCTTGTCTGTGGTATTCTGAGTAGGATTCAATGATTGAATGACTGTGACGTGCTTCAAACTCCTAGCAGGCGGGGCGTTAGTGACAGACGCAAAAGAATCGATGGATTCTATTCCGGCCTGATCGAGAACCGACAGCTGAATTCCGCGTGCTGTGACAGAGCATATGCAATCGTTTTCACTGAGAGGATGGGAGGTAGCCATTGACAACGGTGAAACCCTACACAAGCTTGCCATGGAAAGGAATAAGAAGGATTGGATGAAGACAGTAGGAAAGCAGAGAGACGGAAGGGAAGGCATCTTCATGCGCTTATCTGAAGTTCCTACCAATGAATTACATAAGTATCTCTATCTTTACCTTTTTGTTATTTTCGTTCATCACCATTGCTATTTGAGTTTCCCTGACTAAGATTTACAAGATGACCATAGCTTGCTTCAATACTAACAATCTCCGTGGGATCGACCCTTACTCGCGTAAGGTTTATTACTTGGACGACCCAGTGCACTTGCTGGTTAGTTGTGCAAAGTTGTGTAATGCTATGGTATTGAACACCAAGTTTTTGGGGTTCATGACCGGGGATTATGAGAGTTGTGAAAAAGTATTGTTCACAATTTTGCGCACCAACTCCCAACACCAAACTTAGAGTTTGAGTGTGGGGGTTCAATGCCAAACATAGAGTTTAGTTGCGGCCTCCCAACACCAAACTTAGAGTTTAATTGTAGGGGCTTTGTTTGACTCTGTACTGAGAGAAGCTTTTCATGCTCCCTCTCCATGGTAGCAGAGGAGTATCCCTGGGCCTTAAACACAAGGTAGTCCCCATTCAATTGAAGGACTAATTCTCCTCTGTTAATCATCAATCACAGCTCCTGTTGTGGCTAGGAATGGTCTTTCAAGGATGATGCATTCATCCTTCTCCTTCCTAGTGTCTAAGATTATGAAATCAGCAGGGATGTAAAGGCCTTTAACCTTTACTAACACGTCCTCTACCAATCCATAAGCTTGTCTTAATGACTTGTATGCCATCTGTAATGAGAATGTGGCAAGTTGTACCTCAATGATCCCCAGCTTCTCCATTACAGAGAGTGGTATAAGATTTATCCCTGACCCCAGGTCACAAAGAGCATTCTCAAAGGTCCTGGTGCCTTTGGTACAGGATATTAAGAATTTACCAGGGTCTTGTTTCTTTTGAGATAGAGTTTGCTGAACCCATGTATCTAGTTTACTAATGAGCAAGGGAGGTTCATCTTCCCAAGTCTCATTACCAAACAACTTGGCATTCAGCTTCATGATAGCTCCTAGATATTGAGCAACTTCCTCTCCAGTTACATCTTCATCCTCTTCAGAGGAAGAATAGTTCTCAGAGCTCATGAATGGCAGAAGGAGGTTGAAAGGAATCTCTATGGTTTTTGTATGAGCCTCAGATTCCTTTAGGTCCTCAATAGGGAACTCCTTCTTGTTTGGGAGACGTCCCATGAGGTCTTCCTCATTGGGATTCACGTCCTCCCCTTCCTCTCTAGGTTCGGCCATGTTGATTATGTCGATGGCCTTGCACTCTCTTTTTGGATTCTCTTCAGTATTGCTTGGGAGAGTACTAGGAGGAGTTTCAGTGATTTTCTTACTCAACTAGCCCACTTGTGCCTCCAAATTTCTGATGGAGGACCTTGTTTCACTCATGAAACTTAAAGTAGACTTAGACAGATCAGAGACTATGTTTGCTAAGCTGGAGGTGCTCTGCTTAGAATTCTCTGTCTGTTGCTGAGAAGATGATGGAGAAGGCTTGCTATTGTTGAACATGTTTCGTCCACCATTATTAAAGCCTTCTTGAGGCTTCTATTGATCCTTCCATGAGAAATATGGATGATTTCTCCATGAGGGATTATAGGTGTTTCCATAGGGTTCACCCATGTAATTCACCTTTGTCATTGCAGCGTTCTCAGGATCATAAGCTTCTCCTTTAGAAGATGCCTCTGTAGTACTGTTAGATGCATTTTGCCATCCATTCAGACTTTGAGAGATCATGTTAACTTGCTGAGTCAACATTTTGTTCTGAGCCAATATGGCATTCAGAGCATCAATTTCAAGAACTCCCTTCCTCTGAGGCGTCCCATTACTCACGGAATTCCTCTCAGAAGTGTACATAAATTGATTATTTGCAACCATTTCAATAAGTTCTGAGCTTCTGCAGGCATTTTCTTTAGGTGAATGGATCCACCTGCAGAATGACCCAACGACATCTTAGAGAACTCAGATAGACCATAATAGAATATATCTAACATGGTCCACTCTGAAAACATGTCAGAAGGACACTTTTTGGTCATCTGCTTGTATCTTTCCCAAGCTTCATAGAGGGATTCACCATCTTTTTGCTTGAAGGTCTGAACATCCACTCTAAGCTTGCTCAGCTTTTGAGGAGGAAAGAACTTAGCTAAGAAGGCCGTGACCAGCTTATCCCAAGAGTCCATGCTATCTTTAGGTTGTGAGTCCAACCATGTTCTAGCTCTGTCTCTTACAGCAAAAGGGAAAAGCATGAGCCTGTAGACTTCAGGATCTACTCCATTAGTCTTAACAGTCTCACAGATCTGCAAGAACTCAGTTAAAAACTGGTAGGGATCTTCTGATGGAAGTGCATGAAACTTGTAGTTCTGTTGCATTAGAGCAACCAGTTGAGGTTTCAGCTCAAAATTGTTTGCTCCAATGGCAGGGATTGAGATGCTTCTTCCATCAAATTTGGAAGTAGGTATAGTATAATCACCAAGCATCCTCCTTGCATTATTATTGTTGGGTTCGGCTGCCATATCCTTTTCTTGTTCGAAAATTTAAGTAAGGTTGTCTCTGGCTTGTTGTAATTTAGCTTCTCTTAGTTTCCTCTTCAGAGTCCTTTCAGGTTCAGGATCAGCTTCAACAAGAATGCCTTTTTTCTTGTTCCTGCTCATACAAAAGAGAAGAGAACAGAAAAGGATAATAGGGATTCTCTTTACCACAGTAAAGAGATTCCTTTATGTGAGTAGAAGAAAAGAAGAATAGAAGAAAGAAAATGTAAGAATCCAAACACAAGGGGGAGGATAGGTTCGAATTCTTGAGTAGAGGAGAAGTGTTAGTAGATAAATAAATAAATAGAAGAAGATGAGAGAGAGGAGTTTTCGAAAAATTAATTTTGAAAAAGAGTTAGTGACTTTTGAAAATTAAGAGAAGAAATAAAATTAAAATTAAAATTTGAAACAATTAATTAATTAAAAAGAATTTTGAAAAAGAATAAGAGATTTTTGAAAATTAGAGAGATAAAAGTAGTTAGGTGGTTTTGAAAAAGATAAGAGATAGTCAAACAAATAAAAAGTAAATTGGTTAGTTAAAAAAGATTTGAAAATTAATTATAAGAAGATAAGAAGTTAGAAAAGATATTTTGAAATCAAATTTTAGAAAAAGATATAATTTTAAAAGATATGATAAAAAGATATGATTTTTAAGAAAAAGATATTTTGAAAAAGATTTAATTTTTAAAAGTAAAATTGATCACTTGACTAACAAGAAACTAAAAGATATGATTCTAGAATTTAAAGATTGAACATTTCTTAACAAGAAAGTAACAAACTTCAAATTTTTAAATCAATCACATTAATTGTTAGTAAAGTTTCAATTTTGAAATAAAGATAAGAAAAAGATTTTGAAAATAGATTTCAAAAAGATATGATTTTCAAATTTGAAACTTTAACTTGACTTATAAGAAATAGCTAAGTTTTTAAAAATTTTTGACTAAGTCAACTCAAATTTCGAAAATTATGAGCAAAATAAGGAAAATATATTTTTTTGATTTTTGAATTTTTAATGATGAGAGAGAAAAACACAAAAATAACCCAAAACATGAAAATTTTAGATCAAAACCAATGATGCAAGCAAGAATACTATGAATATCAAGATGAACACCAAGAACACTTTGAAAGTCATGATGAACATCAAGAATTTATTTTTGAAAAATGTTTAATGAAAAGAAAACATGCAAGACACCAAACTTAGGAATCTTTCATGTTTAGACACTATGAATGCAAAAATGCACATGAAAAGCATCATACAACACAAAACAAGAAAAATTTATCAAGAACAACTTGAAGATCATGAAGAACACTATGAATGCATGAATTTTTGAAAAATGCAAGAACAAGATGAATATGCAATTGACACCAAACTTAAAATATGACACAAGACTCAAACAAGAATCACAAAATATTTTTGGTTTTTATGATTTCATGATTTTTTTCGAAAAACATATTGGAAAAAGAAAATAAGAAATTCAAGATTTTTAATAAGAATTTCAGGAATCTTTGCAATGTTAGTCTAAAGCTCCGGTCCAGGAATTAGACCTGGCCAATGGCCAGCCAAGCTTTAGCATACAAATCAGACATACAACGGCTGATACTTCATCCAACTTCATATATTGATAAGGGGAAGCCTCAATCTAATTGAGTTAAACATGGCTTTACAGCCAACCAAGCTTCAACATGCTTCATGAAACACTAGAATTCATTCTTAAAAATTTTGAATAATTTTCGAAAATAGGTGAGAAATTTTTTGAAAGATTTTTGAAAAATTTTTGAAAATAAAACAAAGAGAAAATTACCTAATCTGAGCAACAAGATGAACCGTCAGTTGTCTATACTGAACAATCCCCGGCAACGGCGCCAAAAACTTTATGCATGAAATTGTGATCTCTAACAATGGTATTCAACTTGGTATGCGCATCTACTAACTCAGCACTTTCTTCGTAACTTCGCATCACTAACCAGCAAGTGTACTGGGTCGTCCAAGTAATTAACCTTACGTGAGTAAGGGTCGATCCTTCAGAGATTGTTGGTATGAAGCAAGCTATGGTCATCTTGTAAATCTCAGTTAGGCAGATTCGAATGGTTTATAGTAGTTTTCGAAAATAATAATAAACAAAGCATAAAATAAAGATAGAGATACTTATGTAATTCAGTGGTAGAAATTTCAGATAAGTGTATGGAGGTGCTTTGTCCCTGTTGGATCTCTGCAACATACTACTTTCTTATTTTCAATCCTTCATACTCCTTTCCATGGCAAGCTATATGTATGGCATCACCGTTGTCAATGGCTACATCCCATCCTCTCAGTAAAAATGGTCCAAATGCTCTGTCACAGCACGACTAATCATCTGTCGGTTCTCGATCATGTCGGAATAGAATCTGTTGATTCTTTTGCGTTTATCATCATGCCCAACAATTGCGAGTTTGAAGCTCGTCACAGCCATTCAATCCCTGAATCCTACTCGGAATACCATAGACAAAGTTTAGACTTTCTAGATCCTCATGAATGCTGCCATCAATTCTAGCTTATACCACGAAGATTCTAATTAAGAAATCCAAGAGATATGCGCTCGGTCTAAGGTAGAATAGAAGTGGTTGTCAGTCACGTGTTCATAGGTGAGAATGATGATGAGTGTCACGGATCATCACATTCATCATGTTGAAGTGCAACGAATATCTTAGAACAGGAATAAACTGAATTGAATAGAAAATAGTAGTAGTTGCATTGAAACTCGAGGTACAGCAGAGCTCCACACCCTTGATCTATGGTGTGTAGAAACTCCACCGTTGAAAATACATAAGTGATAGTGGTCCTGGCATGGCCAAATGGCCAGCCCCCATAAACGTGATCAAAGGATCATAAGGTAATCCAAAAATAATCCCAAGATATCTAATACAATAGTAAAATGTCTTATTTATACTAGACTAGCTACTAGGGTTTACAGAAATAAGTAATTGATGCAGAAATCCACTTCTGGGGCCCACTTGGTGTGTGCTTGGGCTGAGCTTGAACTTTACACGTGCAGAGGCTTCTCTTGGAGTTGAACGCCAAGTTGTAACGTGTTTTTGGCGTTCAACTCTGGTTCGTGACGTGTTTCTGGCGTTTGACTCCAGAATGCAGCATGGAACTGGCATTGTGTGCCAGTTTGCGTTATCTAATCTCAAATAAAGTATGGACTATTATATATTGCTGGAAAGCTCTGGATATCTACTTTCCAACGCCGTTAAGAGCGAGCCATTTGGAGTTCTGTATCTCCAGAAAATCTATTTCGAGTGCAGGGAGGTCAGAATCCAACAGCATCAGCAGTCCTTTGTCAACCTCCTATCAGATTTTTGCTCAGGTCCCTTATTTTCAGCCAGAAAATACCTGAAATCACAGAAAAACACACAAACTCATAGTAAAGTCCAGAAATGTGAATTTAGCATAAAAACTAATGAAAACATCTCTAAAAGTAACTAGATCCTACTAAAAATTACCTAAAAACAATGCCAAAAAGCGTATAAATTATCCGCTCATCAATCTCCTAACCGGACGCTCCAATCCTTCCTTTGAGGATTGACTACTTTCTCCAAGATTCTTTTAATCTCCCGGTTGGACACTTCCGCTTATCCATTTGTTTGCGGATGATAAGCGGTGGTAACCTTATGCACCACTCCATAGTGCTTGAGCAGTGCCTCTACCTTCCTGTTACAAAAGTGGGATCCTTGGTCACTCACAATTGCTCGTGGCAACCCATAGCGGCATACAATGTTATTCCTAATGAAAGAAATGACGGTATTGGCGTCGTCAAGGCATGTAGGTATGGTTTCTACCCACTTTGATATGTAGTCAACCGCTAACAATATATATAGATACCCACTTGAGTTAGGAAACAGTCCCATAAAGTCAATGCCCCACACATCAAATATCTCACAAAATAACATAGGTTGTTGAGGCATTTCATCCCTTTGGGATGTGTTTCCCGACTTTTGACATTGATGGCAAGACACACATAATCGGTTAGCATCCTTGAATAAAGTTGGCCACCAGAATCCACAATCCAACACCTTTTTTGCGGTCCTTTGTGGGCCAAAGTGGCCACCCCATTCGGACGAATGGCAGGCTTCAAGAATGGGTTGGATTTCGGACTCCGAGACACATCTTCGAATTACTTGGTCTACTCCCCTCTTCCACAAGTGAGGGTCATCCCAAATGTAATATTTGGAATCACTCCTCAACTTATCCCTTTGGTGTTTAGAAAAGTTGGAGGAAAAGAGTTTCGCAACCAAGTAGTTCGCCATTGGGGCAAACCAAGGAAAGCTATCCGACACAGCATGCAAACTATCCTATGGGAATGAGTCATTGATCGGGAATGGATCAGATTTTAAATTCTCAAGGCGGCTTAAATGATCTGCAACCAAGTTTTGAGATCCACTCCGATCCCTAATCTCAATGTTGAATTCTTGCAAAAGCAAGATACAACGTATGAGTCTAGGTTTTGACTCATTCTTTGACAATAAGTATTTCAGAGCTGCATGATCCGTATATACCACTATTTTTTATCCTAGCAAATAAGATCTGAATTTATCTAAAGCATCAACAATAGCTAGGAGTTCTTTTTAGGTAGTGGTATAGTTGGATTGTGCTGCATCAATTATTTTAGAAGAGTATACAATGACATAAGGGAGTTTACCATCACGCTGTGCAAGCACGGCACCTATAGCTTGGTTTGATGCATCGCACATTATCTCAAATGGCAACGTCCAGTTGGGGCCTCGCACAATCGGTGCTGTGGTAAGAGATCTCTTTAACTCTTCAAAAGCTTTCACACATTCACCATCAAACTCAAAATCCACATCTATTTGGAGTAGGCGCGACAATGGTAAAGCAATCTTGCTGAAATCCTTGATAAAGCGCCTATAGAATCCTGCATGTCCTAAAAATGAGCGGATCCCCCTCACAGATGAGGGGTGAGATAAAGTGGTGATAACATCGACCTTGGCCGGGTCTACAGAAATTCTTTCATGAGATACTACATATCCTAACACTATACATTGTCTCACCATAAAATGACATTTTTCAAAATTCAAGACAAGGTTGGTGTCAACGCATCTAGCTAGCATCTTGGACAAGTTCTCCAAGCAACAATAAAAAGAAGTTTCATAAACACTGAAGCCATCCATAAAGACTTCCAGACAATTTTCCATTAGATCAGAAAAGACGCTGGTCATGCACCGCTGAAAAGTAGCGGGTGCATTACATAGTCCAAATGGCATCCTTTTGTAGGCAAAGGTGCCAAAAGGGCAAGTAAATGTGGTCTTTTCCTGATCCTCAGGAGAAATGTGAATCTGAAAGTAACCAGTGAATCCATCAAAAAAATAATAATGGGATTTACCTGCCAAACGGTCCAGCATCTGATCGATAAAGGGCAAAGGGTAGTGGTCCTTTCTTGTAGCGGCATTCAACCTTCTATAGTCCATGCACACTCGCCATGCATTTCGTACTCTCTTGTTGACCACTTCACCATCATCCTTTTTTACCGCAGTGATGCATGATTTTTTTGGAACAACCTGGACCGGGCTTACCCATTCACTATCAGAAATTGGGTATATGACACCCGCATAAGTAGCCTAGTGACCTCTTTCTTTATCACATCGAGGATGGTTGGGTTGAGCCTCCTTTGCGGTTGTCTAACTGACCTAGCTCATTCTTGGAGAACTATGCGATGCATGCAATTGCGAGGGTCAATCCCCACAATATCGGCTAGGTGATGCATTTGCATCTTTGCTATATTAGCTTGTTAGTTTAGTTAGTTTTAGCTTAATTTCATTCACTTTCTTTGAAATAAACAAGCAATTTTGTGGGTTTTCTCTCCATGCATTCATGAACCAAGAATTAAGTGAAATTTGGCATAATCTATGCAAATGATTCAAGGAGTTTATAAACAAGTTAATGTGAATAATTCCCTTGAAATTCATTGCATAAGATGGCAAGACTTTGAGGAAGATTCTTTGGTTTATGTTAGGTGATGAAGCAAGAAAACAATGGAGTAAGAATTGGAGCAAGAAGGCTTGAAGATGCATCAATCTTGGCAAGGGAACAGAGGAAGCACATTGCCAACTCTGGAGTGCACCTTGGAAACTTGAGAACCAAGTTGGCAATGCCAATGTGTGCAGCAATAAAGCAAGAAAATCCTGGAGCAAGGAGGCAGAGTGCACGTTGGCAACTTGAGAACCAAGTTGGCAACGCCAGGAAGGTACCCCTGAAGAGGCTCGAGCACGTTGTTGGCTGAGTGTTTGACAATAACTCTTGCAACAACGCCCAATAATGCAAGGCTAGGGGAGTTCTTTGGCGTTGGAGCTGGAGTGTTTGGCAACAACTTCACCAACAACTCCAGCAAAGTTGGCAGCCTGACCATACCTTATTCAAGGATGCATAACTTGAACCACATAGATCCAATTTACATGCTCGTAGTTGTGTTGGAAAGCTGACATCAAGAGCTTTCCAAAAATATATAATAGTTCATAATGTAGCATGAAATGGAAGCTCAAATCAGAGCCATCTTTAAGCCCAAAAACAAGGAAATGAAGTTGAAAGTTAAGGAGGAATGAATGAACCAAAAAGAAGGGCTTGAACACGTTGCCAAGGAAATGATGAACTGGCGTGTTCCTTGGCAACTCCAACAACAACGCCCATGCAAAAACTAGGCTAGGGGAGTCTGGCATTGTTGCTGGCGTGTTTGGCAATAACTTCAGCAACAACACCGGCAAAAGAATTTGGCAGCTTAACCTACTCTCTTAAATGGAGCATAAGTTGAGCTACAGAGATCCAATTGAGATGATCTCAAGTGCATTAGAAAGAAGATATCCTAAGCTTTCCAAGGATATATAATAGTCCATATTGAAGCAAAGGAATGAAGCTCAAAGTTCAGGCAACATTAGGCATGAAAAGAGAAGCTAAGAAGGAAGAATGGGCCGAATGGTTGGGAACAACTTGGACAACAACTTGGGCAACAACTTGGGAAACTTGGGCAACTTGGGCAACAACGCACAAGCACCAAGCTCCTAGCCCAGGAAATTCAATAGCATGTTGCCAACGTGCTGTGAACTGGCGTGTTTTCCAGTAACTCCCATTGGGCCAGAATTGATGAAAACTTGCTCTGCTCTCTTTGCTCTCCTCAAAGGGGAATACTTCCTCCATTGGACCAAGAATTCAACAAGGGAAAAGCCCACATTGCTAACCCAATTGAAGATCTCCAAATGAGTTTTAGGAGTAGTATAAATAGAGTAGAGTTTTGTACTTGAAAAAAACTTTTCTCGGAGACTTTTTGCACTTTTTACTTTTAAAGACTTTTAGACACCTTTAGATACTTTTACACTTACATCATTTTTAGTGACTTCTTGGAAGCAATTTGGAATTTCAGTTTTAAGAACTTCATTCTTTATTTCTTCACTATTCAATTTTTAAATGCTTACTTTTATACTTATTGATAGCTATGATTCACTAAACCCCATTTTCACTAGGGGGAGGAGCTCTGTTTATTTTAAATGAGTTGACAACTATTCTTTTCCTTCTCAATTCAAGTGGTTCATCCAAGAGGAGACTCTTTTTGTTCAAAGATTCAATCACATTTGAGAGAAGGGTTGAATCTATATGAATTGTGTGGTGAACTTGAGAAAGGAGCCATATAACTCAGTTTAGACTTCATCCTTTCATGATTTCTTTGATCAATACACCCAATCGATTTCTTGTACTTTCTGAGAACATCTAGGAGCTTCTCTTCTTCCTCACTAGAGAGCTCACTAGCGATGATGACCGGAAACTTTTGGTTGTCCTCTAAGAAAGCATACTTCAAATGAGATGGGAGAGGCTTCAATTCACTCTTTGCCTCAAGCTAAGGTTCTTTTTCGTCAAGCTCATGGACTTCATTCTCAACAACTTCCTCATGTTCACCCTCTTCATCATCCATATCTTCAATAGCATGGTAGCACAACTTGTTATGGTCTTCTTCTTGCACTTCCGCTACCACTTCATCAATTACATCACTCGGAGAACGAAATGCTTTTCGGGAGGATGTTTCATGGCTTCTTCTAAATTGAACTTGATAGTCTTATCCCCAACCTCAAAGGAATATGTACTGGTGAAGGCATCTAACTTGAATTTAGAGGTTTTAAGGAAAGGCCTACCAAGTAGAATGGAGGATGAGCTTCTATTTTCTGTTAGAGGCATTTCAAGGATGTAAAAGTCAATCGAAAAGATCAAATCCTTGATTCCCACAAGTACATCTTTGGCTATTCCTGTTACCGTGATCACACTTTTATGGGCCAAGACAAACCTCACTGCCGACCTCTTTAATGGAGCCAAATTCAACCGCACAAAGGTAGAAAGCGGCAAGATGCTTACACAAGCTCCAAGATCACACATACAATCATGAAAAGTATGTCCACCAATACAGCAAGACACCAAACAAGGCCCAGGGTCACCATATTTCTTTGGTATAGGTTCCATCAAGGAAGAAATTGAACTTCCCAAGGATAATGTCTCCAATTCCCCTATCCTATCCTTGTGTGTACATAAGTCTTTCAAGAATTTTGTATACTTTGGAATTTGTTGGATAGCATCAAGAAGTGGTATGGTTACCTCAACCTTCTTGAACACTTGAAGCATGTTCATATCAAATTCCGGCGTCTTCTTTGCTTTCTTCACCATGGAAGGGAATGGAATAGGGATGGACTCATCCACTAGAGCTTTCCTCTTGGGTTCCTTGAGGTTTACTCTTTCATCCTCATGCCTCTTGCCTACCTCCTCTTCTTCATGTGGAGCTTCAACAATTACTTCTTCCTCATGAATGTCCTCCAAGATCCTTGGAGGTATCTCCTCCAATGTAGTTCCTGACCATAGGGTGATGGCATTGAGACTGCCCTTTGGGTTTGGTTGGGGATGGGATGGAAGGTTGGAAGAACTTGAGGGTTGGTTGGTATTGTTAGAGGGGGATATGGACATCTTTGAAATCATGTTGGCAAGATTGGCCAATTGAGCATTCATAGCCTCGAATTGAGCCTTATAGCCCTCATCCCATTTCTCCACAGCGGCTTTAAGCTCTTCAATTTGTTTGGTGGAAGGTGGAGAGGTGTGGTTGGATTGTTGTCTATAGTGTGGTGCTTGGTACTTAGTGTAGTTGTTTTGGTTTTAGTTGTGATGGTTTTGGTTGGCTTGGTAATTGTTGTTGTGATGAGAAGGGGAGTTGTTCCATCTTTGGATTTGATTATTCCTTGTGCATTATCTCTCAACCCTTGGTGTTGATTACTACCATGAGGGTAGTGGTTTTGGCTTTGAGAAGGGTAGGGTGGATGATTGTTGTAATTCACATTGGCCACTACAAGAGCATGCTCTTCTTGAATTTGATGGCATTGATCGGTGTAATGTGTGGTGCTAGAGCACAAACCACAAATTCTAGGAGGGCCTTCAAGTTGGGCCACTGGAGGTGGGGCTTGGACGGCTTAGATGGAGTAGAACTCCTTTTGATCCTTTCGTATTTGGGTGAGAATGGTGGTCATTTCCCCAAGTGCTTTGGTTAGGCTTGCTTCGGAGGGGGACGATTCTACCACACCCTTGAGATGATTACTTCTCACTCTTGTATGTTGCGTAGCTTCAGCAACATCCTCTATCAAACTCCAAGTTTCTCCCTCCGTCTTGTTTTTCGAAAGGGAACCACCGCTAGAAGCGGTGAGCAATCTTCTATCTTCTACACAAAGACCTCCGGTGAAGTACCTAATGAGCAAGTGAGTATTCATTCCATGGTGTGGACAAGACTCTAGTAGCCTCTTGAATCGAGACCAATATTCATACAAGCTCTCTTGATCTCTTTGCATTATACCCGAAATCTCCTTCCGGATGTAGTCGGTCTTCTCTGGTGGAAAGAATTTATTTAAGAACTTTCTTCTCAAGAAATCCCAATTGGTAGCAATCTCATCCGGTAGCAAATAAAACCATGTCTTTGCTTGAGTTTCAAGGGAGAAGGGGAAAGCAAAGACCATGTTAGCCACCACATCGGCTCCATGCCTTCGAGTAGTAGAACAAGCAACTTGAAAATCCTTTAGATGTCGGATGGGGTCTTGACTCGGCAGCCCATGATACTTAGGTAGTAGATTTATCAAGCTACTCTTCAATTCAAAGTTTGGATCAAGGTTGGGATATCTTGCTTACAATGATTGAAGCACAATATCCTGAGCTCCTTGCTCATGTAAAGTGATCCGGCGTGGCTCCGCCATGTGTAGTTCACCTGTAGGATGCAAAGATGTATTAGTAGTGCCAACAGAAGAATAGGAAGTATCGGACTCCAAGTCGCTCTCGGTACCGTCTAATGCTTCGGTATGTTCCTCAAAAGAGACCGAAGTATTAGCCGTATAGTCCAACCGCCGTCTAGCTTGCCGAGTGTGTAACAAAGTTCTTTCAATCTCGGGATCAAAATTAGTTAAGCTAGAATTCGGTTGGGACCGAGTCATCACACTTGAGAGTCATAGCACAAAAATAAAAGAAGCTAAACTATAACTAGGTATTGAAAACAAACAAGCTATCTACAATATTCACATATTCACATAACCAATATTAAGGCATATGTTGCAACCATTCCCCGGCAACGGTGCCAAAAATTTGATGGACGCACGGGAACCGTGTCGGAAGAGATTTTCTAAATGAAATTGCGTTGCAAGTATAGCTCCCCCAACAACGATCCTCGCGAATCAAATTTAGAATAGAATTGGTTGTCACAAGTTCAACCCCAATAAAATAACCGAAGTATTCAAACCTCGGGTCGTCTCACGAAGAATGGGTAAACATGTGATTTAACATTGATTAGAAGTCCGGGGTTGTGATTCATTAACAAGAAAGTAAATTGAGAATCTTAGCAATTAAGCAATCTAAAGTGAAAGGAACTAATTCAAACAACAAGCAAGGTGTAAATAATTTCAAAATAAGGAACCAACATTCAATCTAACTTTACTTTTAACTAAACAATAACTACAACTAAGCAAGATAATTGAGAAATTGATTTTCAAATATGAATAATAAAAGCAACTCTTGGTTAGGCATGGGAATTGGGGTCACTATCTTTGTCTAATAACCATATCTTGACAATTATGAGGAGCCAAACTCATTAAGTCTACTTCTACACCTGAAGTACGTCAAATGGTTTGGTCAATATCAACCCATAAGGCCTAACCTCACTACTAATTAACCTAGTAGTAGGCTAGTGTTAATGGATATCAAATTGACCACTAAGGACTCTCAAATCATCAAATCCATTAGACCTAACGACTCAAGTTTACCCAATTCCTTTAGCCTAAGCCAAGAGTAAAAAGGACTACTCCATAGTCAAGGTAAACAATTCATCAAACACTTGGTAAGCATTAATAAAAGATATGTTCAAATTGCAATTGAATTGAAATCAACAAATACCCACTAACAATTATCATCTTATAAGAGCTTAAACAACACAATGAAGCATAAAAATCATCAATGTAACATCAACAAGTCAAGATTCACAATATTCATGAAATGGTATAAAGTGACAATTGAAAAAATCCATAAATTAACACAAGATCTAAGTGGAAATATACTAAGAAATTCAAATTAAGCAATCAAAGATAGTAATTAACAAAACCCAATTCAGATTCAATAAGGAAAGATCAAATTAAAGCTAGATCTAGAGAAGAACAAGGGTTTCTTCCTCTAGAAGAACAAAAAGCCTCAAAACTAGAAAAATTGTGTCTTAGTGTAAAATGATTGATCCCCCGTTTCTCCATAGCATCCTTGGGTCTTTTCCATGCAGAAACAGCCTGAAATTGGGCCTGTTGAGCCTCAGAAATCACCAGGCATGATTTTTTTTAATGAGGTCACGTGCAACTTCCTGCGCGTGCGCCCGCGCCGATTGCTTTTGTGATCCATGCGTGCGTGCCAGCTGCGCGTTCGCGTCAGTGAAAATTCTCTGGCCTGCGTGGATGCATCCATCCTTGCGCGTCGCTTCCAGCTGTCCTCATCCACGCGTGCGCGTGATGTGCATGTGCGTGCCGATGCTGCAGTTCCCAAAATCCAAATCTTCATGTTCCTTCCTCTGGTGCATGCTTTCCTTCTCTCTTCTAGGCCATTCTTACCCTACTAATTATGAAATCACTCAACAAATACGTCACGGCATCAAATGGCAATAAAGAGAATCAAAATATAGCAATTCGAAGGCAAAATAAGCATGTTTTCCACAATGGAACAACATTGGGAAGTGAACTCAAAACCATGCATTTCTTGTGAATAAGTGTGAGAAATATTGATAAAACCCCCAAATAAGCACAAGATAAACCACAAAATCGAGGTTTATCAAGAAGCATCTCTATTCCTGCTATTGGAGCAAACAACTTTGAGCTTAAGCCTCAATTATTTTCTCTTATGCAACAGAATTGCAAGTTTCATGGACTTCCATTGGAAGATCCTCATCAGTTCTTGGCTGAATTTTTGCAAATCTGTGACACTGTTAAGATCAATGGAGTTGATCTTGAGGTCTACAGACTCATGCTTTTCCCTTTTGCTGTAAAAGACAGAGCTAGTATATGGATGAACTCACATCCTAGAGACAATCTGAACTCTTGGAAAAAGATGGTCAATGCCTTCTTAGCTAAATTCTTTCCACCTCAAAAGATAAGTAAGCTTAGAGTAGAAGTTTAAACCTTCAAACAAAAGGAAGGTGAATCCCTCTACGAAGCTTGGGAAAGATACAAGCAATTGATTAGAAGGTGTCCTTCTGATATGATTTTAGAATGGAGCATCATAGGTATCTTCTATGATGGTCTGTCTGAGTTATCCAAGATGTCATTGGACCATTCTGCAGGTGGATCTATTCATCTAAAAAAAACGCCTGCAGAAGCCCATGAACTCATTGAAATGGTTGCAAATAACCAGTTCATTTACACTTCTGAAAGAAATTTTGTGAACAATGGGACAACTCAAAAGAAAGGAGTTCTTGAGATTGATACTCTGAATGCCATACTGGCTCAAAACAAAATATTGACCCAGCAAGTCAATATAATTTCTCAGAATCTGATGGATTGCAACCTGCATCTGGCAGTGCTAAAGAAGCCTCCTCTGAAGGAGAAGCTTATGACCCTGAGAATCCTACAATGGAAAAAGTGAATTACATGGGAGAACTCTATAGAAACACCTACAATTCTTCATGGAGGAATCACCCAAATTTCTCATGAAAGGATCAACAGAAGCCTCAACAAGGCTTCAATAACAATAACGGTGGGAGAAACAGGTTTGGCAATAGCAAACCTTTTCCATCATCTTCTCAACAATAGACAGAGAATTCTGAGCAGAGCCTTTCTGGCTTAGCAACCATAGTCTCTGATCTATCTAAGACCACACTAAGTTTCATGAATGAAACAAGATCCTCCATTAGAAATTTGGAGGCACAAGTGGGGCAGCTAAGTAAAAGAGTTACTGAAGCTCCTCCTAGCACTCTCCCAAGCAATACAGAAGAAAATCCCAAGAGAGAGTGCAAGGCCATAACCATGACCAACATGGCCAAACCTGGAGAGAGTGAGGAGGACGTGATTCCTAGTGAGAAAAACCTCATGGGATGTCCTCTGGACAAAAAGGAGTTCCCTATTGAGGAACCAAGGGAATCTGAGGGTCATACAGAGACCATAGAGATTCTATTGAACCTACTTCTACCATTCATGAGCTCTGATGAGTATTTTTTCTCTGAAGAAGATGAAGATATTACTGAAGAGCAAGTTGCTAAGTACCTTAAAGCAATCATGAAGCTGAATGCCAAGCTATTTGGTAATGAGACTTGGGAGAATGAACCTCCATTGCTCATTAATGAACTAAACGCATTGCCTCAGGTGAAGATACCTCAAAAGAAACCGGACTCCTGAAAGTTATTAATACCTTGCACCATAGGCACCATGACCTTTGAGAACGCTCTGTGTGACCTGGGATCAGGCATAAACCTCATGCCACTCTCTATAATGGAGAAACTAGGGATCTTTAAGGTACAAGCTACAAAAATCTCACTGGAAATGGCAGATAATTCAAAGAAACAGGCTTATGGACTTGTAGAGGATGTCTTAATGAAGGTTGAGGGCCTTTACATCCATGCTGATTTCATAATCCTAGACACTGGGAAGGATGAGGATGAATCCATTATCGTTGGCAGACCATTCTTAGCCACAGCAAAAGCTGTGATTGATGTTGACAGAGGAGAGTTGGTCCTTCAAGTGAATGAGGACTACCTTGTGTTTAAGGCTCAAGGATCTCCTTCTGTACACATGGATAAGAAGCATGAAAAGCTTCTCTCAGTACAGAGTCAAATAGAGCCCTCACATTCAAACTCTAAGTTTGGTGTTGGGAGGCCCCAACCATGCTCTGAATATCTGTGAAGCTCCATGAGAGCTCACTGTCAAGCTATTGACATTAAAGAAGCGCTTATTGGGAGGCAACCCAATTTTTATTTATCTATGTTAAGTTTCCATTTTCCATTGTTATTTTATGTTTTCTTTAGGTTGATGATCATGTGGAGTCACAAAAACAACTGTAAAAATCAAAGCAAATTCAAAAACAGCATTAAAAATAGCACACCCTGGAAGAGGATCTTACTGGCATTTAAACGCCAGTAAGGGTAGCAGAATGGGCATTAAAGGCCCAGTCTGGCACCATTCTCGGCGTTTAACGCCAGAAAAGGGCACCAGACTGGCATTTAACGCTAGAAAAGGGCACTAAGCTGGCGTTAAACACTAGAAAGGGAAGAAAAGCTTGCGTTTAATGCCAGGAATGGGCAGCAACCTAGCGTTTAACGCCAAGATTACCACTTAGAGGGCGTTTACACGCCAAAATGGTGCAGGGATGAGAAATCCTTGACACCTCAGGATCTGTGGACCCCGCAGGATCCCCACCTACCTCAACTCACTCTCTCTCTTGTTCACACATTCCAATAACACCCTTCCCCAAATACCCCTCACCAATCACCTTCATTTCTCTTCCCCAATAACCCTTCACCAATCACCTCCATCCACTCTTCCCCAAACACCCCACCTACCCCACAATTCAAATTTCAAAAACTTTCCCTCCCAAACCCAACCCCTAATACACGAACCCCACCCCTCTCTCCACTCATATATAAACCCCTCATCCCTCCTTCATTTTCACACATCATAAACACTTCTTTCCCCCCTTGGCCGAACCACTCACACCTCTCCATCTCCTCCATTTTCTTCTTCTTCTCCTCCCTTCTTTCTTCTTTTGCTCGAGGACGAGCAAACCTTTTAAGTTTGGTGTGGTAAAAGCGTTACTTTTTGTTTGTATAACCATTTATGGCACCTAAGGCCGGAGAAACCTCTATAAAGAGGAAAGGGAAGGCAAAAGCTTCCACCTCCGAGTCATAGGAGATGGAGAGATTCATCTCAAAGGTCTATCAAGACCACTTCTATGAAGTTGTGGCCAAGAAGAAAGTGATCCCTGAGGTCCCTTTTATGCTCAAAAGGAATGAGTATCTGGTGATCCGACTTGAGATTTGAAGAAGAGGTTAGGCACCAACCCCATTCAACAAGTCAAAATCTTAATGGTTCAAGAGTTCTATGCTAATGCATGGATCACCAAAAACCATGATCAAAGTGTGAACCCGAACCTAAAGAATTGGCTTACAATGGTTCGGGAGAAATACTTAGATTTCAGTCCGGAAAATGTAAGGTTGGCATTCAACTTGCCAATGATGCAAGGAGATGCACGCCCCTACACTAGAAGGGTCAACTTTGATCAAAGGTTGGACCAAGTCCTCATGGACATATGTGTGGAAGGAGCTCAGTGGAAAAGAGACTCCAAAGGCAAGCCGGTTCAATTGAGAAGGCATGACCTTAAACCCGTGGCTAGAGGATGGTTGGAATTCATCCAACGCTCTATTATTCCTACTAACAACCGGTCCAAAGTGATTGTGGATCAGGCTATCATGATCCATAACATCATGATTGGAGAGGAAGTGGAATTTTATGACATCATACCTCTAGAACTATACAAGGTTGCTGACAAACCCTCCACTTTAGCAAGGCTAGCTGATAAACTCCAATTTTGTGGTTTATCTTGTGCTTAATTTGGAGGATTTTATCACCTTTTCCCACATTTATTCAATGAAATAGCATGATTTTGCAATTCTCCCTTTATTTATGCTTAAATGTGAAAACATGCTTTTTAGGCCTTAAAATAGCTAATTTTAACTAACTTTAATTCCATTCGATGCCTTGATATGTTTGTTAAGTGGTTTTAGGTTTAGAAAGCAAAGATTGGATTGAAAGAATGAAGAGAAAGCATGCAAAGTGGGAGAACTCATGAAGAAATGAAGGAACCATAAAGCTGTCAAGCCTGACCTCTTCGCACTCAATTGACCATAACTTGAGCTACAGAGGTCCAAATGAGGCGGTTCTAGTTGCATTGGAAAGGTAACAACTGGGGCTTTAAAATGATTTAAAATTTGCCATAGTTGCTTGATGTCTAGGGATTCGTATGCACACTGTACGTGTGCCTACTGATTGGTGCACGTGATTTACTAAAATCAACTCGTCACCAGCGATCTCTAGAGCATTTTGGGCCCAATCCAACTCATTTTTAATGCTATTTCATGCAATATCCAAGCTTGGGCAAAGAGGGGGAGTAATTGTTAGTAGTTTTGGCATCATGTAGGTTAGTTTCTAAAGAGAAAAGCTCCATCTTCTCTATAGAATTAGGTTAGGTTTAGGACATTTCCATGTTAGATCTAGGTTCAATTACATGTTTTCATCTTGTTTCTTTTATGGTCTCTTGTTCCTACTATTTGATTCTCTTTGTTTTCATGTTGATTTCTCTTTTATGTTCATGGATGCTCTTGTTGGATTTGATTTACTTTTAGTGCAATTTAATGTTTGATGTTCTTTTACTGTTGATTTGAGTTGTGATCTTACTTTTCTTGCAATTAGTAGTTGTTAGATTTTATCTTTCCTTGCAATTTATCATGCTTTCCTTTTATACCCACCAAGTGTTTCACAAAATTCTTGGTTGGGCTTTAGAGTATATTTTGAGTATTCTTGGCTTGGGAAGATAACTTAGGAACTCTTGAGTTGCTAATGTCCAAGTGATTAATGATTGGGAGCCATTAACCCTAGATCTCACTAATTGAATTAGTGGAAACCTAGGACTTATGGACTTGGATTGACATAGCTCATTTGACTCTCCTTTATTAGTTAGAGGATGACTTAATGGGGTTGATCCTTGCCAATTCTCATGTTGTGGTTAGTGATAAGGATAGAGATCCTTGACCATCAACCTTTGCCAAGACCTTTTAGCTATTAGTTTACTATTCTTGTCCATTTAATTTCTTGTCCCTTTATAAATCAAACCCCATGTTCCTTCATAGCCAATAATCATTCACTTCATTGCAATCCTCGTGTGACGACCTAGAGTCCAAATACTCCGGTTAATTCATATTTGGGGTTTGCTCTTTGTGACAACCAAATTTTTTATTGGGAGGATTGTTTGTTGGTTTAGAACTATACTTGCAACGAAGATTTCATTTGTGAAGTTCTATACCGACAGGACAAATTTTCTTCTTAAATCACTAGCCTTCCCTCATCTCATTTGTCACCTATGCAATTTAGCTGGAATTGTCATAGAGGAAGACATCCTCATTGAACAGGACAAGCCCATCACTAAAAAAAGGATAGAGCAAACAAGAGAGCCCACTCATGGACCTCAACAAGAGCATGAGAAAGTCCCTCATCAAGAAATCCCTGAGATGCCTCAAGGGATGCATTTTTCTCCACACAACTATTGGGAGCAACTCAACACCTCTTTGGGAGATTTGAGTTCCAATATGGAGCAACTAAGGATGGAGCACCAAGAGCACTCCATATCCTCCATGAAATTAGAGAGGATCAAATAGCCATGAAGGAAGAGCAACAAAGGCAAGGAAGAGACATAGAGGAGCTCAAGCGTTCCATTGGATCTTCAAGAGGAAGAACTAGTCGCCATCACTAAGGTGGACCCGTTCTTTGATTTCTTTGTTCTTATCTTTCTGTTTTTCAATTTTTATGCTTTATGTGTTATCTATGTTTGTGTCTCCATTACATGATCATTAGTGTCTAGTGTCTATGTCTTAAAGCTATGAATAATTCCATAAATCCTTCACCCTTCTTAAATGAAAAATGTTCTTAATTACAAAATAACAAGAAGTATATGAATTTCAAATTTTGTCTTGAAATTAGCTTAATTATTTTGACGTGGTGGCAATACTTTTTGTTTTTCTGAATGAATGCTTGAATAGTACATATTTTTTGATAGTGAAGTTTATGAATGTTAAAATTGTTGGCTCTTGAAAGAATGATGAATAAAGATGAATGTTATTGATAATCTGAAAAATCATAAAATTGATTCTTGAATCAAGAAAAAGCAGTGAATAACAAAGCTTGCAAAAAAATGGCAAAAAAGAAAAAGAATGAAAAAGAAAAAGCAAGCAGAAAAAGCCAATAGCCCTTTAAACCAAAAGAGTGTGCTTAAGAACTCTGGACACCTCTAACTGGGGACTTTAGCAAAGCTGGGTCACAATCTGAAAAGATTCACCCAATTATGTGTCTGTGGCATTTATGTATCCGGTGGTAATACTAGAAAACAAGATGCTTAGGGTCACGGCCAAGACTCATAAAGTAGCTGTGTTCAAGAATCAACATACTGAACTAGGAGAATCAATAACACTATCTAAATTCTGAGTTCCTATAGAAGCCAATCATTCTGAATTTTAAAGGATAAAGTGAACTGTCAAAACTGTTCAAAAGAAAAAATTCACATAATTTAGTGTTGTGATGAGCGGATAATTTATACGCTTTTTGGCATTATTTTTAGGTAGTTTTTAGTATAATTTAGTTAGTTTTTAGTATATAATTATTAGTTTTTATGAAAAATTCACCTTTCTAAACTTTACTATGAGTTTATGTGTTTTTCTGTGATTTCAGGTATTTTCTGGCTGAAATTGAGGGACCTGAGCAAAAATCTTATTCAGAGGCTGAAAAAGGACTGCAGATGCTGTTGGATTCTGACCTACCTGCACTCGAAATGAATTTTTTGGAGCTACAGAAGCCCAATCGGCGTGCTCTCAATTGTGTTGGAATGTAGACATCTTGGGCTTTCCAGCAATGTATAATGGTTCATACTTTGTCCGAGAATTAATGGTCCAAACTGGCAATTCAAGTCAGGATAAAAAATTCTGGCGTAAAACGCCCAAACTGGCACCAGAATTGGAGTTAAACGCCCAAACTTGCACCAAAGCTGGCGTTTAATTCCAGAAAAAGCCTATGCACGTGAAAGCTTCAATGCTCAGCCCAAGCACACACCAAGTGGGCCCCGGAAGTAGATTTCTGTATCATTTACTTATTTCTGTAAACCCTAGGCTACTAGTTCATTATAAATAGGACCTTTTACTATTGTATTTTCATCTTTTGATCATCTTTGATCTTGGAATCAGGTCTATGAACCCTTTTTCGATTGTTTCATGTTATTTGGAAGCCATGGCCATTCGGCCATGTCTGGACCTTCATCACTTATGTATTTTCAACGGTGGAGTTTCTACACAGCATAGATTAAGGTGTGGAGCTCTGCTGTTCCTCATGAATTAATGCAAAGTACTATTGTTTTTCTATTCAACTCAAGCTTATTCTCATTCTAAGATATTCACTCGCACTTCAACCTGATGAATGTGATGATCCGTGACACTCATGATCATTCTCCTTTATGAACACGTGCTTGACAACCACTTCCGTTCTACATGCAATAGCTTGAGTGTGTATCTCTTGGCCTCCTGGTTCACGACGCATGGTTGACTCTCCTGACAACAGAGCCTTCCATTCCATGCGATCAGAGTCTTCGTGGTATAAGCTAGAACCAATTGGCAGAATTCTTGAGATCCGGAAGGTCTAAACCTTGTCTGTGGTATTTCGAGTAGGATCCGGGATGGGATGACTGTGACGCGCTTCAAACTTGCGACTGTGGGGCACAGTGACAGTGCACAAAAAGATCAATGGATCTTATTCCGACACGATCGAGAACCGACAGATGATTAGCCATGCAGAAAACCGTAGAGGACTATTTTTACTTAGAGGACAGATGGTAGCCATTGACAACGGTGATCCACCAACATACAGCTTGCCATGGAAAGGAGTATGCATGACTAGATGAAGGCAATAGTAAAGCAGAGATTCAAAAGGAACACAACATCTCCATACGCTTATCTGAACTTCCCACCAATGAATTACATAAGTATCTCTATCTTATTTTATGTTTTATTTATCTTTTAATTATCAAAACCCCATAACTATTTGAATCTACCTGACTGAGATTTACAAGATGACCATAGCTTGCTTCAAGCCGACAATCTTCGTGGGATCGACCCTTACTCACGTAAGGTATTACTTGGACGACCCAGTGCACTTGCTGGTCAGCTGTACGGAGTTGTGAAAAAAGTGTGTGAGATCACGATTTCGTGTACCATTCCGTTCTTCATTTGATTCTCTACATGTGACCATGGGAGTACTTTGATTGCTTAGGCATTGGGAGGCTAAGTTGTTTACTACCTCAGTTAAGGTGGCCATGAATTCTAGTTTCCTCCTTTGAGATTCACGTTGCTCTTGAAGTATTGAAGTGAGAGCGTCATTCATTGGGGTTTGGGGTGGATAGGAAGGCTCATTATGTGGGAAAAAAGGTTTATAATAAGAAGGTGGTGCATCTTGGTAAGGATATGGAGATAGTGTACATGGAGGTGGTTCTTGGAAGTAATTATGTTAGAATTGTTGTAGCTCTAAGTATGGTTCATATGGCTCATAAGGTGGTTAGTATGGTGGATATGGGTTAGGGACATATGGAGGTGTTTGGTGGTATGAGGCTTGTGAGTATGATGGTTGAGGAGTATATTGAGTAGGGGGTTCATAGGCATATGGTGGTTATGGTTGATAACCACAAGGAGATCCACCATAACCATTGGATTGGTATGCATCATGGAATAATTCTTGCTCATAGTACATGGAGGAGGTTGTTGCCATGAAGATTGATCATATGCTTGAGGCTCCTTGATGAACTTGAGATTACTGTATGATTACAATAACTCCTTCGGCAAGTATACCGAAATATCATCAAGTAAAAAAGTCACTGAGAGTGAGGTCGATCCCACGAGGATTGAATGATTAAACAACTTTAGTTATTAGGGTAATTAGTTAAGCTAATCAAGAATAAGTGTTGAGTGCAGAAATGGTGCACGAAATTGCAATCACACTTTTGCAACTCCGCACAACTAACCAGCAAGTGCACTGGGTCGTCCAAGTAATACCTTGCGTGAGCAAGGGTCGATCCCACGGAGATTGTCGGCTTGAAGCAAGCTATGGTTATCTTGTAAATCTTAGTCAGGATATCAGAAATTATCAGGACTGATTGTGATAGACAAAAGAACATGAAATGATTACTTGTTTTGCAGTAATGGAGAATAGGTTGAGGTTTTGGAGATGCTCCATCTTCTGAATCTCTGCTTTCCTACTGTCTTCTTCATCAAACACGCAAGGCTCCTTCCATGGCAAGCTGTATGTAGGGTTTCACCGTTGTCAATGGTTACCTCCCATCCTCTCAGTGAAAATGTTCCTATGCTCTGTCACAGCATGGCTAATCATCTGTCGGTTCTCGGTTAGGCCGGAATAGAATCCCGCGATTCTTTTGCGTCTGTCACTAACACCCCGCCTGCTAGGAGTTTGAAGCACGTCACAGTCATTCAATCATTGAATCCTACTCGGAATACCACAGACAAGGTTTAGACCTTCCGGATTCTCTTGAATGCCGCCACCAGTTCTAGCTTATACCACGAAGATTCCGATTAAAGAATCCAAGAGATAACTACTTAATCTAAGGTAGAACGGAGGTGGTTGTCAGGCACACGTTCATAGTTGAGAATGATGATGATTGTCACGGATCATCACATTCATCCGAGTTAAGAACAAGTATTATCTTAGAATGGAAGCAAGCATGATTGAATGAGAAACAGTAGTAATTGCATTAATTCATCGAGACACAGCAGAGCTCCTCACCCCCAACCATGGGGTTTAGAGACTCATGCCGTGGAAGATACACCAAGAAAACGTGTAAAGTGTCATGAGGTACAGATACAATGTCAAATGATCCTATTAATAGTAAACTAGTAGCCTAGGGTATACAGAGATGAGTAAATGACTTAAAAATCCACTTCTGGGCCCACTTGGTGTGTGCTTGGGTTGAGCAATGAAGCATTTTCGTGTAGAGACCTTTTCTGGAGTTAAACGCCAGCTTTCATGCCAGTTTGGGCGTTTAACTCCAAGTTTCATGCCAGTTCCAGCGTTAAACGCTGGAATTTCTGAGGCTGATTTGCCACGCCAGTTTGGGCCATCAAATCTTGGGCAAAGTATGGACTATCGTATATTGCTGGAAAGCCCAGGATGTCTACTTTCCAACGCCGTTGAGAGCGCGCCAATTGGGCTTCTGTAGCTCCAGAAAATCCACTTCGAGTGCAGGGAGGTCAGAATCCAACAGCATCTGCAGTCCTTTTTGGTCTCGGAATCAGATTTTTGCTCAGGACCCTCAATTTCAGCCAGAAAATACCTGAAATCACAGAAAAACACACAAACTCATAGTAAAGTCCAGAAAAGTGAATTTTAGCTAAAAACTAATAAAAATATACTAAAAACTAACTAGATTATACTAAAATCATACTAAAAACAATGCCAAAAAGCGTATAAATTATCCGCTCATCACAACACCAAACTTAAATTGTTGCTTGTCCCCAAGCAACTGAAAATCAAAATAGGATAAAAAGAAGAGAATATACTATAGACTCCAAAATATCAAGGAAACATAGCTCCAATTAGATGAGGGGGACTAGTAGCTTTTTGCCTCCGAACAGTTTTGGCATCTCACTCTATCCCTTGAAGTTCAGAATGATTGGCATCTATAAGAACTCAGAACTCAGATAGTGTTATTGATTCTCCTAGTTAAGCATAATGATTCTTGAACATAGCTAGTGTATGAGTCTTGGCTGTGGCCCAAAGCACTCTGTCTTCCAGTATTACCACCGGATACATACATGCCACAGACACATAATTGGGTGAACCTTTTCAGATTGTGACTCAGCTTTGCTAGAATCCCCAATTAGAGGTGTCCAGGGTTCTTAAGCACACTCTTGTTGCCTTGGATCACAACTTTATTTCTTTCTTTTTCTTCTCTTTTTTTTTCTCTTTTTTTTCGAAATTTTTTTTTCACTGCTTTTTCTTGCTTCAAGAATCAATCTAATGATTTTTAGATCCTCAATAACAGTTCTCTTTTTCCTCATTCTTTCAAGAGCCAACAATTTTAACATTCTCAAAACAACAAATTCAAAAGACATATGCACTGTTCAAGCATTCATTCAGAAAACAAAAAGTATTGTCACCACATCAAGCTAATTCAACTAGTTTCAAGGATAAATTTCGAAATCCTGTACTTCTTGTTCTTTTGTGATTAAAGCATTTTTCATTTAAGAGAGGTGATGGATTCATAGGACATTCATAACTTTAAGGCATAAAATTTCAATTTTTATTAATTATGAATTAAGAACAAGACTCAAAGATAGATATAAGATGAGACTAAAAAATTAAAAAATAGAAAACAAAACAAAAGAAAAAGAAAACGCAAAAAAAAAAAACATAGGCTCCTAATGATAGAGGTTTTCACAGAGTTAGGACTCAACAACCTTGATTTTGAGAAGTGGATGCTCCCTCAGCTTGAGAGGAGAGCTTTTGGCGTTTCAACTCTTGGAGTTCACGCCCCTGCTTTTCTTGTTCCTTCAGCAATTTGCAGAGCATGCAGTTCTGATTCTGCTGTTCTTCCTTCAGTTGCTCCATAGTCTCTTGCAACTTGGTGATAGATGCCTCTAGGCTGGTCCAGTAGTCAATTCTTGGGAATTCAGGGAGGAATTCCTGTGCCCTCCTCTTGATAGAGTTGTCCTGCATTTGTCCTTCCATTGACTTCTTGGTGATTGGGTGTTCAATGGGTATGAACTCATCTACTCCCATCTTCACCCCAGCCTTTTTACAGAGCAAGGAGATCAAGCTTGGGTAAGCCAATTTGGCTTCAGTGGAATTCTTATTTGCAATTGTGTAGATCTCACAAGCAATCACATGATGAACCTCCACTTCTTTTCCAAGCATAATGCAATGAATCATCACTGCTCTCTTGATGGTGACCTCAGAACGGTTGCTAGTGGGCAATATGGAACGCCCAATAAAGTCTAACCAACCTCTTGCAATTGGTTTGAGGTCTCCCCTCTTGAGTTGGTTTGGGACACCCTTTGAATTGGTTATCCACTTAGTTCCAGGGAGGCATATGTCCTCTAGAACTTGATCCAACCCTTTATCTGCTCTCACCATCCTCCTATTAAAGGATTCAGGATCATCTTGCAGTTGAGGTAGTTTGAAGATTTCTCTTATTTTGTCCAGATGGAAGTACATAACTTTCCCTCTGACCATGGTTCTGTAGGTATGGTAAGCAGTTTCAGTCATTCTCTGCTTATCTGTTAGCCACAGATTAGAGTAGAATTCCTGAACCATGTTCCTTCCAACCTTTATTTCAGGATTGGTCAGAACTTCCCATCCTCTGTTTCGAATTTGCTCTTGGATCCCCGGATATTCATCTTCTTTCAGATCAAATTTAACTTCCGGGATCACTGACCTCAGACCCATTATTTTGTGATAATGGTCTTCATGTTCTTTGGTTAAGAACTTCTCTTGATTCCAAAGATTCTTTGGATTATTCTCTTTCTTTCCTCTTAAATTGGTTTGTTTTCCCTTAGGAGCCATGATCTTGATGAATCTTGGCTTAATGATCACGGAAAAGCACACCAAACTTAGAGGTTTGCTTGTCCTCAAGCAAAAGAAAGGAAAGAAGAGAGAGAGAGGAAGAGGAAATTCGAATCGTGTGGGGAATGAGGGGTGGCAAACGTTTATTTATAGAGTAGGGGGAGAGATTTTCGAAAAAAAAGAAAAATTTGAAAGGAGATTTGAGGAGATATGGAAAGAAATTGAAAAAAGGGTGAGTTTTTGAACAAAATTTGGGAATGATTTGGAAGATTTGAAAAATGATTTTAAATTTTTGAAAGTTTGAAAGTGAATGATGAGAGATTGAAATGTGTTTTTGTAGAAAAATATGGGAAAGAAAAGGAAAGTTTGAAAAAATCTGAGTTGAAAACAAAATTGTGGTCCCCCCACCTTTCTGGTTAAACGCCCAGAATGGCGCCCATTCTGGCGTTTAACGCCCATTTGGTGCCCCTTTTGGGCGTTTAACGCCCAGCCAGGTGCCCTGGCTGGCGTTAAACGCCAGAAATCCTTTATCACTGGGCGTTTTTCTGAACGCCCAGGATGTTGCACACCTGGCGTTAAACGCCCAGAATGGTGCCCATTCTGGCGTTTAACGCCCAAAATGGCACCATTCCTGGCGTTAAACGCCCAGAATGGTACCCATTCTGGCGTTTAACGCCCAAAATGTCCCTTACTGGCGTTTTTTTGCCAGTAAGCTCTTTTTCTCTGCTTTTTGAGCTGAATCCTTCTGTAACTCTGTGAATTCCTTCATTTTTGATACTTGCCTCTGTAAGAACAATTCATACAACTTCCTAATGACTGGGTTGCCTCCCAGCAAGCGCTTCTTTACTGTCTTTAGCTGGACTTTCACTGAGAATCACTCAAGTCTCAGTTTTGAGCATTCCTGCTCAAAATTGCCTTCAAGATAATGTTTGATTCTCTGTCCATTAACAATGAACTTTTTGTCAGAATCAATATCCTGAAGCTCAACATATCCATATGGTGACACTCCTGTAATCACATACGGACCCCTCCACCGGGATTTGAGTTTTCCTGGAAACAGTCTAAGCCTAGAGTTAAAGAGCAGGACTTTTTGTCCTGGCTCAAAGACTCTGGTTGACAACTTCTTGTCATGCCATTTCTTTGCCTTTTCCTTATAAATTTTTGCATTTTCAAAGGCATTGAGTCTGAACTCCTCTAGCTCATTTAGCTGGAGCAGTCTTTTTTCACCGGCTAACTGTGCATCCATGTTTAGGAATCTGGTTGCCCAGTAGGCTTTATGTTCTAGTTCCACGGGCAGATGACAGGCCTTCCCATACACCAATTGGTATGGAGAGGTTCCTATAGGAGTCTTGAATGCTGTTCTGTATGCCCACAGAGCATCATCCAAGCTCTTTGCCCAATCCTTTCTTCGGGCCATCACAGTCCGTTCCAGGATTCTTTTTAGTCTGTTAGAGACTTCAGCTTGCCCATTTGTCTGTGGATGATATGGAGTTGCCACTTTGTGGCTAATTCCATATCTAACCATAGCAGAGTATAGCTGTCTGTTGCAGAAATGAGTGCCCCCGTCACTGATTAGAACTCTGGGAACACCAAATCTGCTGAAGATGTGTTTCTGGAGGAATTTTAGCACGGTCTTGGTATCATTAGTGGGTGTAGCAATTGCTTCCACCCACTTAGATACATAGTCTACTGCCACCAGAATATAAGTGTTTGTGTATGATGGTGGGAATGGCCCCATGAAGTCAATGCCCCATACATCAAACAATTCTATCTCTAATATCCCTTGTTGAGGCATGGCATATCCGTGAGGCAAGTTACCAGCTCTTTGGCAACTGTCACAGTTACGCACAAACTCTCGGGAATCTTTATAGAGAGTAGGCCAGTAGAAGCCACATTGGAGGACTTTAGTGGCTGTTCGCTCACTTCCAAAATGTCCTCCATACTGTGATCCATGGCAGTGCCATAGGATCCTTTGTGCTTCTTCTCTGGGCACACATCTGCGGATCACTCCGTCAGCACATCTCTTAAAGAGATATGGTTCATCCCAGAGGTAGTACTTGGCATCTGAAATTAATTTCTTTCTCTGCACGTAGCTGTACTCCTTGGGTATGAACCTCACAGCTTTATAATTTGCAATATCTGCAAACCATGGAGCTTCCTGAATGGCAAAGAGTTGCTCATCTGGGAAAGTCTCAGAAATCTCAGTAGAAGGGAGGGACGCCCCAGCTACTGGTTCTATCCGGGACAGATGATCAGCTACTTGGTTCTCTGTCCCTTTTTCTGTCTCTTATTTCTATATCAAACTCTTGCAGAAGCAACACCCATCTTATAAGCCTGGGTTTTGAATCCTGCTTTGTGAGTAAGTATTTAAGAGCAGCATGGTCAGTGTACACAACTACTTTGGATCCCACTAGATAGGATCTAAACTTGTCAATGGCATAGACCACTGCAAGTAACTCTTTTTCTGTGGTTGTGTAGTTCTTCTGTGCGTCATTTAGAACACGGCTGGCATAGTAAATGACGTGCAGAAGCTTGTTATGCCTCTGTCCCAACACTGTACCAATGGCATGGTCACTGGCATCACACATTAGTTCAAATGGCAATGTCCAATCTGGTGCAGAGATGACTGGTGCTGTGACCAGCTTAGCTTTCAGGGTCTCAAATGCCTGCAGACACTGTGTGTCAAACACAAATGGTGTGTCAGCAGCTAACAGGTTACTCAAAGGTTTTGCAATTTTTGAAAAATCCTTTATAAACCTTCTGTAGAATCCTGCATGCCCCAGAAAGCTTCTGATTACCTTAACATTGGCAGGTGGTGGTAATTTTTCAATTACCTCTACCTTTGCCTTATCCACCTCTATTCCCCTGCTTGAAATTTTGTGCCCAAGGACAATTCCTTCAGTCACCATAAAGTGACATTTCTCCCAGTTTAAAACCAGGTTAGTCTCTTGGCACCTTTTCAGGACAAGTGCAAGGTGATTAAGACAGGAGCTGAATGAGTCTCCATATACTGAGAAGTCATCCATGAAGACTTCCAGAAATTTCTCTACCATATCTGAGAAGATAGAGAGCATGCACCTCTGAAATGTTGCAGGTGCATTGCACAGACCAAAAGGCATCCTTCTGTAGGCAAACACGCCAGAAGGGCAAGTAAATGCTGTTTTTTCTTGGTCCTGAGGATCTACTGTAATTTGGTTGTAGCTTGAATAGCCATCCAAAAAGCAGTAATAGTCATGACCAGCTAGTCTTTCTAGCATTTGGTCTATGAATGGTAAAGGAAAATGATCCTTTCTGGTGGCTGTATTGAGCCTTCTGTAGTCAATACACATGCGCCACCCTGTGACTGTCCTTGTAGGAACCAGTTCATTTTTTTCATTATGAACCACTGTCATGCCTCCCTTTTTGGGGACAACTTGGACAGGGCTCACCCAGGGGCTATCAGAAATAGGATAAATAATCCCAGCCTCTAGTAATTTAGTGACCTCTTTCTACACCACCTCCTTCATGGCAGGATTTAGCCTCCTCTGTGGTTGGACCACTGGTTTGGCATTATCCTCCAACAGGATCTTGTGCATGCATCTAGCTGGGCTAATGCCCTTAAGATCACTTATGGACCACCCAAGAGCTGTCTTGTGTGTCCTTAGCACTTGAATCAGTGCTTCCTCTTCCTGTGGATTTAAAGCAGAGCTTATAATCACTGGAAAAGTTTCACCCCCTCCCAGAAATGCATATTTCAGGGATGGTGGTAGTGGTTTGAGTTCAGGTTTGGGAGGCTTATCCTCCTCCTGAGGAATTTTCGAAAATTCCTTTGCTTTCTCTGGTTCTTCTTGATCAGTTTGAGCATCTTTGAAGATGTCCTCAAGCTCTGATTCTAGGCTTTCAGCCATATTGATCTCTTCTACCAGAGAGTCAATAATGTCAGCGCCCATGCAGTCATTTGGTGTGTCTGGATGCTGCATGGCGTTTACAGCATTCAACTTGAACTCATCCTCATTGACTCTCAAGGTTACTTCCCCTTTTTGTACATCAATGAGAGTTCGTCCAGTTGCTAGGAAAGGTCTTCCTAGAATGAGAGTTGCACTCTTGTGCTCCTCCATTTCCAGCACCACAAAGTCAGTTGGAAAGGCGAATGGCCCAACCTTGACAATCATATCCTCTATTATGCCTGATGGATATTTAATGGAGCCATCAGCAAGTTGGAGGCATATCCGGGTTGGTTTGACTTCTCCAGTCAACCCAAGCCTTCTGATAGTGGATGCAGGTATTAGATTGATGCTTGCTCCAATATCACATAGGGCTGTCTTGGTGCAAGAACCTTCTAATGTGCATGGTATCATAAAGCTTCCTGGATCTTGAAGCTTTTCTGGTAAGCTCTTTAATATGACTGCACTGCATTCTTCAGTGAGAAACACTTTTTTAGTTTCTCTCCAATCCTTCTTATGACTTAAGATTTCTTTCATGAACTTAGCATAAGAAGGTATTTGCTCAAGTGCCTCTGCAAATGGAATCTTTATTTCAAGAGTCCTTAGATAGTCTGCAAAGCGGGCAAATTGCTTATCCTGTTCCGCTTGGCGGAGTTTTTGAGGATAAGGCATCTTGGCTTTATATTCTTCAACCTTAGATGCTGCAGGTTTATTCCTTACAGAAGTGGTTGAAGAAGCCTTGTTAGAGGGATTACTGTCAGCACTTTCAGGTGTCTGATCCCCCCTAGGCGTCTGAATGCCAGGATTGGGTGGAAAATGGGCGTTTAACGCCAACTTTTCCCCATTTTCTGGCGTTTGAACGCCAGAACTGGGCAAGGAATGGGCGTTTAACGCCAGATTTCCTTCCCTTTCTGGCGTTTGAACGCCAATAATATTCCTCTCTGGGCTCTTACTGTCCTCAGAGGGATTTTGCACAGTGGTTTGGTTGTCCTCTGTCAATTGTTCCTTGTTTGGCTTTTTTCTCTTCTGAGCAGTGTTATTCAGTGTCTTCCCACTCCTCAGTTGAACTGCTTGACATTCCTCTGTTATCTGTTTGGATATTTGCTGTTTTGCTTGCTTCAACTGCAGTTCTATGCTCTTGTTAGCAACTTTAGTTTCATGGAGCATTTCTTTAAAGTCTGCTAACTGTTCTGTCATCAGGAGCAATTGTTGATTAAGCTCAATTATCTGTTCTTGAGGACTAGGGTCAGTGACTACTGCCATGACTTCCTCTTTTGGAGAGAACTCATTGCTAGAGTACAAATATTGGTTTCTAGCAACAGTGTCTATAAGCTCTTGAGCTTCTTCAATTGTCTTCCTCATGTGTATAGATCCACCAGCTGAGTGGTCTAAAGACATCTGAGCTTTTTCTGTAAGCCCGTAGTAGAAAATGTCTAACTGTACCCACTCTGAAAACATTTCAGAGGGACATTTCCTTAGCATACCTCTATACCTCTCCCAGGCATTGTAAAGGGATTCATTATCCTCTTGTTTAAAGCCTTGGATGTCCAGCCTTAGCTGTGTCATCCTCTTTGGAGGGTAAAAATGGTTCAGGAATTTGTCTGACAACTGTTTCCATGTTTTTATGCTTGCTGTAGGTTGGTTATTTAACCACCTTTTAGCTTGATCTTTTACAGCAAATGGGAACAGTAATAGTCTGTAGACATCCTGATCCACCTCTTTATCATGTACTGTGTCAGCAATTTGTAAAAACTGTGCCAGAAACTCAGTAGGTTCTTCCTGTGGAAGACCGGAATACTGGCAATTTTGCTGCACTATGATAATGAGTTGAGGGTTTAGCTCAAAGCTGCTTGCTTTGATGGGAGGTGTACATATGCCACTCCCATATGCAGCTGTAATGGGGTTAGCATATGACCCCAGAGTCCTTTTGGACTGATCAATTCCACTTAGGTCCAT
Source organism: Arachis hypogaea (assembly GCF_003086295.3). NCBI lineage: Eukaryota > Viridiplantae > Streptophyta > Magnoliopsida > Fabales > Fabaceae > Arachis > Arachis hypogaea. The sequence goes on from NC_092041.1 coordinate 54,711,234, forward strand.
GATGGATAAAATATTATATATATTTTTTTTGAATTAACGAAAAAAATTAAAATAAAAGAAAAAAATAAAAATTCGAAAATCAAAAAGAAAATAAGATCAAAGTAAATTGAGAGCTGAATCAATCAGTTGATCAAAAAGATTTTGAAAACAGCAATTAAAAACATATGATTGAAAAAATTTTTATGAAAAAGATTTGATTTTTGAAAAGAGGAAAGAGAAAAACACAAAAGACACCAAACATAAAATTTTTAGAAAATCAAACACTAATTTTTTGAAAACTTTTAAGGGAAAAACACAAAGAGGACACCAAACTTAGAATTTTTATGAATCAAAAAGGGACCAAGAACATGCAAATTCGAAAATTAAAAGAAAAACAAAAGCATGCAATTGACACCAAACTTAAAATATGAACTAGACTCAACTAAAAGACTCTTAACCAACAAAAATAAAACAGTCCTAATCTAAGCAACAAGATAAGCCGTCAGTTGTCCAAACTCGAACAATCCCCGGCAACGGCGCCAAAAACTTGGTGCACAAAATTGCAATCACACTTTTGCAACTCCGCACAACTAACCAGCAAGTGCACTAGGTCGTCCAAGTAATACCTTGCGTGAGCAAGGGTCGATCCCACGGAGATTGTCGGCTTGAAGCAAGCTATGGTTATCTTGTAAATCTTAGTCAGGATATCAGAAATTATCAGGCTTGATTGTGATAGACAAAAGAACATGAAATGATTACTTGTTTTGCAGTAATGGAGAATAGGTTGAGGTTTTGGAGATGCTCCATCTTCTGAATCTCTGCTTTCCTACTGTCTTCTTCATCAAACACGCAAGGCTCCTTCCATGGCAAGCTGTATGTAGGGTTTCACCATTGTCAATGGTTACCTCCCATCCTCTCAGTGAAAATGTTCCTATGCTCTGTCACAGCATGGCTAATCATCTATCGGTTCTCGGTCAGGCCGGAATAGAATCCCGCGATTCTTTTGCGTCTGTCACTAACGCCCCGCCTGCTAGGAGTTTGAAGCACGTCACAGTCATTCAATCATTGAATCCTACTCGAAATACCACAGACAAGGTTTAGACCTTCCGGATTCTCTTGAATGCCGCCATCAGTTCTAGCTTATACCACGAAGATTCCGATTAAAGAATCTAAGAGATAACTACTTAATCTAAGGTAGAACGGAGGTGGTTGTCAGGCACACGTTCATAGTTGAGAATGATGATGATTGTCACGGATCATCACATTCATCCGGGTTAAGAACAAGTATTATCTTAGAATGGAAGCAAGCATGATTGAATGAGAAACAGTAGTAATTGCATTAATTCATCGAGACACAGCAGAGCTCCTCACCCCCAACCATGGGGTTTAGAGACTCATGCCGTGGAAGATACACGCCACCAAGAAAACGTGTAAAGTGTCATGAGGTACAGATACAATGTCAAATGATCCTATTAATAGTAAACTAGTAGCCTAGGGTATACAGAGATGAGTAAATGACTTAAAAATCCACTTCCGGGCCCACTTGGTGTGTGCTTGGGTTGAGAAATGAAGCATTTTCGTGTAGAGACCTTTTCTGGAGTTAAACGCCAGCTTTCATGCCAGTTTGGGCGTTTAACTCCAAGTTTCATGCCAGTTCCAGTGTTAAACGCTGGAATTTCTGAGGCTGATTTGCCACGCCGGTTTGGGCCATCAAATCTTGGGCAAAGTATGGACTATCATATATTGCTGGAAAGCCCAGGATGTCTACTTTCCAACGCCGTTGAGAACGCGCCAATTGGGCTTCTGTAGCTCCAGAAAATCCACTTCGAGTGCAGAGAGGTCAGAATCCAACAGCATATGCAGTCCTTTTTGGTCTCGGAATCAGATTTTTGCTCAGGACCCTCAATTTCAACCAGAAAATACCTGAAATCACAGAAAAATACACAAACTCATAGTAAAGTCCAGAAAAGTGAATTTTAGCTAAAAACTAATAAAAATATACTAAAAACTAACTAGATTATACTAAAAACATACTAAAAACAATGCCAAAAAGCGTATAAATTATCCGCTCATCAAGAAATCAAAATAACAGAATTGTAAATGACTTGAAAATAAAGAAAGCAATAAAGTGCTGAATTGTAAGAGAATAAAGATAAATAGCTGAAATATATATGACAGAAATTTAATTGACTGAATTGTAAAAGGGAATGGGTTGGTTACCAGAAGTTAAACAAAGCTATAAAGAATAGTGAAGATAAGAATGGGAAAGATTCATTGGGGTTAGGAGATGTTGCATTCTACGGATTAAACTCAGATCATCTCTTCTTCAGTCATGAAACTTATTGACCTCTTGGCAAACATGATTGATTGAATCCTAATTCCTTGGTAATTCAATCTTTCAAATCTTGATAATCAGCGAATTCCTTGGAATAATTGCTCATGAAGAGAGATAAACTTGGTCCCTGATTATACCACACATCCTCAAAGATCCAAGTAGTAAGTAGATTTAGCGTCACATTTGTCTAATCCCAAAACCCAAATCTACTCAATGTGAGAAGGGATTTCAAGCCTGATTTTAAGTTTCCTTTTCCAAGGTTCCCAACAAAGCCAAGTTGCATTCAATCTCTTTTCCAAGATAATTGAATGCTAAGCATGAAGAACGAAATTTCTTCTAGCAAAACAAAGAGAGATGAAGAGAAGAAAAAATTCACTAGCATTAATCCATCAGGTACAACAGAGCTCCCTCCTCCAATGAGAGGGAGTTTAGCTACTCATAGCTTAGAGAAAGTACAAGTGATGGAAGAAAGTGAAAGTAAAGATAAAGTAAAGTAAAAGTTCCAAGCCCCCTTTTTAGTACTCTTCAAGGGGTATTTATACTACTCCTATTACTAGAAAATAAGAAATTACAAAAAGAAAAGAAATTAAAAATAAAGGAATAATATCTCATTGGTGGTATGTGAGTGGCGTGTGAGTGGCGTACCATGCCCAAAATATTGGTTTGGATTGGCGTTCCACAATAAGAGTCCTAAGTGGCACGCCCATGATGAAACTTGGAGAGCCCTTTTTTGGAAAAGTGGACTCAATATCTTTCTCTGGATTAGGTAACTGGTGTGCAGTGGCGTGCCACGCCCATAGTGAGACTTGGAGGACTCTCTTCTGAAGACATAACTGTCGTGCCACGCCCAGTAGTGGCGTGCCACTCCCATTGTTAAGCTTGGAAATCCTTCTCTGGAAAACATAACTGGCGTGCCACGCCCAACAGTGGCATGCCACGCCCATACTGGATCTTGAAAAACCTTCTCTAGATAACATGCCTGGCGTGCCATGCCCAGCAATGGCGTGCAACCCCCACTGTAAAGCTCAATGAATTCTTCTCTGGAAGGCATTGTTGGGGTGCCACATCCAGGAATTACGTGCCACGCCTATAGTGAAACTTGGAATCCCTCCTTTGGATAACATAGTTGGCATGGCACGCCACTTTAAGATCTTGGCTTTTGATTGAAGTGGCATGCCCACACAAACGCCCGGTCACCTATGCTTGTTGTCTTCCTCTTTTGTTACTCTTTTCACCTAAAATGTACGCAAGAACTCATTTCAAAGCAATGTCCCATAAACTCGTGATATAGCTCTTATCAATGCATTAAATCAATGAGGATTTATCACTTTTATGGCCCTTTTTGATGAGAGAAAGAGGTAGATGATACAAGTCATCAGAACACCAAACTTAATTTTTGCTTGTCCTCATACAACTCAATGTGAATTCTTCTAAATAATTGAAACTTGGCCCTTAAGAGAATGTAGTGTTTCATCTAGCAATTGAAACTTGGCCTATCTTGCTCTAGCAATGTTTCATCTGCACTAGCTTCCACTCCAGCCTCATCACATAAACGCTGAATGATGCTTGGAAAAGCCAGCCTTGTATTGTCCTTGGTGCTTGTTAGCACCCTATGAATGTTGCTTGCAAGCATCTCTCCTACATTGACATTTTCTCCCTTCATAATAATGTAGATTAGCACAGCTCTTTCCACAGTTACCTCTGGGATATTGGAGGTAGGGTTGAGGGACCTCCTCACAAACTCCAACCATCCTCTTGCTTGGGGATACAAGTCTCTTCTCCTTAATTGGCTTGGTCTCCCATCTTTATCCTTGATCCATTTAGTGTTGAGGACACATATCACATTCACAATGTCTTCAAAACCATATCAAGTTGCCTCACTCTTTCTTCATAGCTCCGAGTGGATCTTGTGTGCCTCACTTCCAACATTCTTTCTATGGCATACAGGATTCTATAGGAGGTTTATAAAAGATTATTCAAAAATCACCAAACCTCTGAGTAATCTGCTAGCTACTGACACGCCATTTATCTTTGATAAGGAGTGTCTGCAGGCATTTGAGACTCTGAAAGCTAAGCTGGTCACAGCACCAGTCATCTCTGCACCAGACTGGACATAACCATTTAAACTGATGTGTGATGCTAGTGACCATGCCATTGGTGCAGTGTTGGGACAAAGGCATAACAAGCTTCTGCACGTTATTTACTATTTCAGTCGTGTTTTAAATGACGCACAGAAGAACTACACAACCACAAAAAAAGAGTTACTTGCAGTGGTTTACGCCATTGACAAATTCAGATCTTATTTAGTAGGATCAAAAGTGATTGTGTACACTGACCATGCTACTCTTAAATATCTACTCACAAAGCAGGATTCAAAACCCAGACTCATCAGATGGGTGTTACTTCTGCAGGAGTTTGATATAGAAATAAGAGACAGAAAATGGACAGAGAACCAAGTAGCAGATCATCTGTCCCGAATAAAACCAGTAAAAGGGGCGTCCCTCCCTCTTACTGAGATCTCTGAAAAACTTTCCAGATGAGCACCTCTTTGCCATCCAGAAAGTGCCATAGTTTGCAGACATTGCAAACTATAAGGCAGTGAGATTCATACCCAAAGAGTACAGTAGGCAGCAATCTAAGAAATTGATCATGGATGCAAAGTACTATCTTTGGGATGAACCAAATCTCTACAAGAGATGTGTAGACGGAGTAATCCGTAGATGTGTGCCTAAAGAAGAAGTACAGAAGATCTTCTGATACTACCATGGATCACAATATGGAGGACATTTTGGAAGTGAGTGAACAGCCACAAGAGTCCTCCAATGTGGCTTCTACTGGCCTACTTTCTATAAAGACTCCCGAGTGTTTGTACTTAATTGTGACAGTTGCCAAAGATCTGGCAATCTGCCTCACAGTTATGCCATGCCTCAACAAGGGATCTTGGAGATTGAGTTGTTTGATGTATGGGGTATTGACTTCATGGGGCCTTTCCCACCATCATACTCAAACACTTATATTCTGGTGGCAGTGGATTATGTATCCAAATGGGTGGAAGCTATTGCAACACCCACTAACGATACTAAGACAGTGCTGAAATTCTTCCAGAAACACATCTTCAGTAGATTTGGTAACCCTAGAGTACTAATCAGTGATGGGGGCACTCATTTCTGCAATAAACAGCTTTACTCTACTTTAGTTCGATATGGAGTTAGCCATAGGGTAGCTACTCCATATCATCCACAGATAAATGGGCAAGCTGAAGTCTTTAATAGAGAACTTAAAAGAATCCTGGAACGGACTGTGATTAACCGTAGAAGGGATTGGGTAAGAAGCATGGATGATGCTCTGTGGGCATACAGAATAGAATTCAAGACACCTATAGGAACTTCTCCATACCAGCTGGTGTATGGAAAAGCGTGTCACTTGCCAGTGGAATTGGAACATAAGGCCTATTGGGCAACCAGATTCCTAAACCTTGATGCCAAGTTAGCTGGAGAAAAACAATTGCTCCAGTTAAATGAGCTAGAGGAATTCAGACTCAATGCTTTCGAAAATGCAAAAATTTACAAAGAGAAAGCAAAAAGATGGCATGATAAGAAACTATCATCCAGAGTCTTTGAGCCAGGGCAGAAAGTTCTGCTATTTAATTCTAGGCTCAGATTATTCCCTGGGAAATTGAAATCCCGATGGAGAGGTCCATATGTGATTACAAGTGTGTAACCATATGGATATGTCGAGCTTTAGGATAATGATTCTAACAAAAAGTTCATTGTTAATGGACAGAGAGTCAAACATTATCTTGAAAGCAATTTTGAGCAAGAATGCTCAAAACTGAGACTTGATCAAAGCTCAGTAATAGTCCAGCTAAAGACAATAAAGAAGCACTTGCTTGGAGGCAACCCAGCCATTTACAAAGCTTATTTGTTAATTAATTGATTTTTACAGTTTTATTTCAATTATCTTCAAGGTAAAATAGCAATTGCTTGAGTTCACAGAGTTATAGAAGGATTCAGAGGATAAAACATTAAAAAGAAGCTCACTGGTGCGAAAAAGCTAGTAAGATTTGTTTTGGGCGTTGAACACCCAAAAGAAGCATCTACTGGGCGTTAAACACCAGTAGAGATAGCCATCTGGGCGTTAAACACCAGAAAGCAGCATCTTCTGGGCGTTGAATGCCAGAAAGAAGCACCTTATGGGCGTTTAACGCTAGATTTACAGCGTCCTGGGCGTTTAGAAAAACGCCCAGTGACAAAGGAGTTTCCGGCGTTCAATGCCAACTAGAAGCAACAGCTGGGCGTTGAACGCCCAGGAGAAGCTACAAATGGGCGTTAAACACCCAAAACATGCAGCGTTTGGGCGTTTAACGCCAGGATTGTGGGGAGGAGGTAAATTCGTTTTCACTTCAAATTTTTCCATTTTTCATGTTTCAATAAATGATTTCTTGCATAAACGTATTACAAACTCTCATCTTTCAACTTCAATTCCAAACATTTTTAATCCTAAACATGTTTCTTAATTTTTCTTCATTATCTTTTCAAACCTTTTTCAAAACTCAATTATCTTTTTGAATTCTTTTCAAATCTTTTTAATCTCTTCTCAAATCTTTTTTAAACTCATCATATTATCTTTTTGAATTCAAAGTTATCTTTTTCAAAATCTCATCATATCTTTTGAATTTTTGAAATTGCGTCTCCTTCTATTCCCCTCTTATCCTTTCTTTTGCTTGAGGACAAGCAAACTTCTAAGTTTGGTGTATTTTTCCGTGATCACTGAGCTAAAACTCATCAAGATCATGGTACCTAAACGAAAACAAACTACTTCAAGAGGCAAGAAAGAGAATATTCCAAAACCACTTTGGAATTAAGAGAAGTTCTTAACCAAAGAACATGCAGACCATTACCACAAAATAATGGGTCTGAGATCAGTGATCCCGGAAGTTAAATTCGATCTGAAAGAAGACGAATATCTGGAGATACAGGAGCTGAAGTGCCATAAGCTGTCTTTTGAAGGACCAGACACCCCACAAGTTGAAGGAGCACCCATCATCTCCCAAACCAAAGGTTGTTGAGTCCTAATCTTAAACTTAACTTTGTGATAATTGTTCTTATTAGGAATTTACCTTAGAAGTTATATATGAGTGATGCTACGATTTTAGGAAATTGCACGATCGGCAAAAATTCCTTCCGGAAAGTGCACCGGTTATCGTCAAGTAAAAACTCACAATAGAGTGAGGTAGAATCCCACAAGGATTGGTTGAGTGAGCAATTCGGATTAGAAGTGTGTTCTAGTTGAGCGGAATCAAGATTTAGATGAGAATTGTGGAATCTTAAATTGCATGAATTAAAGAGCGAGAAGCTAAATTGCTGAAATTAAAAAGGGATCGGGGTGATTGCATGAATTTAATTGCAGAATGTAAAGAGAAAGTGGTAGATCAGAAATGGGGAATTCATTGGGTTTCAGGAGATATTGAGATCTCCGAATCAAAACATTTTTATCCCTTCCTCAACCAATGCGTTCATTAAATTTTGCTTGGCAATCTTATATGATTGGATCCCAATCCCTTGGCTCACCAATTCTCTCTAAAAACAAACAAATTCCCAATCCCTTGGTTTAAATGTTCATAAGAAGAGATGACGCTCGATCACTGATTATACCACACAGTTTCATGAACCACAATTTGGTAGGATTACATGTCACAATATCCATCCAAACCCCAATCCAATTCACTGTGAGAAAACTTCTCTAGCATGAACCCTCCATTCCTTTCCCAAGGTTCCGAAGGATTCCAAGTATGGATAGTTTCTTTCCCAAGACAACTAACCAATGGAATTAGATCGAGAAGCTTTCTAACAAAAATTCAAGAGAAAAGATTGAAGAAGAAGATAAAAACTATTATTGATTCATTGAATTACAATAGAGCTCCCTAACCCAATGAAAGGGGGTTTAGTGAGTCATAGCTCTGAATTCAATTACAAAAAGTATGAAAACTAGAAAAATGATCCCCCGTTCTCCCTAACTAACTTAAATTCTATCCTATTTATACACTTTCTAAATTGAGCTTCTGTTGTGTTTCTTGGGCTTTGAGGCCTTTCCCTGATTTCCTTTTGCTTTGGGTTTATGATCCATAATCCTGATGAGGCTGCTGATCCAATTCTGTAACATTCATTGAGCCAACTTAGTGATAATCAAGTAATGACACATGACTCAACAAATTGAAATTCCAGACTCATCAATTATTCAGGCCCAATCCCATAAACCATGATATTCAATTGGGTTTCATACCAGAGTACGTTTAAGTTAATGTTTGTGCTCAAATGCTAACTTAAACTGCAATATCTTTGGCCCAGAAACCTTTTCAAATAGTGGCGTTTAAGTTGCAGTTTAAGCTTAAACTGCAACTTAAACGCCAGACACTTCCAGTGATGCCTTTTGTGGAAGCACGTTTAAGTTCCAGTTTAAGCTTAAACTGGAACTTAAACGTTGGACACTCCTGGAGGTGGTATAACTCAAGCACGTTTAAGCTTCAGTTTAAGGTTAAACTGAAGCTTAAACGTGGAAATGGAAGAAAGCAACCCTGGAGGGTAAAGTAGTCGAACACGTTTAAGCTTCAGTTTAAGGTTAAACTGAAGCTTAAACGTGGAAATGGCTCCCTGGTGCATTTCTCATTTCTGGCGTTTAACTTCCAGGTTAAACGCCACTTTCAGCCTTTCCTCAGCTTTCATGATTTTGGCGTTTAAGCTCCAGTTTAAGCTTAAACTGGAGCTTCAACGCCACGGATAGTTCCCAGCATTATATGGCTTGGCAGTTTAAGTTCCAGTTTAAGCTTAAACTGGAACTTAAACTCCACATGAGATATTCAAGCTTCCTTTATTGATTTTGTTGCTTCCTTGCCTAGCCTCTTCTTCCCTGAAATCATCCAAACAACTGCATCAAAGTCTTGCAAAATTTCATGAGAAATCTTCCATTCATAGCATTCAAGTAATATAACTAAAAACTCATGGAATTTGCATCAAAATCATACTGTTTGGATGGTTCATTGCTTTGTTATTCATTTAACCATTCTTGGTTACTTTAAGCTCAAGAAAATGCATAAAACAACTAAAACTAACAGAGAAATGCTAGTGAAACTAGCCTAAGATGCCTTGGCATCACAACACCAAACTTAATACTTGCTTGTCCCTAAGCAAGTCCTGAGTTATTTGAGAAGAAAGTATGAAACAGAAAGCAATTACATTGGCTATATTAGCAAGCATTTGAAGTTCATCAGAAGGGTTTTATGCAGAAAGTTGCGGCATCACTTTTTCATTCTTATCAGGCAAGATTATCACTTTTTCACTGCATCCATTAAACACTGCTATGGCCTCTTGTTATTCTTATGTCCTTGGCACTTTTCTCTTCTTTGTTTTTCTTTTTCTTAGAGCTCCTTTGCTCCTTGTTTGCTCAGTGTCATGTGTTGCACAAGCCTTTGGCATTTTCTTTTTCTTATCAGTGCACTACACATATCCACTACAGGCATTTTAGTTCACATTTCTTCTTGAGACATTGGTGCCCAGCACCTCTTTGTGTGACTAAATGTTTTGTATTTAGGTTGCTCTTGATAATGGACTTTTGGTTGATAATCCCGGGTTAGTTAACCCAAGTTACCAAGTGTTGAAACACTCCTCAGAACCTATTCATCCAAGCATATCCTTAATACATAAACACCACAGGCATTTGTCTCAGAAGTTCAAACCATTGGTGCCTAGCTTATTTTCTCAATTTTTTTTTTCTTTTTGGTTGCCTTTTTCAGTGGCTTTTTCTTCTTCTTTTTCTTTCTTTTTTATGGCCAAAGACATTTATTCATCAAGATCCATAGACAGTATTCAACTTCTACACAAAAATGATAATTCTACACTCAATTTCCAGTGAGCTGACTAAACAATCAAGCATGCATACCACCACTTAATTCTACTTGATTTGTCACTAATTGAGCCAAGTTACTTTTGTTCAAACTTTTTTTTTTATTTTTGGAAACAGAACAAGCATGGCAAGCATTTGTTTAAGAAGGTGAAGTTATATCCAAACATCTAGGCATTCACTTTATTCAAAGCAGTAAACCAACACTCATACTAAAAACTTCACATTCCAGAAAGATTCAACAATTACAGTTTAAACCAGAACAAGCATGCTTTTGTTTGCCTTTTAAAGAATGGTCAAGGAACAACACCACCTTGTGAAATTTCTTGTTTTCTCTTTGTTGCCAGGAAACAATTTGATTTCTCCTTCTTCTCCTAGTTGTTGCTTCATGTTCTTTCTAAGATCCTTGTTTCCTTTCCTGCAAAGAGTGATGAAGTTGCTTGCTTCTCAAGTACTTGAGTGGTTAGCTCAACTATGTATGGGCAAGTGTCTGAGTCTTAAGCTGGTGTGTGAATACCAAACTTAGTCTCCTACTTACTCCTCTGCTCTTTGAATCCTTGAATTCTCCTTGGAATGAAGTTGCTGCTAAGGATTTTAAGCATTTTTGTGATTGCTTAGAATGGTTGTTCCTTTCATATAATTCAAAGGTTGTTGTGTTCAGTTGATCTGTATGGTGGAACACCAAACTTAGAGTCACACATTCCCCTTTGAATTATTGATCCACGAATTCATTGTTTGGTGTGAAACACCAAACTTAATTCTTTGCAATGCACAGAAACTACTTCACCTTTTTATTGAAACAAATGAAAGAAACAGCAAAGGAGTATTACCTCAGGTTGGATTGCCTCCCAACAAGCGCTTCTTTAACGTCATTAGCTTGACGGTCAGCTTCCTCAGTTAGGGTGGATTGTAGTGCTTGATGTCCTCTCCTCTCACCATGAAAACGTCCCCATTTGATTCCTTCATGATTTCCAAATGTTCCATAGAAAGAACTTTCCTGATTGTGAACACTTGAGGGAGCTGGGAAGGAATGGTTTTGAGGCCAGGTGGGATTGGCAGATAATGACTTGATATCACTTTATCTCCCGGAGAGAAACCTTCAGTGGGAATTTTCTTGTTTCTCCACCCTCTTGGTAATTTCTTTACAATTCTTCCCTCTCTCTTGAGGATTTCTTCATTGACCCTTATGCCAGGAGGATCCTTCTGAGCTGTTTCTATTGATTCTTGTGGCTTTAACTCTTGCAATTCTTGTTTGCCTTCCAAGGACTGTTTCAGAGTTTCAGCTGCTGGATTGCTTTCCTCCAAACACAGATGGCTACTATCATCCTTAGGCTTTTCAGGTTCTGGTTCAGGCTCAGATGCAGGTTTGAAAACATGGAAACTGAGCTGTTCATCATGTATTCTCAAAATTAGCTCTCCTTGTTCTACATCTATGAGCGCTCTAGCAGTGGCTAGAAATGGCCTTTCCAGAATGATAGGGTGTAGGTAGCTTTCCTCCATGTCCAAAATGACAAAGTCTGTGGGGAAGAAATAATTTCCCACTTTCACCAGCACATTCTCAACTACCCCTTCAGCTTGCTTCTGAGTTTTGTCAGCCAGTTGTATGATTACATCAGTGGATCTCACCTCATTCAGTTGTAGCCTCTTCATAAGAGTCAGAGGCATCACATTTATGCTAGCTCCTAGATCACAGAATCCTCTGTCAATTTTTGTTTCCCCTATGATGCAGGGTATATGAAAACTTCCTGGGTCTGTTTTCTTAGAGACTATGTCCTTCTTGATGAGGGCACTGCATTCTTTGTTCATTATTACAGTTTGTCCTCCCTTCAAAACTCTTTTCTTGCTCAGCAATTCCTTCAAATACTTGATATGTGTAGGCATCTGCTGGAGAATCTCAAGAAAGGGAATATTGATATGGAGAGACTTAAATGTCTCTAAAAACCTTGAATATGTTTTCCCTTTTTCACCTCCTCCTAACCTCTGAGGAAATGGTGCTTTTGGTTGGTATGTTTCCAGCATGCCTTTATTTTGCAGTTCCTTGGCTTGCTCAGTTTCACTTTCCTGCTTAGCTTCTTCCACACCTTCCTTCAAGATTTCTGGCTCCTATTCTGAGGGTCTGATTCCTTCTTCTTCTGAGACTTCCTTCAATATGGTGATGGCCTTGCATTCTTCCCATCTCACTCCCTTTTGTCCCCCTTTAGGATTCTTTTCTGTGTCACTAGGGAACACTGCAGTTGACTTGGGGGCCTGTTGAGATAGCTCTCCTACTCGAGACTCCATCCTCTTGAATTTTTCACCATGGTTCCTTAAGGTAGATCTCACATCATCCCTAAAGCTTTTCAACTCACTTATGTCCTGACCCATGTTTGCAAGCATTCCTTCTATCCTGTTTAATTGATCTTGAAATTGTTGGTTCGGATTAGGTTGGGCAGGTTGATTATTTTGGCCATGATATGGTGGTTGGGAGTAAGTGTTTTGTGTGGCTTGGTATGATCTTTGGTTGGAGTTTTGGTATGTGGAATTGTTATGTTGGTTGGGGTTGTAAGGTTTGTGGTTTTGTGGTTGGGTTTACTGGTTTCCCCACCTAAAGTTTGGGTGGTTTTTCCAGCCTGGGTTGTAAGTGTTGGAATGTGGATCATATGGTTGCCTTTGTTGATTTCCCACATAGTTGGCCTCTTCCCAATCACCTCCTTCAGTGCTTACTTCCTCTTGATCTTGTGTGTGTATTGCAGCCACTTGATTTGTTTCTAATTTCCTGGTGAGCTCTGCTAGTTGCTTGGCAAACACCTTGTTTTGGGCTAGAATTGTATCAACATGGTTCAGCTCCATGACCCCCTTAGTGTTGTGTCTCTCTGAAGCATAGTAGTACTCATTCTCAGCCACTGTCTCAATCACTTCAATGGCTTCTTCCACAGTCTTTTTCCTGTTCAATGAACCTCCTGATGAATGGTCTACAGCCTTCCTTGATTCATAAGAAAGTCCATCATAGAAAATATGCAATTGCACCCAGTCATGGAACATGTCTGGTGGGCATTTCCTTGTCAAATCCTTGAACCTCTCCCATGCCTCGTAGAGAGTTTCACCATCTTGTTGTCTAAAAGTCTGAACCTCAGATCGAAGCCTATTGACCTTTTGTGGGGGGTAGAAACGTGCCAGAAACTTGCTTTCCACCTCATCCCAGGTTGTTAGGCTCCCCCTTGGGAATGATTCCAGCCACTTAGCTGCCTTGTCCCTAAGTGAAAATGGGAACAAGAGCAGTTTATAGGCATCTTCCTGGACTCCATTGGACTTCACAGTGTCGCAAATTCTTAGGAATTTTGTGAGATGTTGGTTTGGATCTTCATTAGCACTCCCACCAAATGAACAATGATTCTCCACCAGTGATATTAGCTGTGGTTTGAGTTCAAAATTGTTGGCCTGAATGGGTGGTTTCTGAATGCTGCTACCACAATTCCCGGAGGTTGGGTTTATGTATGAACCAAGAACCCTCCTCTCGGGAATGGCATTGTTTCCATCAACTCTCTCATGGTTGTGAACTCCTCTATCCATGTTGAGATCTAGAGCTTCCTCAAAATTGTCCTCAGATTCTCCTTCAGATTCTTCTTCTCCCAGTACTTTCTTCCCTCTTGCTTCCCTTCTAAGTTTATGAAGGGTCCTCTCTGGATCGGTATATGGAGGAGTTGATGTCTCTCCTCTCCTACCTGTCATACAAGAACACAGCACAGGCAACAAACAAGTGAAATACTCTTGGTTAATGGAAGAGTATGATTAGAGCAGTTGAGGAATTAATTCAAATAGTTAGTGAGTCAGTGAGTTAGTTGCTTGAATTTAAAGGAATAAAGAAAGAAAGCAAGTAACAGAGTGCAGAAATTAAAATTCAACAAGTAACTTGAACTGAATTAACAAAACAAGAAAAATGCTCAATCTAGTTAACTTCCAATTTGAGAATTGTCAATCGAAAACCAATCCCCGGCAACGGCGCCATAAACTTGATGCTACGATTTTAGGAAATTGCACGATCGGCAAAAATTCCTTCCGGCAAGTGCACCGGTTATCGTCAAGTAAAAACTCACAATAGAGTGAGGTCGAATCCCACAAGGATTGGTTGAGTGAGCAATTCGGATTAGAAGTGTGTTCTAGTTGAGCGGAATCAAGATTTAGATGAGAATTGCAGAATCTTAAATTGCATGAATTAAAGAGCGAGAAGCTAAATTGCTGAAATTAAAAAGGGATCGGGGTGATTGCATGAATTTAATTGCAGAATGTAAAGAGAAAGTGGTAGATCAGAAATGGGGAATTCATTGGGTTTCAGGAGATATTGAGATCTCCGAATCAAAACATTTTTATCCCTTCCTCAACCAATGCGTTCATTGAATTTTGCTTGGCAATCTTATATGATTGGATCCCAATCCCTTGGCTCACCAATTCTCTCTAAAAACAAACAAATTCCCAATCCCTTGGTTTAAATGTTCATAAGAAGAGATGACGCTCGATCACTGATTATACCACACAGTTTCATGAACCACAATTTGGTAGGATTACATGTCACAATATCCATCCAAACCCCAATCCAATTCACTGTGAGAAAACTTCTCTAGCATGAATCCTCCATTCCTTTCCCAAGGTTCCGAAGGATTCCAATTATGGATAGTTTCTTTCCCAAGACAACTAACCAATGGAATTAGATCGAGAAGCTTTCTAACAAAAATTCAAGAGAAAAGATTGAAGAAGAAGATAAAAACTATTATTGATTCATTGAATTACAATAGAGCTCCCTAACCCAATGAAAGGGGGTTTAGTGAGTCATAGCTCTGAATTCAATTACAAAAAGTATGAAAACTAGAAAAATGATCCCCCATTCTCCCTAACTAACTTAAATTCTATCCTATTTATACACTTTCTAAATTGAGCTTCTGTTGTGTTTCTTGGGCTTTGAGGCCTTTCCCTGATTTCCTTTTGCTTTGGGTTTATGATCCATAATCCTGATGAGGCTGCTGATCCAATTCTGTAACATTCATTGAGCCAACTTAGTGATAATCAAGTAATGACACATGACTCAACAAATTGAAATTCCAGACTCATCAATTCTTCAGGCCCAATCCCATAAACCATGATATTCAATTGGGTTTCATACCAGAGTACGTTTAAGTTAATGTTTGTGCTCAAATGCTAACTTAAACTGCAATATCTTTGGCCCAGAAACCTTTTCAAATAGTGGCGTTTAAGTTGCAGTTTAAGCTTAAACTGCAACCTAAACGCCAGACACTTCCAGTGATGCCTTTTGTGGAAGCACGTTTAAGTTCCAGTTTAAGTTTAAACTGGAACTTAAACGTTGGACACTCCTGGAGGTGGTATAACTCAAGCACGTTTAAGCTTCAGTTTAAGGTTAAACTGAAGCTTAAACGTGGAAATGGAAGAAAGCAACCCTGGAGGGTAAAGTAGTCGAACACGTTTAAGCTTCAGTTTAAGGTTAAACTGAAGCTTAAACGTGGAAATGGCTCCCTGGTGCATTTCTCATTTCTGGCGTTTAACTTCCAGGTTAAACGCCACTTTCAGCCTTTCCTCAGCTTTCATGATTTTGGCGTTTAAGCTCCAGTTTAAGCTTAAACTGGAGCTTCAACGCCACGGATAGTTCCCAGCATTATATGGCTTGGCAGTTTAAGTTCCAGTTTAAGCTTAAACTGGAACTTAAACTCCACATGTGATATTCAAGTTTCCTTTATTGATTTTGTTGCTTCCTTGCCTAGCCTCTTCTTCCCTGAAATCATCTAAACAACTGCATCAAAGTCTTGCAAAATTTCATGAGAAATCTTCCATTCATAGCATTCAAGTAATATAACTAAAAACTCATGGAATTTGCATCAAAATCATACTATTTGGATGGTTCATTGCTTTGTTATTCATTTAACCATTCTTGGTTACTTTAAGCTCAAGAAAATGCATAAAACAACTAAAACTAACAGAGAAATGCTAGTGAAACTAGCCTAAGATGCCTTGGCATCAATGAGTAGTAGTAATTAGTATCTTTATCTTGATTTTATCTCCAATTAAGCTATAATTTATTTTTCTCATCATCATCAAACATGAATAAAATAGTATACTTTTAGAATAAAGAGGTATCGAGCTTTTAAAAAGGAAAATTCTAATTATTTAGATGTGGTGGAAATACTTTTTGTCTTCTGAATGAATGCCTGAATAGTGCATATTTTTTATATTAAATTTTATGAATGTTAAAATTGTTGGCTCTTGAAAGAATGATGAACAAGAGAAATATTATTGTTGATCTGAAAAATCATGAAAGTGATTCTTGAAGCAAGAAAAAGCAGAAAAAAAACTAAAAAAAAAAGAAGCAAAAGAGGTAGAAAAAGCCAATAACCCTTTAAACCGAAAGGCAAGGGTGAAAAGGATCCAAGGCTTTGAGCATCAATGGATAGGAGGGCCCAAGGAAATAAATCCAGGCCTAAGCGTCTAAATCAAGCTGTCCCTAACCATGTGCTTGTGGCATGCATGTCCAAGTGAAAAGCTTGAGACTGAATGGTTAAAGTCGTGATCCAAAGTAAAAGAGTGTGCTTAAGAACTCTGGACACCTCTAATTAGGGACTCTAGCAAAGCTAAGTCACAATCTAAAAACGTTCACCCAATTATGTGTCTGTGGCATTTATGTATTCGGTGGTAATACTGGAAAACAAAGTGCTTAGGGCCACGGCCAAGACTCATAAAATAGCTGTGTTCAAGAATTAACATACTAAACTAGGAAAATCAATAATACTATCTGAATTCTGAGTTCCCATGGAGGCCAATTGGTGGACGAAATTGTGATCACTACAACTTCGCACAACTAACCAGCAAGTGTACTGGGTCGTCCAAGTAATAAACCTTATGCGAGTAAGGGTCGATCCCACAGAGATTGTTGGTATGAAGCAAGCTATGGTCACCTTGTAAATCTTAGTCAGGCAACTCAAATGGGTATGGTGATAAACGCATAAAACATAAAGATAAAGATAGAGATACTTATGTAATTCATTGGTAGGAATTTCAGATAAGCGTATGAAGATGCCTTCCCTTCCGTCTCTCTGCTTTCCTACTATCTTCATCCAATCCTTCTTACTCCTTTCCATGGCAAGCTTAAGCAAGGGTTTCACCGTTGTCAGTGGCTACCTCCCATCCTCTCAGTGGAAATGTTCAACGCACCCTGTCACGGCACGGCTATCCATCTGTCGGTTCTCGATCAGGCCGGAATAGAATCCAGTGATTCTTTTGCGACTGTCACTAACGCCCCGCCCTCAGGAGTTTGAAGCACGTCACAATCATTCAATCATTGAATCCTACTTAGAATACCACAGACAAGGTTAGACCTTCCGGATTCTCTTGAATGCCGCCATCAGTTCTAGCCTATACCACGAAGATTCCGGTTAAAGAATCCAAGAGATATTCACCCAATCTAAGTTAGAACGGAGGTGGTTGTCAGTCACACGTTCATAGGTGAGAATGATGATGAGTGTCACGGATCATCACATTCATCAAGTTGAAGAACAAGTGATATCTTAGAACAAGAACAAGCGGAATTGAATAGAAGAACAATAGTAATTGCATTAATACTCGAGGTACAGCAGAGCTCCACACCTTAATCTATGGTGTGTAGAAACTCCACCGTTGAAAATACATAAGAACAAGGTCTAGGCATGGCCGAATGGCCAGCCTCCCAATGATCTAAGAACTAGATGTCCAAAGATGATCAAAAGATCTAAAATGATCCAAAGATGAAAATACAATAGTAAAAGGTCCTACTTATTGAGAACTAGTAGCCTAGGATGTACAGAGATGAGTAAATGACATAAAAATCCACTTCCGGGCCCACTTGGTGTGTGCTTGGGCTGAGCAATGAAGTATTTTCGTGTAGAGACTCCTCTTGGAGTTAAACGCCAGCTTTTATGCCAGTTTGGGCGTTTAACTCCCATTTTGGTGCCAGTTCCGGCGTTTAACGCTGGGATTTCTGAGGGTGACTTTGTACGCCGGTTTGGGCCATCAAATCTTGGGCAAAGTATGGACTATCATATATTGCTGGAAAGCCCAGGATGTCTACTTTCCAACGCCATTAAGAGCGCGCCAATTGGGCTTCTGTAGCTCCAGAAAATCCACTTCGAGTGCAGGGAGGTCAGAATCCAACAGCATCTGCAGTCCTTTTTAGTCTCTGAATCAGATTTTTGCTCAGGTCCCTCAATTTCAGCCAGAAAATACCTGAAATCACAGAAAAACACACAAACTCATAGTAAAGTCCAGAAAAGTGAATTTTAACTAAAAACTAATAAAAATGTACTAAAAACTAACTAGATCATACTAAAAACATACTAAAAACAATGCCAAAAAGCGTACAAATTATCCGCTCATCACAACACCAAACTTAAATTGTTGCTTGTCCTCAAGCAACTAAAAATCAAATAAGATAAAAAGAAGAGAATATGCAATGAATTCCAAAAACATCTATGAAGATCAGTATCAATTAGATGAGCAGGGCTTTTAGCTTTTTGCCTCTGAACAGTTTTGGCATCTCACTCTATCCTTTGAAATTCAGAATGGTTGGCTTCTTTAGGAACTTAGAATCCAGATAGTGTTATTGATTCTCCTAGTAAAGTATGATGGTTCTTGAACATAGCTATTTATTGAGTCTTGGCCGTGGCCCAAAGCACTCTGTCTTCCAGTATTACCACCGGATACATACATGCCACAGACACATAATTGGGTGAACCTTTTCAGATTGTGACTCAGCTTTGCTAGAGTCCCCAATTAGAGGTGTCCAGGGTTCTTAAGCACACTCTTTTTGCCTTGGATCACAACTTTATTTCTTTCTTTTTCTTTCTTTTTCGTTTTCTCTCTCTTTTTTTCCGAAATTTTTTTTTTTGAATTCACTGCTTTTTTCTTGCTTCAAGAATCATTTTTATGATTTTTCATATCCTCAGTAACATGTCACCTTTTTCATCATTCTTTCAAGAGCCAATATTCATGAACCACAAATTCAAAAGACATATGCACTGTTTAAGCATACATTCAGAAAACAAAAGTATTGCCACCACATCAAAATAATCAAACTGTTATAAAATTCAAAATTCATGCAATTCTTTTCTTTTTCAATTAAGAACATTTTTCATTTAAGAAAGGTGATGGATTCATAGGACATTCATAACTTTAAGGCATAGACACTAAGACACTAATGATCACAAGACACAAATATAGATAAACATAAGCATAATTTTCGAAAAACAGAAAATAAAGAACAAGGAAATTAAAGAACGGGTCCACCTTAGTGATGGCGGCTCTTTCTTCCTCTTGAAGATCCTATGGAGTGCTTGAGCTCCTCAATGTCTCTTCCTTGTCTTTGTTGCTCCTCTCTCATGATTCTTTGATCTTCTCTAATTTCATGGAGGATGATGGAGTGCTCTTGATGCTCCACCCTTAGTTGTCCCATATTGGAACTCAATTCTCCTAGGGAGGTGTTTAGTTGCTCCCAATAGTTTTGTGGAGGAAAGTGCATCCCTTGAGGTATCTCAGGGATCTCATGATGAGTGGGGTCTCTTGTGTGCTCCATCCTCTTCTTAGTGATGGGCTTGTCCTCATCAATAAGGATGTCTCCCTCTATGTCAACTCCAACTGAATAACAGAGGTGACAAATGAGATGAGGAAAGGCTAACCTTGCCAAGGTAGAGGACTTGTCCGCCACCTTATAAAGCTCTTGGGATATAACCTCATGAACTTCTATTTCTTCTCCAATCATGATGCTATGAATCATGATAGCCCGGTCTATAGTAACTTCGGACCGGTTGCTAGTGGGAATGATTGAGCGTTGAATGAACTCCAACCATCCCCTAGCCACAGATTTGAGGTCATGCCTTCTCAATTGAACCGGCTTCCCTCTTGAATCTCTCTTCTATTGGGCGCCCTCTTCACAAATAACTGTGAGGACTTGGTCCAACCTTTGATCAAAGTTGACCCTTCTAGTGTAAGGATGTTCATCTCCTTGCATCATGGGCAAGTTGAATGCCAACCTTACATTTTCCGAACTAAAACCCAAGTATTTCCCCCGAACCATAGTAAGATAACTCTTTGGATCCGGGTTCACACTTTGATCATGGTTCTTGGTGATCCATGCATTGGCATAGAACTCTTGAACCATTAAGACTCCGATTTGTTGAATGGGGTTGGTAAGAACTTCCCAACCTCTTCTTCGGATCTCATGTCGGATCTCCGGATATTCACTCTTTTTGAGTGAGAAAGGGACCTCGGGGATCACCTTCTTCAAGGCCACAACTTCATAGAAGTGGTCTTGATGCACCCTTGAGATGAATCTCTCTATCTCCCATGACTCGGAGATGGAAGCTTTTGCCTTCCCTTTCCTCTTTCTAGAGGTTTCTCCGGCCTTGGATGCCATGAATGGTTATGGAAAAACAAAAAGCAGTGCTTTTACCACACCAAACTTAAAAGGTTTGCTCGTCCTCGAGCAAAAGAAGAAAGAAGAGAGTAGAAGAAGAAGAAATGAGGAAGAAGGGAATGGCTTTGTGTTCGGCCAAAAGGGGAAGAAGTGGTTTTTAGGGTGTGTGAAAATGAAGGAGTGAAGATGGGTTTATATAGGAGTGGGGGAGTATGAGGGTTCGGTCATGTATGGGAGGGTTTGGGTGGAAAAGTGGTTTGAATTTGAATGGTGAGGTAGGTGGGGTTTTATGAAGGATGGATGTGAGTGGTGAAGAGAAAGATGGGATTTGATAGGTGAAGGGTTTTTGGGGAAGAGGTGTTGAGGTGATTGGTGAATGGGTGAAGAAGAGAGAGAGTGTGGTAGGGTAGGTGGGGATCCTGTGGGGTCCACAGATCCTGAGGTGTCAAGGAAAAGTCATCCCTGCACCAAATGGCAAGCAAAATTGCATTTTATGCCAATTCTGGCGTTAAACGTCGGGCTGGTGCCCATTTCTGGCGTTTAACGCCAACTTCTTGCCCTTTTCTGGCATTTAACGCCAGTCTGGTGCCCCTTTCTGGCGTTAAACGCCCAGAATGGTGCCAGACTGGGCGTTAAACGCCCAACAGCTAGCCTCACTGGCGTTTAAATGCCAGCACGCTCTCCTCCAGGGTGTGCTGTTTTTCTTTCTGCTTTTCATTCTGTTTTTTCTTTTTTCATTGATTTTGTGACTTCTCATGATCATCAACCTACAAAAAATATAAAATAACAAAAGAAAATAGATAAAATATAACATTGGGTTGCCTCCCAACAAGCGCTTCTTTAATGTCAGTAGCTTGACAGAGGACTCTCATGGAGCCTCAGAAATGCTCAGAGCCATGTTGGAACCTCCCAACACCAAACTTAGAGTTTGAATGTGGGGGTTCAACACCAAACTTAGAGTTTGGTTGTGGCCTCCCAGCACCAAACTTAGAGTTTGACTGTGGGGGCTCTGTTTGGCTCTGTTTTGAGAGAAGCTCTTCATGCTTCCTCTCCATGGTGACAGAGGGATATCCTTGAGCCTCAAACACAAAGGATTCTTCATTCACTTGAATGATCAACTCTCCTCTATCAACATCAATCACAGCCTTTGCTGTGGCTAGGAAGGGTCTGCCAAGGATGATGGATTCATCCATGCACTTCCCAGTCTCTAGGACTATGAAATCAGTAGGGATGTAATGGTTTTCAACTTTTACCAGAACATCCTCTACAAGTCCATAGGCTTGTTTTCTTGAATTGTCTGCCATCTCTAGTGAGATTTTTGCAGCTTGCACCTCAAAGATCCCTAACTTCTCCATTACAGAGAGAGGCATGAGGTTTACACTTGACCTTAAGTCACACAAGGCCTTCTTGAAGGTCATGGTGCCTATGGTACAAGGTATTGAAAACTTCCCAGGATCCTGTCTCTTTTGAGGCAGTTTCTGCCTAGACAAGTCATCCAGTTCTTTGGTGAGCAAAGGGGGTTCATCCTCCCAAGTCTCATTTCCAAATAACTTGTCATTTAGCTTCATGATTGCTCCAAGGTATTTAGCAACTTGCTCTTCAGTGACATACTCATCCTCTTCAGAGGAAGAATACTCATCAGAGCTCATGAATGGCAGAAGTAAGTCCAATGGAATCTCTATGGTCTCATTTTGAGCCTCAGATTCCCATGGTTCCTCATTGGGGAACTCATTGGAGGCCAGTGGACGTCCATTGAGGTCTTCCTCAGTGGCGTTCACTGCCTCTCCTTCTTCCCAAAATTCGGCCATGTTGATGGCCTTGCACTCTCCTTTTGGATTTTCTTCTGTATTGCTTGGGAGAGTACTAGGAGGGAGTTCAGTAATTTTCTTGCTCAGCTGACCCACTTGTGCCTCCAAATTTCTAATGGAGGACCCTGTTTCAGTCATGAAACTCTGAGTGGTTTTGATTAGATCAGAGACCATGGTTGCTAAGTCAGAGGTATTCTGCTTAGAACTCTCTGTCTGTTGCTGAGAAGATGATGGAAAAGGCTTGCTATTGCTAAACCTGTTTCTTCCACCATTATTATTGTTGAAACCTTGTTGAGGTCTCTGTTGATCCTTCCATGAGAGATTTGGATGATTTCTCCATGAAGGATTATAGGTGTTTCCATAGGGTTCTCCCATGTAATTCACTTCTTCCATTGAAGGGTTCTCAGGATCATAAGCTTCTTCCTCAGATGAAGCCTCCTTAGTACTGCTTGGTGCATTTTGCATTCCAGACAGACTTTGAGAAATCATATTGACTTGCTGAGTCAATATCTTGTTCTGAGCCAATATGGCATTCAGAGTGTCAATCTCAAGAACTCCTTTCTTCTGACTAGTCCCATTGTTCACAAAATTTCTTTCAGAAGTGTACATGAATTGGTTATTTGCAACCATTTCAATCAGCTCTTGAGCTTCTGTAGGCGTCTTCTTCAGATGAAGAGATCCTCCAGCAGAGCTATCCAAAGACATCTTGGATAGTTCAGAGAGACCATCATAGAAAATACCTATGATGCTCCATTCAGAAAGCATATCAGAAGGACACTTTCTGATTAATTGTTTGTATCTTTCCCAAGCTTCATAGAGGGATTCTCCTTCCTTCTGTCTGAAGGTTTGGACTTCCACTCTAAGCTTACTCAATTTTTGAGGTGGAAAGAACTTTGCCAAGAAGGTATTGACTAGCTTTTCCCAAGAGTCCAGGCTTTCTTTAGGTTGAGAGTCCAACCATGTCCTAGCTCTGTCTCTTACAGCAAAAGGGAATAGCATAAGTCTATAAACCTCAGGGTCAACCCCATTAGTCTTGACAGTGTCACAGATTTGCAAGAATTCAGCTAAAAACTAATGAGGATCTTCTAATGGAAGTCCATGGAACTTGCAATTCTGTTGCATTAGAGAAACTAATTGAGGCTTAAGCTCAAAGTTGTTTGCTCCAATGGCAGGGATAGAGATGCTTCTCCCATAAAAGTCGGGAGTAGGTGCAGTAAAGTCACCCAGCACCTTCCTTGCATTGTTGGCATTATTGTTGTTTTCGGCTGCCATAGGTTCTTCTTCTTTGAAGATTTCTGTTAGGTCCTCTACAGAGAGTTGTGCTTTGGCTTCTCTTAGCTTTCTCTTCAAGGTCCTTTTAGGTTCAGGATCAGCCTCAGCAAGAATGCTTTTGTCCTTGCTCCTGCTCATAAGAAAGAGAAGGGAACAAGAAAATGTGGAATCCTCTATGACACAGTATAGAGATTCCTTTAGGTGTCAGAGGAAAAGAAAAGTAGAAGACAGAAGTAGAAAATTCGAACTTATCAAAGAAGATGGAGTTCGAATTTTGCATTAAGGAATAGTGTTAGTCCATAAATGGAAGGATGTGAGAAGAAGGGAAGTAGTTTTCGAAAATTAAGTAAAAGATTTTGAAAACATTTTTGAAAAACACTAATTGATTTTCGAAAATGAAAGTGGGAAAGAAACCAAGTGATTTTTGAAAAAGAATTTGAAATTAGAAATCAAAAAGATTTGATTGAAAGCTATTTTAAAAAAGATGTGGTTAAGAAGATATGATTAGTTTTAAAAAGATGTGATTGAGAAGATATGATTTGAAAAACATTTTAAAAGATTTGATTTTGAAAATTAAAAACTTGGCTAACAAGAAAAGATATGATTCAAACATTAAACCTTTCTCAATAGAAAAGGCAACATACTTGAAATGTTGAATCACATTATTAATTGATAGCAAGTATTTTTAAAAATAGAAAGAAATTGATTTTGAAAACATATGATTGAAAAGATATGATTTGAAAAAGATTTGATTTTGAAAAAGTTTGAAAACTGAAAAAAATCTGCATTAAAAACAAAATCTTCCCTCTTGTGCCATCCTGGCGTTAAACGCCCAGAATGGTGCACATTCTGGCGTTTAACGCCCAAAACTATACCCTTTTGGGCGTTAAACGCCCAACCAGGTACCCTGGCTGGCGTTTAAATGCCAGTCTGTCCTTCTTCACTGGGCGTTTTGAACGCCCAGCTTTTTCTGTGTAATTCCTTTGCTGTATGTTCTGAATCTTCAATTCTCTGTATTATTGACTTGAGAAGACACAAATTAAAGATATTTTTGGATTTTTAATAATAAGGAAAAATCAAAATGCAACAAAAATCAAATAACAATGCATGCAAGACACCAAACTTAGCAATTTGTATACTACTGACACTAATGAGAATGCATATGAGACACATAAAACACTCAAGTCAAGAGAATTTAAAGATTAGAGTAAGAAATCATCAAGAATTATTTGAAAATCCTTAAGACACATGAATGAATGCATGCAATTGACACCAAACTTAACATGAGACATTAGACTCAAACAAGAAATTTTTGGATTTTATGATTTTGTAATTTTTTTTTTTGGATTTTCGAAAATTAAGTGGAAAAAGGTATCAAAATTCTTAATGAGAATTCCAGGAATCATGCAATGTTTAGTCTAAGACTCCGGTCCAGGAATTAGACATGGCTTCACAGCCAGCCAAGCTTTCAAAGAAAGCTTCGGTCCAAAACACTAGACATGGCCAATGGCCAGCCAAGCCTTAGCAGATCACTGCTCCAAAAGCAAGATTGATAGAAATCAACAAGATTTTGTGATGATAAGTTGAAACATTGGTCCAATGAAATTAGACATGGCTTCACAGCCAGCCAGCCAGACTTCAACAAATCATCATGAAACTCTAGAATTCATCTTCAAGAATTCCGAAAAAAAAAAATACCTAATCTAAGCAACAAGATGAATCGTCAGTTGTCCAAACTCAACAATCCCTGGCAACGGCGCCAAAAACTTGGTGGACGAAATTGTGATCACTACAACTTCGCACAACTAACCAGCAAGTGTACTGGGTCGTCCAAGTAATAAACCTTACGCGAGTAAGGGTCGATCCCACAGAGATTGTTGGTATGAAGCAAGCTATGGTCACCTTGTAAATCTTAGTCAGGCAACTCAAATGGGTATGGTGATAAACGCATAAAACATAAAGATAAAGATAGAGATACTTATGTAATTCATTGGTAGGAATTTCAGATAAGCGTATGAAGATGCCTTCCCTTCCGTCTCTCTGCTTTCCTACTGTCTTCATCCAATCCTTCTTACTCCTTTCCATGGCAAGCTTAAGCAAGGGTTTCACCGTTGTCAGTGGCTACCTCCCATCCTCTCAGTGGAAATGTTCAACGCACCCTGTCACGGCACGGCTATCCATCTGTCGGTTCTCGATCAGGCCGGAATAGAATCCAGTGATTCTTTTGCGTCTGTCACTAACGCCCTGCCCTCAGGAGTTTGAAGCACTTTACAGTCATTCAATCATTGAATCCTACTCAGAATACCACAGACAAGGTTAGACCTTCCGGATTCTCTTGAATGCCGCCATCAGTTCTAGCCTATACCACGAAGATTCCGGTTAAAGAATCCAAGAGATATTCACCCAATCTAAGGTAGAACGGAGGTGGTTGTCAGTCACACGTTCATAGGTGAGAATGATGATGAGTGTCACGGATCATCACATTCATCAAGTTGAAGAACAAGTGATATCTTAGAACAAGAACAAGCGGAATTGAATAGAAGAACAATAGTAATTGCATTAATACTCGAGGTACAGCAGAGCTCCACACCTTAATCTATGGTGTGTAGAAACTCCACCGTTGAAAATACATAAGAACAAGGTCTAGGCATGGCCGAATGGCCAGCCTCCCAATGATCTAAGAACTAGATGTCCAAAGATGATCAAAAGATCTAAAATGATCCAAAGATGAAAATACAATAGTAAAAGGTCCTACTTATTGAGAACTAGTAGCCTAGGATGTACAGAGATGAGTAAATGACATAAAAATCCACTTCCGGGCCCACTTGGTGTGTGCTTGGGCTGAGCAATGAAGTATTTTCGTGTAGAGACTCCTCTTGGAGTTAAACGCCAGCTTTTATGCCAGTTTGGGCGTTTAACTCCCATTTTGGTGCCAGTTCCGGCGTTTAACGCTGGGATTTCTGAGGGTGACTTTGTACGCCGGTTTGGGCCATCAAATCTTGGGCAAAGTATGGACTATCATATATTGCTGGAAAGCCCAGGATGTCTACTTTCCAACGCCGTTAAGAGCGCGCCAATTAGGCTTTTGTAGCTCCAGAAAATCTACTTCGAGTGCAGAGAGGTCAGAATCCAACAGCATCTGCAGTCCTTTTTAGTCTCTGAATCAGATTTTTGCTCAGGTCCCTCAATTTCAGCCAGAAAATACCTGAAATCACAGAAAAACACACAAACTCATAGTAAAGTCCAGAAAAGTGAATTTTAACTAAAAACTAATAAAAATATATTAAAAACTAACTAAATCATACTAAAAACATACTAAAAACAATGCCAAAAAGCGTACAAATTATCCGCTCATCACCAATCATTCTAAATTTCAAAGGATAAAGTGAGATGCCAAAACTGTTCAGAAGCAAAAAGCTACTAGTCCCGCTCATCTAATTAGAATCTGAGCTTCACTTAAAACTCTGAGATATTATTTCTTCTTAATTTCTTTTTATCCTATTTTATTTATCTAGTTGCTTGGGGACAAGCAAAAGTTTAAGTTTGGTGTTGTGATGAGCGGATATTTTATACGCTTTTTGGGAGTAATTTCATGTAGATTTTAGTGTGTTTTGGTTAGTTTTTAGTATATTTTTATTAGTTTTTAGGCAAAATTCATATTTTTGGAATTTACTATGAGTTTGTGTGTTTTTTTGTGATTTCAAGTATTTTCTGGCTGAAATTGAGGGAGCTGAGCAAAAATCTGAATCAGGCTGAAAAAGGACTGCTGATGTTGTTAAATTCTGACCTCCCTGCACTCGAAATGAATTTTTTTGGAGCTACAGGAGTCCAATTGGCTCGCTCTCAATTTGGTTGGAAGGTAGACATCCAGGGCTTTCCAGCAATATATAATAGTTCATACTTTGTGCAAAGATAGATGACGTAAACTGGCATTTAACGCCAGTTCTATGTTGCAGTCTGGCGTTCAGCACCAGAAACAGGTTGCAAGTTGGAGTTCAACGCCAGAAATAGGTTACAACCTGGCGTTCAACTCCAGAAACAGCCCAGGCACGTGAGAAGCTTAAGTCTCAGCCCAGCACACACCAAGTGGGCCCCAGAAGTGCATTTCTGCACTATCTCATTTTCTGTAAACCTAGGTTACTAGTTTAGTATTTAAATAACTTTTAGAGATTTATTTTGTATCTCATGACATTTTTAGATCTGAATTATATACCTTTTGACGGCATGAGTCTCTAAACTCCATTGTTGGAGGTGAGAAGCTCTGCAGCGTCTCAATGAATTAATGCAATTATTTCTGTTTTCCATTCAAACATGCTTGTTCCTATCTAAGATGTTCATTCGCGCTTCACTATGAAGAAGGTTATGATCCGTGACATTCATCACCTTCCTCAATACATGAATGTATGCCTGGCAAACACCTCCGTTCTACATCAAATTGAATGAGTATCTCTTAGATTTCTTAATCAGAATCTTTGTGGTATAAGCTAGAATTAATGGCGGCATTCATGAGAACCTGAAAAGTCTAAACCTTGTCTGTGGTATTCCGAGTAGGATTCAATGATTGAATGGCTGTGACGAGCTTCAAACTTGCGATTGTTGGGCGTAGTGACAGACGCAAAAGGATCAATGGATCCTATTTCAACATGATCGAGAACCAACAGATGATTAGCCGTGCTGTGACAGAGCATTTGGACCATTTTCACTGAGAGGATGGGAAGTAGCCATTGACAACAGTGATGCCCTACATATAGCTTGCCTTGGAAGGAGCCTTGCATTTATGAAAGTGAGAAAGTATTATGTTGCAGGAATTCAGAGGATAAAGCATCTCCAAAAGTCCAACATATTCTCCATTATTGCACAATAAGTATTTATTTTATGCCTTTTCACTTTTTACAATTGAACTTACAAAACACTGTTGTTGGTATCCTGACAAAGAATAATAAGATAACCATAGCTTGCTTCAAACCAACAATCTCCGTGGGATTCGACCCTTACTCACGTAAGGTATTACTTGGACGACCCAGTGCACTTGCTAGTTAGTTGTGCGGATTGCAAAAGTGTGATTGCAATTTTTGTGCACCAAGTACCAATGACAAAATCTGATGCATCACACATCAATTCAAAAGGCAATTTCCAGCATGGGGGTGCTATAATAGGTGTAGAGGAGAGCTTACTTTTAAGCTCCTCAAAAGCTTGCATGCATTCTTTATCAAATATGAAGGGAACATTAGAGATAAGCAAGTTGCTTAATGGTTTAGCAATCTTTGAGAAGTCTCTAATGAACCTTCTATAGAAGCCAGCATGTCCCAAGAAGCTCCTAACTGCTTTGACATTGCAAGGTGGGGGTAATTTTTCAATCACTTTCACCTTGGCTCTATCTACCTCTATGCCTTTCTTAGAGATTTTGTGGCCAAGAACTACCCTTTTGGTAACCATAAAATGACACTTTTTCCCATTCAAAACCAGGTTAATCTCTTGGCATTCCTTGAGCACCAAGGTAGGATGGTGTAAGCAATTAGGGAAAGAGTCATCAAACACTGAAAAATCATCCATGAAAACCTCAATAAATTTTTCAGTCATATCAGAAAAAATAGACAGCATGCACCTTTAGAATGTGGCAGGTTGATGAGTCCATATTTGATGGTATATTCTGACTCAATTTAGATGGATTCTAGCGCATGAACTCACACTTAAGCACCAGAATAGCATACTTTTGTGTTTTGTCCCCAATTTGATCCTAAATGTGAAAACATGCAATTTTGTGCTTTAATAGAGCAAATTAATCCCACTTTTATGTCATTCGATACCGTGATATGGTTTGTGAGTGATTTCAGGCCTTGAAGGCAAGAATGGATGGCCAAAAGTGGAAGGAAACATGTACAAGGGAGAGAACATGAAAAAAACAAGGAAAAGCACAAACAGCAACATGTGAGTGCGCACAAGCAAGCGTGCATACGCACAAGACCGCATTAGCCCAGTGTGCGTGCACACAAGCCAGCACGCGTACGCACAAGAGAGAATTTGCATGCGTGCGTGCGCACAAGTACCCGTGCGTACGCACAGGAGCCAAAATAGCAAAGTGTGCGGACGCACATATCTGTGTGTCCGCACAGGACCCAACACGTGATTTCATTAATAAAACACGTGCAGCACGTATTTTTGGGGGCTTTTGGCCCATTTTGGAAGGCTGAATTGCTGAATTGAAGTGCTATATAAAGGGAGAATCAACACATTTGAAGGCAATTAGGACTTAGAATTTATTTCCCATAATTTTGCATAGTAATTAGGAGTAGGAGTAGTGTAGAATAGAGAGCTCTCCTAGGGTTTATGTAGTCTTTTTGTAGTATTTTATAGCAAGCTTTGATCCTTGAATTTACTTCTTTAATTGTAAGTACTCTCAATTTCCTCTTTAATTAAAGCACTTTTATCTTTATTTCCCTTTGGTTCAAGTTACTTTGTTTATAATTGCAATTTTGAGTTTTGGAAGTTTTGATTGATGAATTTACTATTCCATGCTTCCTTTTATGTTTGATTGCTTGTTTATATTTGGTTTTGCTGATAGTTGGTTAAAGTTTTCTATTTTAATTTGCAATTTTCCATACTTTACTTTTGTGCACACAAGGTGTTTGTTAAAATGCCAACTCTATATTTTGAATAGATTTTCACACCTTGGCTTGTGGTTTGAGTTCCTAGGATACTAGAGTCATAATATCCGACATTTAGTGGTAATTCTTGGGGAGTTAGTTGGCTCTTGTTTCCATTGACGCTAGCCTTTTATTAACTAGTTTGGTAAGTTGGCTAGGACTTATGGATTGAGGTCAATTATGCTTGCTTGACTTACTCCTTGATGGTTGGGGTTAACTAGGCGAGACTAACTCATGACAATTACAATAGTTGTGGTTATGGCAATGATAGGATTCCTTGGATTCTCAATCCCCAAGTCAAGGTCTCTCTTATGCATTAATTCGCAATTTTTCTCATTCCTTAGTTCTTCAATTTCTTAGTTCTTTTAATCTTTGATGTCTTGCTTGAAAACCCCCTTTTTCCTCACAACCGAAAGAGAAACACTCCTAGTTGCATTCCTAGGGAGAACGGCCTGAGGTTTAAATACTCTTGGTTTATATTTGTTTCAAATTTGACATTTGATTTGAGTATTACTTGTTGGCTTGGAACTATACTTACAACGCTAATCTTATTTTGAGATAAAATTCCTAGCCGGCGGTTTTGCTTCATACATCACAGGTGCATTGCACAAACCAAAGGGTATACGTCTGTATGCAAAAACACCATAAGGGCAAGTGAAAGATGTCTTTTCTTGGTCTTTGGGATCCACTACAATCTGGTTGTAGCTTGAATATTCATCCAAAAAACAATAGTACTCCTCTGGAAAACATAGTTGGCGTGCCACGCCCAGCTGTGGCGTGCCACGCCCAGCTGTGGCGTGCCACGCCCAGCTGTGGCGTGCCACGCCCAGCTGTGGCGTGCCACGCCCAGCTGTGGCGTGCCACGCCCAGCTGTGGCGTGCCACGCCCAGCTGTGGCGTGCCACGCCCAGCTGTGGCGTGCCACGCCCAGCTGTGGCGTGCCACGCCCACTTTAAGATCTTGGCGTTTGCTTGAAGTAGCACACCCACACAAATGCCCAGTCACCTTTGTTTGTTGTCTTCCTCTTTTGTTGCTCTTTTCACCTAAAATGAAGGCAAGAACTCATTTCAAAGCAATGTCCCAAGAATTCATGATATAGCTCTTATAAATGCATTAAATCAATGAAGATTTATCACTTTTATGTCCCTTTTTTATGAGAGAAGAGGTAGATAATGCAAGTCATCACTCCTCCCACCTTTGATTGTTCCATCCTTGATGCATGCTTTGATTATAATTCCCATTTCATGCAACTTAGTTAGAACCAAACTCATAGCCAAATAGGTGAGAATTCATAGTAAAAAAGGGAAAACAAAAATAAAAACTATTAAGAAATGAAGAAACAAGAACCTAACTAGTAACTCAAACAAGCAACCAAACAAAGAGCAACTATTCACAATATTAACATATGTACAATAATCAATAACAAGCACAAATTGCAACTCCCCAGCAACGGCGCCAAAAACTTGATGTAGAGGAATCGTCGGTAAAGATTTTCACAAAAATAATCTCGTTGAAGTATAGTTCCAAACCAATAAATTACCCTCAATCAAAGTTTAATTTGTTTGTCACAAGTACAAACCCAATAAAAATCGAGAGTATTCAAAACTTGGGTCGTCTATCAAGGAATTATAGGGAAGTGTGCATATTATTGGTTATGGGAAAGTATTTTGGGGTTTTTGGGTTTTATTAACAAGAAATTAAAACTAACAACTAAGGAACTATAAAGGCTATAAGCTATTCAAGGCAAGGATTAAGAGTCAAGGTATCCTATCTTGCATCATTAACCACAACATGGTGATTAGAAAGAGTTCATTCTACTTATTTGCCCTCTAACATCAGAGGGTTAAGTCAAGTGGATATAATTGGTCTTAGAACCAACTAACAACCTTAAATCACCAATAGAACTGGATATCAATGATCTCAAGGGATCTAAGTCCTCAATCACAAGCCAAGAGTACCAAAATTTACTCTAAAATCTAACCAAGCATTTTATCAAATACTTGGTAGGCATAAAAGAAAAGCATGGTAAAATAGCAATAAATATAAAATCTAAAACTACCGAATGCAAGAAAACAACGATAATAACTCAATCAAACAATAAGAAACAGAAAACATAAATTGCATTAATTAAAATTAAAAGCAACAGAGTGTCATAAACATAAAGGCAACAAAATAAAGGAAATAACAAGTAAATTAGGAAAGCAAATATTTAAGAACAATAAAATTGCAAAGAAAAGTAAATCAAAATAACAATTAAACCTAAATCTAAGAAGAGTCTACCCTAAATCTAACCTAATTCTAGAGAGAAGAGAGAGCTTCTCTCAAGAATATGACCTAAAGCATGTTTCTATTCTATCCTAATTGCTCTCCCCTTTTTTCATCTTCAATTTTGTATCATTTAACTTCAAAATTGAGTTAGATTTGGGCCTAGATGAGCTCAGAAATCGGCTCCAGCGTGTTTCTTTAATGAGATCACGTGCTACTTGTCACGTATACGCGTGAGTCATGCATATACATCATATTGTGATTTTCTGGTCATGCGTACGCGTGGGTCACGTGTACGCCTCGAATGGCAGATTTTCAAAACATTATTTCTTTATGAATTCTCCACTTTTACATGCTTTTTCTTCACTTCTTCAATCCAATCCTTGCCTTGTAAAACTAGAATCACTCTACAAACATATTAAGGCACTGAATGGAATTAAAGTGAATTAAATTTAGCAATTTTAAGGCCTAAAAATCTTGTTTTCACTCTTAAGCACAGATTAAGGAGAATTTATAAAACTATGCTACTTCATTGAATAAATGTTGGAAAAATTGATAAAAGTCACCAAATTCAACACAAGATAAACTACAAAATTTGGGTTTATTAACGTCCCACAAGAAAGTGCAATCATGCGTACGCATGACACCTAAAAACTCCTCTTGTTGTGCGTACACGTGCACCATGCGTATTGTTGATAGCTCACATACCACGTGAAGGCTTTCACGTCCCACGTTGCCATTGGTATATTAATATTTTACTCTCTGTTTGGTTCTGGCGAGCCATGACTGTGATTCTATGTCCCACGTGAAGGTGAGATCATGCGTACGCATGATAGGCAAATTATCCATGTTTGTGTGTACGCATGCTAGATGCGTACATACGGATCCCTTTTCATCCCCTAACATGGTATGTCTTGTCTTCCACATTGCATGGGTATGTTGGTTGTTTCTAGTAAGCCTTCTGCTTAGTCCAGAGAGCTTTCTGTTTGATCTAGAGAGCTTTCTACTTGATGATTCCCAACCACTTTTCTTCTCTGTTTCTTGCTATTTTCCTTTCAAATTTCCTGTAATCAATGGATTCCACTAGATCAAAGTAATGCTCATTTTACTATGAAATTTTGTTTATTCAACAAAAATTTTTAGCTCATTAAATAAACTCATGAATGAAAAACATAAATGATGTGAATGCATCATCAATTACCTAGATTAGACTTTTCAGTTTAGTTATTTATTATTTTTATATATTTCCCCCACCTCAGAGGTTAACCAAGCTCAGAACCGACATTCAGACCTTTTGACAGCAAGAAGGAGAGTCCCTTTATGAAGCTTGGGAGAGGTATAAAGGGATGCTAAGAAAGTGTCCTCTAGATATAATTGTTGACTGGGTCCAACTTCAGATATTTTATAACGGGATCACCCCTGCCTCACGGGTCTCATTGGATAATTCAGCTGGAGGATCTCTGCATATGAAGAAGACCACTAATGAAGCACTAGAGTTGAGTGAAATGGTATCCAACAATTAGTACCTCTTTTTTCAAGATTTACCTGAAACGTTTATTTGAGCCTGGACATGAGGTCCAGAACCCTTTGTATAACAACGTCCGACTTGTTGATGCCGAGGTGCCGCCTGTCTGAATTCCACATGAGGAGGTGGGAGTGGTACCTACAAGAGACTATGATGCTTATGTTAGCAAGGGCTTTAGGCCAGTTTTTAGTAGATTAGAACATAGATTATACCTGAGGAGTGTCAATGCATTTATAGTAGAGTTGGTAACCACTTTTGTTAGAGTAATTCCATCTTTTCTGATAAATAACCATTCTCTTTATCTTGGGAGTTTGTTGGGATCTATCTTTTTAGTGAAGATAGAGATTATGGACGAGATTCACGGAGGTAGTTATTTGCTATGGGCAGGTAGGACTAGGCTCCTTTGTCAGTGTTCGACCTTTTTAAAGAGCTCGGGCACGTTTGTGGAGGCCATCTTTCTTGGTGGGCCTTTTTTGTTTATTGGGCTTGGCTTTGTTTATTGTTTGGATTTGGTTATTGCCTCCGAATTGTCTTCCTTCTTTGATATTGATGGCACTTGTAAAGTTTCCTAGATGAGACTTTTATTGTTTCCTCCTGGCTTGGTGCTGGCTAATTTGGAGAGTGCATCAGCTCGGGTATTTGATTCTTGAGATATATGTCACACCTCTCCTTCTGAAAAGTGTGCCAATTGTTTTTGGGTTTCATCCAGGAACTTCTTTATAGTGGGGTCTATGGCTTGGTAGGTTCTGTTAATTTGTGAAGTTATTACTTGTGAATTACCGAACACCACCAATCTCTCAGCCCCCACTTCTTTAGCCATCTTTCAGCCAGCGAGTAGGGCCTCATATTTTCCTGGTTGTTAGAGGCAGGAAACTCAAATCTTAGTGAGAGTTCTATCTGATTTTCTTGGTCAATTTCTAGAATGACACTTGCCCCATTTCTAGCCTTGTTTGATGAGCAATCTACATATAAGCTCTATGTGGTTGCATCTGCCTGGCTTTCAGTGTAGTCAGTGACAAAATTGGCATGATATTGTGACTTAATTACCATCTCAGCTTCATATCATAGGCCAAACTCGGACAGTTCCATGGTCCATTATAGAATTCATCCTACCAAGTTCATCTTTTGCAGAATGTGTTTCATTGGCTGGTTAGTACGAACTTTGATGGTATGAGCTTGAAAGTACGGTCCGAGTGTCCGAGATGTGAGGATAAAGGCATAGGCAAACTTTTCTATCTTTTGACAGTTCAACTTTGCCCCTTGTAAGGCTTTGTTGACGAAGTAGATAGGTTGCTCCCCCTTTTCATCTCCTCGGATCAGGGCTGAAGCTATAGCTCGGCTTCCTATCGCCAAGTACAGCACGAGCTCCTCCCCTATGGTAGGCCGGATTAGTGTAGGAAGCTATCCTAGAAATGCTTTGAAGTCCTGAAAGGCTTGCTCGCATTTCGGGGTCCAATCAAATTGCTTCCCTTTTTTTAGGATTTAGTATAAGGGGAGTGATTTTAGAGCTGATCTGGCTAGAAATTTGGATAGAACTACCAACCTTCCATTTTGCTGCTAGACCTCTTTAACACAAGTCGGGTTCTTCATGTTGAGTATAGCCTAACACTTATCTGGATTTGCTTCTATACCTCTTTGGGTTAACATGAAACCCAAGAATTTTCCTGCTTTATTTGCGAAGGTGAATTTTGAGGGGTTCAACCTCATCTTATGCTTCCTTATTGTAGAGAACACCTCGAAGAGATTGGACAACAATATTGTGTTCTCTTTGGATTTGATGAGCATATCGTCTACTTATACCTCCATGAGTTTTCCCAAGTGAGAAGAAAACACTTTGTTCATCAGTCAATGGTATGTAGCCCTCGTGTTCTTTAACCTAAAGGCATTACTATATAGCAATAGTTCGCCTTCAGAGTTATGAATGAGGACTTTTTCTGATTTGGCTTATACATCAAAATTCGGTTGTATCTCGAGTAAGCGTCTATAAATGACAGATATCAGTAACCAGAGGTTGAGTCGACTAGAGCATCCATGCTAGGGAGGCGATATGTCCTTGGGATAAGCTTTATTGAGGTTGGTGTAATTAACACACATCTTCTGATGGGGGGAAAATTGAATTCTGCTCAAACTAACCGGCAAGTATACCGGGTCGCATCAAGTCTAAAACTCACTGGAGTGAGGTCAATCCCACAGGGATTGATAGATCAAGCAGTTATAGTTGAGTGATAAATTTAGTTAAGGTGACAGTTGGGGATTTTAGTGAAACTTGATTAACATAAACTAAATTACAAGAAACTAAAGTGCTGAATGTAAATTGCTTAAAACTTAAATCGCAAGAAACTTAAATTGCATGGTGTTCCGAGGGTTATTTGAAACGGAATGTCGATCTCGAACGAGATCTTTGGTGCTGGTCGGTGCTGCTGTGTCCGACGTTGTGGAGTTGGAGATGCTGTTGATCCTTCGTCACCGGAGGGTGGTGGTACCTACAAGAGACTCCGATGCTTAAGTTAGCACATCCTTTAGGCAGATTTTTTGTATAGAATCAGAGAGTGAGTTATACCTGGATGCTCCAGTGTATTTATAGTAGTGTGGAGTGACCTTTAAGATAAGTGGTGCATGAAATTGTGATCATCAATGGCACCATCAACATGGTACGCTCAATTGCAATCTCAACTTTTTGTCACAACTTCGCACAACTAACCAGCAAGTGCACTGGGTCGTCCAAGTAATAAATCTTACGCGAGTAAGGGTCGATCCCACGGAGATTGTTGGTATGAAGCAAGATATGGTCATCTTGTAAATCTCAGTCAGGCAGATTCAAATGGTTATAGATGATTTATGAATAAAGCATAAAATAAAGATAGAGATACTTATGCAATTCATTGGTGAGAATTTCAGATAAGCGTATGGAGATGCTTTGTCCCTTTCGTCTCTTTGCTTTTCTACTGTCTTCATCCAATCCTTCTTACT
Source organism: Arachis hypogaea (assembly GCF_003086295.3). Classification (NCBI taxonomy): domain Eukaryota; kingdom Viridiplantae; phylum Streptophyta; class Magnoliopsida; order Fabales; family Fabaceae; genus Arachis; species Arachis hypogaea. The sequence goes on from NC_092041.1 coordinate 54,748,350, forward strand.
CCTTTCCATGGCAAGCTGTATGTTGGGCATCTGATAAACCCATATTTCATGAGATATTTTGTGCTTAATTTGAGTGATTTATACAATCCTTCACCTACTTATTCACATTAATTGCATGGTTTTACTTTCCCTCCCTTATTATGTCATATCGTGAAAAACATGTTTCCTAAGCTTTGAAAATTAATTATTTTAATTACCTTTATTTCCATTCGATGCCATGATTAGTGTGTTGAGTAGTTTCAAAGTTTCTAAGGCAGAATGACTTAAAGGATGAAAAAGGAAACATACCAAAGGGAAAGGAGAAAGCAAAACGGAGCTTTAAGGAAACTGGCATCCACGCGATCGCATGGACGACGCGATCACGTGCCAAGCACGAATCAGCAGCGACGCAGCCGCATGACTGACGCGACCGCGTGCCTCTAGCAGAACGCACATGACGCGGTCGCATGACTGACGCGACCGCGTGGCAAGGAAAAGCTTCGAATGACGCGACCGCGTGACCCACGCGACGCGTGACAGAGGCCACGCACCAGAAAATTACAGAACACGCCCCAGCGAGTTCTAAAGCCCTTTTTGGCCCAAATCCAAGTCCAGAAGGCATAGACCAGAGGTTATGAAGTGGGGAAATGCATCCATTCAAGAGGCTCTCATAATTTACTTTTCATGTTTTAGATGTAGTTTTGGAGAGATAGGTTCTCTCATCTCTCTCTCTCTCTTAGGATTTAGGACTTCTCTTTCTAGAGTGACTCTCGATCCAGGTTTAATATTCCTTTTTACTATTTAATTTCTCTTTTATATTTTGATTACTCTGAAGCCTTTATTATGTTTGATTGATGTTGCCCAATTGGCTGTTGATGACATTTTTATTTAATGATAATTGAGGTATTTTCAGTTTATAATTATTCTCTTTGAATTAAATTGCCATTGCTTCTCATCCAAGGATATTTTTATTATTCCAGCAATTTTACTTTTTTTTCCCTTTTGGTTCTGATTAAGAATTTAGTAACTCAACAGTTATTAAACTCAACGTAATTAAAAATCGTTATCTTGCTAATTGAGCTGAACCTAAATAATCCCAACCTTTTCTTAGGAAATAATTAGGATTCAAAGGTCAATTTAATTAGTCCCTTGACTTTCCTTTGCGCTAGTAAAGGTTGACCAAGTGGAGTTTAGATTCAACTTTTATTATAGTTGAGAGAGATAACTAAGTTAGACCTCTAAATTCCCTTATCTTGCCAAAAGTTGTTTTACAGATATTTATTTATTTTTAATTGCCATTTAATTCACTCCTCATTTAAATTACTTGCTTCTCACCTTCTAAACCCCGATTATAACCTTTATAACCAATAATAAGAACATACTTCCTCACAGTTCCTTGAGAAGACGACCCGAGGTTTGAATACTCGGTTAACAATTTTTAAAGGGGTTTGTTACTTGTGACACCCAAAACATTTGTATGAAATGACTTTTGAAGGTTTAGAAACTATACTTGCAACGAGGATTTATCTGCAAATTTCTAGACCACGCAAAAGTTCTCTCATCAAAATGGCACCGTTGCCGGGGAACTGCTAACGTGTGCCTTATTATTGGTTATTGTAAATATTTTTCTTTTGCTTGTTTATTTATTTTCGTTTTTTCCTTTTTATCTTTATTTGCTACTATGAACTCTCACCCCTCTCGCTTTGAGTTTGGTTCTAATATTGTTAAAGGAAATAGAAGTTACAGTAGGAATGTGCATCAAGGTCAGACCAATCAAGGATGGATGGAACCAAGACGATCTAATCAACCCTTTTGGCAGCAACACCCTGACGTTAGGATTTTTGCCAGTAAAGAATGTCATAAAAACAGTCGCGTTGTAGATATAGTCTCTAAACCGACAAAAATCCCTTCATACAAACGTTTTGGTTGTCACAAGTAACAAACCCTTTAAAATTGATAACCGAGTATTTAAACCTCAGGTCGTCTTCTCAAGGAATTGCAGGGAGGTATGTTCTTATTATTGGTTATGAGTTGTAAATTGGGGTTTTGGAAGTAAGGTGAGAATATATTATATGATAAGTAAAATAAAATAATACTAATAAAATCTCTTGGCAAGGTATAAGAAATGGAGGTCCTATCCTAGTTATCCTTATCAATTGTGATGAGAATTGGATTTTAATCCCACCTTGTTAACCTCTAACTATGAAGGTAAGTTAAGTGGATGAATTAATTCCAATTTTCAATCAACAATGAGTTTGATAAATCAAGAGTTACCAATTATTTAACCAAAGCCAAAAGGGGAAAAAGTAAAATTACTAGAGTGAAAATATCCTCAGATGGGAAGCAACAATAACATAAATCAAAGAGAGCAATAGTAAACTGAAATACCTCAAATATCATTAAATAAAAATGTCAATTCTAACACGGAAAATATCAACAGCCAATTGGGCAACATCAATTAAACATAATAAAAGCTTCAGAGTAATCAAAATATAAAAGAGAGATTTAAATAGAAAAAGGAATATTGAACCTGGATCGAAAGTCACTCTAGAAAGCTAAGAGAAATCCTAAATCCTAGTTTCTAAAAATCCTAATTTATAATCCTAAGAGAGAGAGGAGAGACCCTCTCTCAAAACTAAATCTAAATCATGGAAAGTGAATTATGAGTGCATGCTTCTGAATGGATGCATTCCCCCACTTTATAACCTTTGGTCTATGCTTTCTGGACTTGGATTTGGGCCAAAAAGGGGTTTAGAACTCGCTGGGGCATGTTCTATAATTTTCTGGTGTGTGGCCTCTGTCACGCGTCCGCGTGGGTCACGCGGTCGCGTCATTCGGAGCTTTTCCTTGCCACGCGGTCGCGTCAGTCATGCGACCGCGTCATGTGCGTTCTGCTTAAGGCGCGCGGTCATGTCAGTCATGTGGCCGCGTCGCTGAATCTTCGCTTCTGGCACACGATCGCATCGTCCATGCGATCGCGTGGATACCAGTCTCCTTAAAGCTCCGTTTTGCTTTCTCCTTTCCTTTTAGTATGTTTCCTTTTTCATCCCTTAAGTCATTCTGCCTTAGAAAATCTGAAACTACTCAACACACTAATCACAGCATCGAATGGAAATAAGAGAGGATTAAAAATAAGCAAATATAAGTCCAAAGAAACATGTTTTCAATCAAAGAACATAATTAGGAAGGCAAATGTAAAACATGCAAATAGTATGAATAAGTGGGTAAAGAGTTGATAAAATCCACTCAATTGAGCACAAAATAAACCATAAAATAGTGGTTTATCAACCTCCCCACACTTAAACACTAGCATGTCCTCATGCTAAATCCAAGGTAAATAATTAAGGTTAAAGTGATGGAATGCAATGCAACCTAAATTAAATGCAACTAAATGCAAAAATGTTTCTACCTACTTGGTTAAAAATAAATAAGTTCTTCAAGACAAATATGAACTGGATTTCACTAATTCAAATCACAAAATACAATACAAATAACTTGCAAGAAGAAGATAGCTCATGAAAGCAGGGAACATAGAATTGAGCACTGAACCTTTGGTAGTGTATATCATTCTAACTTTCAAGTGTCTAGGGTCAATTCTCTCAATTCTCTACTAATCATGCTTTCTATAGCGTGCTCTTCATCTAACAATCAACAAAAATTTAATGCACCAATACACAAATCAAGAGGTCTTTTAAGGGTTGTAATGGGGCTAGGGTTAAGGTAGTATTGTATTTGGCTAAGTGGACTAAAATTTGAATCCTTAATTAACTGAAACTTTCCCACCTAACTTAAACAATCTATGTAATCATAATACAACATCTAGCCATTCATTAACCATGTTTTCCACATATTCATGCATTCTAATTTTAAGTACAGTACATATGCATTGCCTTCACTACTTACTTTGGGGCATTTTGTCCCCTTTTTTTCTTATTTGCTCTTTTTTATGCATATGATTAATTTATTGAATGCATGAACATGTCCTAAACATTTTTTTTCACATTTTCAGAAAATTCTAACATACTCAATTCTCAAACCAGATGTTTCCAAACCCGCTCTTCCCCACACTTAATTCATAAGCATTCTCACTAGTCTAAGCTAACCAAGGATTCAAATTAAAGACATTATTGTTTTTCGCTTAGAGTTAATGATGTGCTAAAATAAAGAACAAAGGGGTAAAATAGGCTCAAAATTGGTTTGCAATAGATAATGAAAAGGTTAAGGCCATATGGGTATGTAAGCTCAGTGAAACAAGGCCTCAATCATATAAGTGTATACATACATTAAACAATGGAAATATAGAATTAAGCAAGATAAAGATCACAATTTTAGAGAGAAAAACACACACCAAAAATAAAATATTGGTTGATAAAATGCAACCAATCAAATAGGCTCAAAATCTCACTGTTTTGTGTGTTCGAGCTTTAAACCATGTTCCAAAATAATATTTCTTCAAACAAGTTTTTCAAAAAGTTTTATTCAAATTAGTGAAATACTATAAAAATTTCTTGAAAAAGAAGAATATTACTTTAACCAAGTAGTAAAATATGCACAAAAACAATTAAACATGCAAATGCAACAATGAAAAACAAAAATTTGGTGTTGAGAAGGGGCTAATTAACCCGTGGAGATCGGTATTGACCTCCCCACACTTAAAGATTGAACCGTCCTCGGTGCATGCTGAGAAGTACAGGTGGGGGGGGTTGCTGTGGTTCCTCAGCTGGTGCTCTCTTGTAGAGGCTTTTTCTTTACCCGTTTTGGTGGCCAGCCTGAAAAAGAGAGAAGAGAAAGGCACATGAAGTCAAAGGGGTGGAGCAAAGAGGAGGGCGGTATGAGTGATAATCATGCCAAGCAAAAGAAATAGTGAATGAAAGATATGGTCGCGATTCCATGTGATCAGTTCATCAATGGAAATATAGCAAGGCATGGGGAGCATTGGATGCAAGATGTTTATTAGCATGCCGGCAAGGGCATGAGTAGCATAGATCAAGCATCAAAAGCTTTTAATGTATTGTTAGTCGTGAGAAACTAACAATAACGTTTGTATTAACAATTATATTTAATTAATAAAATAGTAAAGGGAATTTGTGAAAAGCAGGCATTTATAGTAGTAGATTAAAAGAAATCTTAAAATTAGTGCACAATGCCATACGGGCGTTTTCACAAACACATAGCATGCACGGGAAATAATCTATTTGGAAGTATTAAATTGAACATGCAAGCAACCCTTTAAAAATTAATATAATTGTCAAACAATTCCTTTAATAATCCACAAGCAAAATATGGTAAATAATTACCCAAATAAATTTCTAACACCAATGAAAATAATGCAATGAATGAAAGTATGCAAATGAATTAAAATAAAATAAAAAGAAAAATAAGAAGAATTTGAAGGGAAAGAAGGGAAGAAGAACTAAGGAAGAAAGGAGGGAGGGAAAAATTAGGATTGGGAAAAAAGAGATAAGATATTTGGCAAATTGGGATATATTGTGCGGCGCAGGCGATGCGGACGTGTGGGGCACGCGTTTGCGTGATTGCGCTTTAAGTAAGGGGATGTGATTGCGTCAGTCACGCGGTCGCGTGACCCATGTGATGCTTCTGGCACGAGTGCAGCCTCGCGCCTGCACAACTGATGAGCGGATAATTTATACGCTTTTTGGCATTGTTTTTAGGTAATTTTTAGTAAGTTCAAGATACTTTTAGGGATGTTTTCACTAGTTTTTATGTTAAATTCACATTTCTGGACTTTACTATGAGTTTGTGTGTTTTTCTGTAATTTCAGGTAATTTCTGGCTGAAATTGAGGGACTTGAGCAAAACTCTGAAAAGGAGGCTGACAAAGGACTGCTGATGCTGTTGGAATCTGACCTCCCTGCACTCAAAATAGATTTTCTGGAGCTACAAAACTCCAAATGGCGTGCTCTCAACGGCGTTGGAAAGTATACATTCAGGGCTTTCCAGCAATATATAATAGTCCATACTTTATTCGGGAATTGACGACGTAAAGTGGCGCTCAACGCCAAGTACATGCTGCTGTCTGGAGTTAAACGCCAGGAACACGTCACGACCCGGAGTTGAACGCCAGAAACACGCTATAACTTGGTCTTCAACTCCAATAAACGCCTCAGCTCGTGGATAGATCAAGCTCAGTCCAAACATACACCAAGTGGGCCCCGGAAGTGGATTTATGCATCAATTACTTACTCATGTAAACCCTAGTAGCTAGTCTAGTATAAATAGGATAAGTTACTATTGTATTAGTCGTCTTTTGACCACGTTTCATCTTTGGTCTTAGTTTTGTTTTATTCTACATCTTAAGAGGCTATTGATCACATTTTAGGGGGCTGGCCATTCGGCCATGCCTGAACCTTTCACCTATGTATTTTCAACGGTGGAGTTTCTGCACACCATAGATTAAGGGTGTGGAGCTCTGCTGTACCTCAAGTTTCAATACAATTACTATTATTTTCTATTCAATTCTCTTTTATTCTTATTCCAAGATATATGTTGCTCTTCAACTTGATGAATGTGATGATCCGTGACACTCATCATCATTCTCACCTATGAACGCGCATGACTGACAACCACTTCCGTTCTACTTTAGGCCGGGCGCATATCTCTTAGTTTCCCCAACAGAATCTTCGTGGTATAAGCTAGATAGATGGCGGCATTCATGGGGATCCGGAAAGTCTAACCTTGTCTGTGGTATTCCGAGTAGGATTCCGGGAATCCAGAAAGTCTAACCTTGTCTGTGGTATTCCGAGTAGGATTCCGGTATTGAATGACTGTGACGGGCTTCAAACTCCTGAAGGCTGGGCGTTAGTGACAGACATAAAAGAATCAATGGATTCTATTCCAACCTGATTGAGAACCGACAGATGATTAGCCGTGCTGTGACAGAGCATTTGGACCATTTTCACTGAGAGGATGGGATGTAGCCATTGTCAAGGGTGATGCCTCCAGACGATTAGCCATGCAGTGACAGCGCATAGGACCATTTTCCCGAGAGGATGAAAAGTAGCCATTGATGATGGTGATGCCTTACATACAGCTTGCCATGGAAAGGAGTAAGAAGGATTGGATGAATGTAATAAGAAAGTAGAGATTCAAGAGGAGCACAGCATCTCCATACGCCTATCTGAAATTCCCACTATTGATTTACATAAGTATTTCTATCCTATTTTATTTTCTGTTTATTTTTATTAATCATATTTGATTTTCTAAATTCCCTAATTTTATCCTCCTGACTGGGATTTACAAGATGACCATAGCTTGCTTCATACCAACAATCTCTGTGGGATCGACCCTTACTCACGTAAGGTATTACTTGGACGACCCAGTATACTTGCTGGTTAGTTGAACGGAGTTGTGTCCACACATAGGTGCCATAATAATGATTCCATACAACAACAAAGATTACTACATTGATGTGATCACAATTTCGTCCACCAAGTTTTTGGCGCCGTTGCCAGGGATTGTTCGAGTATGGACAACTGACGGTTTATCTTGTTGCTCAGATTAGGTAATTTTCTTCTTCTCTTCTTTCTTCTCTTGCTCGAGGGCGAGCAATTTTTAAGTTTGGTGTGGTAAAAGCATAAGCTTTTTGTTTTTCCATTACCATCAATGGCACCTAAGGCCGGAGAATCCTCTAGAAAAGGAAAAGGGAAGACAAAAGTTTCGACCTCCGAGTCATGGGAGATGGAAAGATTCATCTCCAAAAGCCATCAAGACCACTTCTATGATGTTGTGGCAAAGAAGAAGGTGATCCCTGAGGTCCCTTTCAAGCTCAAGAAAAATGAGTATCCGGAGATCTGACATGAGATCCGAAGAAGAGGTTGGGAAATCTTAACCAACCCCGTGCAACAAGTCGGAATCTTAAGTTCTAAGCCAATGCATGGATCACTAGGAACCATGATCAAAGTATGAACCTGAATCCAAAGAATTATCTCACAATGGTTCGGGGGAAATACTTAGATTTTAGTTCGGAAAATGTGAGGTTGGCGTTTCACTTGCCCATGATGCAAGAAGATGAACGCCCCTACACTAGAAGGGTCAACTTTAATCAAAGGTTGGACCAAGTCCTTACGGACATATGTGTAGAAGGAGCTCAATGGAAGAGAGACTCCAAAGGCAAGCCAGTCCAACTAAGAAGACTGGATCTCAAGCCTGTGGCTAGAGGATGGTTGGAGTTCATTCAACGCTCCATCATTCCCACTAGCAACCGATCTGAAGTCACTATGGATCGGTCCATCATGATTCATAGCATCATGATTGGAGAGGAAGTAGAAGTTCATGAGGTCATCTCAAATGAAATCTACAAAATAGCCGACAAGCCCTCCACCATGGCAAGGCTAGCTTTTCCTCACCTTATTTGCCATCTATGTTACTCAGCTGGAGTTATCATAGAAGGAGACATCCCCATTGAAGAGGATAAGCCCATCACCAAGAAGAGGATGGAGCAAGCAAGAGAGACCCTTCACGGTTCTCAAGAGATGCATGAGGAAGCTCATCATCAAGAAATCCCTGAGATGCCTCAAGGGATGCACTTTCCTCCCAACAACTATTGGAAACAACTCAACACCTCCTTAGAAGATTTGAGCCACAATGTTGAACAATTAAGGGTGGAACATCATGAGCACTCCATCAGTCTCCATGAAATAAGAGAAGATCAAAGAGCAATGAGGGAGGAGCAACAAAGGCAAGAAAGGGACATAGAAGAGCTTAAGGACATTGTAGGACCTTCAAGAATAAGACGCCACTAAGGTGGATTCATTCCTTGTTCTTATTTCTTTCTGTTTTTCGGTTTCTATGTTATGTTTATCTATATTTTGTGTCTCTACTTCATGATCGTTAGTATGTAGTAACCATGTCTTAAAGTTATGAATAATTCCATTAATCCTTCACCTCTCTTAAATGAAAAATGTTTTTAATTCAAAAGAACAAGAAGTACATAAATTTCGAATTTATCCTTGAATTTAGTTTAATTATGTTGATGTGGTGACAATACTTTTGGTTTTCTGAATGAATGCTTAAACAGTGCATATTTTTGATCTTGTTGTTTATGAATGTTAAAATTGTTGCCTCTTGAAAGAATGATGAACAAAGAGAAATGTTATTGATAATCTGAAAAATCATAAAATTGATTCTTGAAGCAAGAAAAAGCAGTGAAAAAAAAGAAAAGCTTGCAAAAAAAATGGCGAAAAAAATAGAAAGAAAAAGAAAAGCAAGCAGAAAAAGCCAATAGCCCTTAAAACCAAAAGGCAAGGGTAAAAAGGATCCAAGGCTTTGAGCATCAATGGATAGGAGGGCCCAAGGAAATCAAATCCAGGCCTAAGCGGCTAAATCAAGCTGTCCCTAACCATGTGCTTGTGTCATGAAGGCCCAAGTGAAAAGCTTGAGACTGAGTGGTTAAAGTCGTAATCCAAAGCAAAAAGAGTGTGCTTAAGAGCTCTGGACACCTCTAACTGGGGACTCTAGCAAAGCTGAGTCACAATCTAAAAAGGTTCACCCAGTTATGTGTCTGTGGCATTTATGTATCCGGTGGTAATACTGGAAAACAAAGTGCTTAGGGCCACGGCCAAGACTCATAAGTAGCTGTGTTCAAGAATCAACATACTTAACTAGGAGAATCAATAACACTGTCCAAAATTCTAAGTTCCTAGAGAAGCCAATCATTCTAAACTTCAAAGGAAAAAGTGAGATGCCAAAACTGTTCAGAAGCAAAAAGCTACAAGTCCCGCTCATCTAATTATAATTAATATTCATTGATATTTTGGAATTTACAGTATATTTTCTTCTTTTTATCCTTTTTGATTTTCAGTTGCTTGGGGACAAGCAACAATTTAAGTTTGGTGTTGTGATGAGCGGATAATTTATACGCTTTTTGGCATTGTTTTTAGGTAGTTTTTAGTAAGTTCAAGCTACTTTTAGGGATGTTTTCACTAGTTTTTATGTTAAATTCACATTTATGAACTTTACAATGAGTTTGTGTGTTTTTCTATAATTTCAGGTAATTTCTGGCTGAAATTGAGGGACTTGAGCAAAATTCTGAAAAGGAGGCTGACAAAGGACTGCTGATGCTGTTGGAATCTGACCTCCCTGAACTCAAAATGGATTTTCCGGAGCTGCAGAATTCCAAATGCCGCGTTCTCAACGGCGTTGGAAAGTAGACATCCAGGGCTTTTCAGCAATATATAATAGTCCATACTTTATTCGGAAATTGATGACGTAAAGTGGCGCTCAACGCCAAGTACATGCTGCTGTCTGGAGTTAAACGCCAGAAACACGTCATGACCCGGAGTTGAACGCCAGAAACATGCTATAACTTGGCGTTCAACTCCAATAAACGCTTCAGCTCATGGATAGATCAAGCTCATCCCAAACATACACCAAGTGGGCCCCGGAAGTGGATTTATGCATCAATTACTTACTCATGTAAACCCTAGTAGCTAGTCTAGTATAAATAGGATAAGTTACTATTGTATTAGTCGTCTTTTGACCACGTTTCATCTTTGGTCTCAGTTTTGTTTTATTCTTCATCTTAAGAGGCTATTGATCACGTTTTAGGGGGCTGGCCATTCGGCCATGCCTTAACCTTTCACTTATGAATTTTCAACGGTGGAGTTTCTGCATAACATAGATTAAGGGTGTGGAGCTCTGCTGTACCTCAAGTTTCAATACAATTACTATTATTTTCTATTCAATTCTCTTTTATTCTTATTCCAAGATATACGTTGCTCTTCAACTTGATGAATGTGATGATCCGTGACACTCATCATCATTCTCACCTATGAACGCGCGTGACTGACAACCACTTCCTTTCTACTTTAGGCCGGGCACATATCTCTTAGATTCCCCAACAGAATCTTCGTGGTATAAGCTAGATAGATGGCGGCATTCATGGGGATCCGGAAAGTCTAACCTTGTCTGTGGTATTCCGAGTAGGATTCCGGGAATCCAGAAAGTCTAACCTTGTCTGTGGTATTCCGAGTAGGATTCCGGTATTGAATGACTGTGACGAGCTTCAAACTCCTGAAGGCTGGGCGTTAGTGACAGACGCAAAAGAATCAATGGATTCTATTCTAACCTGATTGAGAACCGACAGATGATTAGCCATGCTGTGACAGAGCATTTGGACCATTTTCACTGAGAGGATAGGATGTAGCCATTGTAAAGGGTGATGCCTCCAGACGATTAACCATGCAGTGACAGCGCATAGGACCATTTTCCCGAGAGGATGAAAAGTAGCCATTGATGATGGTGATGCCTTACATACAGCTTGCCATGGAAAGGAGTAAGAAGGATTGGATGAATGTAATAAGAAAGTAGAGATTCAAGAGGAGCACAGCATCTCCATACGCCTATCTGAAATTCCCACTATTGATTTACATAAGTATTTCTATCCTATTTTATTTTCTGTTTATTTTTATTAATCATATTTGATTTTCTAAATTCCATAATTTTATCCTCCTGACTGGGATTTACAAGATGACCATAGCTTGCTTCATACCAACAATCTCTGTGGGATCGACCCTTACTCACGTAAGGTATTACTTGGACGACCCAGTACACTTGCTGGTTAGTTGAACGGAGTTGTGTCCACACATAGGTGCCATAATAATGATTCCATACAACAACAAAGATTACTACATTGATGTGATCACAATTTTGTCCACCATCAACTCTCTGTTCAAATTAATTTATTTGCCCAAATTGGGGTGACACGATCGCGTGGGTGACGCGATCGCGTGGATGGCCATTTTTGGAAAACGACGTGGCCGCGTGGGGCACGCGGTCGCGTGGAAGGGCTTAGGCTTCTAGCACAAGTCCAGCCCAATTCCAGCACAACTTTCGGCCATGCACCTTTTTGACGTCGAAAACCAGGTCACGCGGTCGCGTGGGTCACGCGGTCGCGTGGGAGGCCATTATGCCCATGTGACGCGGACGCGTCAGCGACGCGATCGCGTGGGTCGATTTGTGCCACGGGCACGCCTCCAGCCATGCTCCAGCGTGACTCTCTGTTCGTTTTTATTTTTTTCTCTTCTCCCCTTGCGACGCGGACGCGTCGTTGATGCGGTCGCATCGCGTAGCGAAAATATTTTTTTTTTTAATAACTGAAAAATGCAGAATGCAGAATGCAATGCTTAATGTGAATGAGATGCAAAATTCCAGGTTCAATATAACAAAATAAAATAAAATTCAAAAACAAATAAAACTAAATAAAAATGAAAAAGGACGATCATACCATGGTGGGTTGTCTCCCACCTAGCACTTTTAGTTAAAGTCCTTAAGTTGGACATTTGATGAGCTTCCTGTCATGGTGGCTTATGCTTGTATTGATCCAGGAATCCCCACCAATGTTTGTATTTCCAGTGTCCTCCGGGATCCCAAACTAAGCATGTAAAGCCCTTAAGAAGCTTCAAACAGATTCTTAGGCTCCCGGGGTGACAAATGTCAGAGCAGATTCCAGGATCCCAAATCTTGCCTTTACACCCATCTTCTTGTTGATCATTAGTGATCCAACTGGGTGGCAGGCAATCTGAATTCTCACTAAAGTGGCCAAACAACTTCCTAGACCCATTCAGTTGAGCTTTGCACCAACCTTTGCGTTTAAACCTTGAGCTTTCAACCATAATGAACCTTGCAGGACAATTCTTACCATGGACCATCTTCCTCTTACTCTTAATGTCACAAAGAGCTCTAAGTTGACCATCCGTCTCCAATAGCCCATATTCAAGTGGGATTAGAAAGCTATGGGATATGAATTTTACCCACTTGAATGTTGTGAAGGATGATGGCAACTTAGAGGGAGATATTTTTAGTGGAATTTCAAGCTCTACTCCCTTGTGCTCTTCTCTGATAATTACCACCTCTTTGCAAGCTTCTTCAATTTCAACCTCTTCCTCTTGGTAGCTCTCTTTCAATTCAATCTCCTCTTCATTGCTTTCCAAGGGTATGGGAGGTTGTGCTTTTTCTTCTTGAATCTCCATCTCTTGATCAACCTCTTCCAAGTCTTCAACTGTGATATGCCTTGGAGGTTGTTGATACGTAAAATTGAGATTTCACGTACAACCGGCAAGTATACCGGGTCGTATCAAGTAATAAAACTCACAAAGAGTGAGGTCGATCCCACGGAGATTGGTAGATTAAGCAACTTTAGTTAAATGGTAGATTTAGTCAAGCAAACATAGTTTTGATTTCATGAGCATTTTGATTTTTGAACATAATTGCAAGAATTTAAATGGCAAAGAATGTAAAGAACTAGAAAAGAGAAATAAAGTGAAAGTAAATAACGAAAACTTAAATTGCAAGAAACTTAAATGACATCAAAAGTAAATTTCAATAAAATAAAGTGCTGAATTCTAAAGAGCAAGAGAGTAAGAAATAAAGAAACAGAATGTAAATGACAAGAATAATAAATTGCAAGAATGTAGAGGGAATTGGGTAATGGGTTTTCAAACACTAAGAACAAAAGAAATGAGAATTAATGATAGAGAGGATCATTAGGGATCAGAGATGCAAGTTTTCATGAATTGATGTTAGTCAAATCCTTCTCAATCATGGGTATAGATCCATGGCAAGTGGGTGATTAAATCCCAATCTCTTGGTGATTCAATCTCTCTCAACATAACCAATTGCCACTCTCGTGATCTAATTGTTCATGAGAAGAGATGAAACTCAATGTTAATCCAGCCACACAATTCCCTTAATCTCAACCAAGGAGAGTTACATCTCACATACTAACCAAGGTGTGTTGATTAAGGAAATCATGAAAGGATGAACTCTAAACTGAATTATGTGGCTCATTCCTCAAATTCACCACATAATTCATATAGATTAACCCCTCTCTCGATGGTGGTTGAATCTTTGAAGAGCAAGAGTTCCCTCTTTAGATCAACCACTAGAATTGAGAAGGAGAAGATGGGTTCACCAATTCATTCCAACAAACAGAGCTCCTCCCCCTAATGAAAGTGGGGTTTAGTGAGTCATTGCTCCAAATTCAACAACAATTTTGCAAAGAAAGATGAAGAAGAATAATGAAATGCTTAAAGATTAAGAAAATGAAGAAGAGAAGTTCTAAGAAGAAAAGTGCTCTCCGGGTATCCTCCCGGAAGTGCTAACAAGTAAAAGTGCTCAAAGTATGAAAAAGTTCTAAGTGTCAAAAAGTGTGTAAAAAGTCTTTTTACAAGTACACCAATCTCTTCTATTTATACTACTCCCAAAACTTCTTCAGAGATCTTCAATTTGGGTTAGCAATGTGGGCTTTCTCATTGTTGCATTCTTGGTTCAATTGAAGAAGTTTTGGCCTTTGTGATGAATAGGGGAAGCAGAGCAAGTTGGCAACCATTCTGGCCCATTGAGGGGCGTTATTGGCAATAACTCCAGGCTTAATGCACGTTGGCAACGTGCATGACATTTTCCTGGAGGTAAAGTATGAGATTTGGGCGTTGCTAGCCCAAGTTGTTGCTAACAACTTGCTTTTCCTCTTCTTGGCTCTACTTTCATGCTAAATGTAGCCCAGAATTTGAGTGTCAACCTTCTGCCTCAATATGGACTATTATACATCATTGGAAAGCTCTTGATGTCTATTTTTCAATGCCACTGGAATCACCTCATTTGGACTTTCCTAGCTCAAGTTATGCTTCCTCAAAGAAGGTAAGGTCAAGCTGCCAAGTTGTTGCCAAAAACGCACCTTCTTCTCCAAGTTGGCAACGTGCTCGTGCCTAGCCTCCCAAGGCAGGGGCTTGGGGCTGGCGTTGTTGCAAAACACGCCCCCTTTCTAGCACGTTGGCAACGTGCTCGTGCCCACCTCCAAGGCTCATCTCTAGCCTTCTTGAATTCAACTTCATGTTCTTGTTTTTAGGGCCTAAAGGTGACTCTGGTTTGGCTTCAATTTTGTGCTCCACCATAGACTATCATATATGGTTGGAAAGCTCTGAATGTTAGCTTTCCAACGCAACTGGAAGCACTCTATTTGGATCTCTGTAGCTCAAGATATCTTCCATTGAAGTAGACATGGTCAGGCTGCCATGTTGAAGTTGTTGTGGACAACGCCCCATATATTCCAAGTTAGCAACGTGCATCACCATTTCCTGGCGTTGTTGATGAACACTCCTTCTCTTCAGCACGTTGGCAACGTGCTCGAGCCTTTCTCAAGGCTCCATGTTTGCTTCCTGGCGTTGGCAACGTGCATGGCAAGGCTTATGGGCGTTGGCAACGTGCATGGCAAGGCTTATGGGCGTTGGCAACGTGGTTGGTGCGGCTGATGGGCGTTGGCAACGTGGTTGGTGCGGCTGATGGGCGTTGGCAATGTGGTTGGTGCGGCTGATGGGCGTTGGCAACGTGGTTGGTGCGGCTGATGGGCGTTGGCAACGTGGTTGGTGCGGCTGATGGGCGTTGGCAACTTGGTTGGCACCAAGACTTGGTGCCTAGCCAAGTAACCATTCCTGGCGTTGTTGCCAAACACGCCAATGCTTCCTAGCTCAACAACGTGCTCGAGCCTTCCCTTTTGGTGCCAAAATTGCTTGCTACGTTGCCAAGGAACACGCCTTCATAACTTGGAGTTGGCAACGTGCATCTCATTTTCCTGGGCCAAGTTTGCTTGTGTGGCGTTGCCTAGGGACACGCCTATGGTTCCTGGCGTTGGCAACGCCCTCGAGCTCCTCTTCATGGCTCCATTTGTTGCTTGGCGTTGCCTTGAATAACGCCTATGGTTCCTGGCGTTGGCAACGCCAGCTCTCTTCCTCCAGGGCCAAGCTTGCTTGTGTGTGGCGTTGGCAACGCCCTTCTAGAGTTGGCAACGCCCAGATTTGCTTCTCCAGGGCTGCCTGGCGTTGCCTTCAACAACGCACCACATTCCTCAAGTTGGCAACGCCAACTTTGCTTCTTGGTTGCCTGGCATTATCATGAACAACGCCCACTCTCTCCAAGTTGGCAACGCCAACTTCTTCTTTCCCAGCTTGCATCATTCTTGCTTCCATGCTTTCTTGTTTCATCACCTATCATCAACAAGGGAAATAGCTTCAAAGTCTTACCAATTCATGCAATAAATTTCATGAGATTCATTCATACTCATTCATTTATGCATTCTTTAAATCATTTGCATGAATTTGGCTAGAATCAACATGTTCCTTGGTGTTCTCATGCATGAAGATAAAACTCATAAAAGGACTTGTTTATTTAGAGAAAATGAGTGAGATTAAGCTAAAACCAACTAAACTAACTAACTAATATAACAAATATGCAATTGCATCACAACACCAAACTTAAAGTGTTGCTTGTCCTCAAGCAAAATATGAAAACTTTGTCACAAGAATTGAAGATGTAAGACTTGAATGTTCTTCCAGAGAGTAATTTTTCATTGAGCATGTCATCCTCATTTGTGTGGTCATTAATTTATTGTAATTGAACACAACTATTCAACTTTTTCAATTAAAATGCTTGCTTCACTACTAAATTGGTTAACTTCACTAGACTTCTTTTATACCTTAGCACATGACCCTTGAACCATTCTTTCCTTGATGCTTCTCTTTTTTTTTATATTCCCCCTTTTTTTTTTTCATTTCCAATGAGCTCGAAATCTTGTCTTAAGGCGGCTCTTTAGCATAAGCTTTCAATCAACAATCCCAAACCAGTTGGTTCAAGTTGTTAAGTGTTGAGACACTCTTAAAGATTTACTAACTCAAGCCTCTCTCCTTAACACATTCAATCACAGGCATATAACATTGAAATTTTGTTTGGATAGTGGTGTCCAGCACCTCTTTGGGTTGCTAAATGTTCTGTTATAGAGCTACTCTTGATTGTGGATTTTCAATCGATAATCCCGAGTTAGTTAACTCAAGTTATCGGGTGATGAAGCACCCCTCGGATTTACTGGCCCAAGTATGTCTCGTAACATCAATCACCACAGACACATATCCAAATTTTGTCATTGATGCCTAGCCTCTCATTCTTTGTACTCTATTTTCTTTATTGTCAAGGTTATTTGTGCTTTTACTGATAAAGTCCTTGTGATCCTTAACCGAACTAGTCTTGTATTAGCAAGCATTCTTTTGAATTTCTTGAACATTGCTTCTTTCACAATAAATATACTAGCACTTTTCTTATGGGACAACATGATCCTTTTTAAGCTAGATTTCTCTCTGTTCTTGCTCAAACTACATCTTTTATTCCATTGACAAGTGAAAGTACTTAAGACAAGCAACCATTCCAAACTTGTGAGTAGTGATGCATGGAATGGGCAACATAAAAGATAATGCTTCAAAGAAAAAAATATGCATCTTAGAAGGTATACCATATTTCAGACATACATCTTCTTTATTTAATAAAACATAAAGAAAAACAAAGGAACTTCACCACCTTTAGTCTTCATGTCCCTTTTCCCTTGCTTGATTCTCCTTGCTTTCCTTTGCCCTTTGGATCTTCTTTCTTTTTCTTTCTCAACTCTCCTTGTTGCTTTGTTGTTGCATCTCCCTTTGGATCTTCTTTCTTTTTGCTTCTCCGTTCTCCTTGTTGTTGTGTCGTTGCATCCCTCTCTTCTCTTTGCCACACTCCTTGGCTTATCATTGTCTCATTTAGCCTTTGTTGATTAAATCTCACCCTTGCAAGTTCCTGCTCTTCAAATATCTTGCGAGCTTCATTAAAGGTTTTAATTTGTGGGTTGAGTAATGGGGGTGTGGAGCAGAGGTAACTGAGCTTTTCTTGGGTGCATATATCATAGTCAAGTCTGTCCTTGTGCCTGGCTTCCCTGAACATTCTGCTTTCATTGAAATCTTTGTGAAATGCATTATGTCTAGCATCTAATCTATGGAGAAGTTCTCTTTGCTGAGCTTGCTCTATCCTTAGTTGAGCTTGTTCTTGTATTACTTTCTCCATGGCTCTTTCATGTTCCATAGTTGAATTGTTGATGGCTTCTTGCATCTTGGCATATTGTTCTTGTTGTAACTCCATCATGTGTGCTTGGTACTCATTTTGTTGGTTCATCCATTGAACTTGAACCCCTCTTTGTTGATCCATCAATTGCCAAAGGTCCCTTTGTTGTTGAGCTTGTTCCTCTTGGCTTCTTTGAATTTGTGAATATTGCCCAGAAATTCCTTCCAAGGCGGCTTGGAGTTGGTTCATGTTCAAGGTATGAGGTTCTTCCATTTCTTGAGGCTCCTCTTCTTGTCTTGCTTCTTTCCTTTTCTTCCTTCTTGCTAAAGGTTGCCTTTCCAATTGGGTTGTGGTGATGAATTCCAACCTTTCTCGAGTAAGAGGTTTTCCAACAGAGACCAAATCAGTTTCTCCAAATTCTTCCAGAGGCACTCCAGCTTCTTCACATAGGCGCAGAATGGTACTAGGATATCCTAGCCAGCTGTCCTGTTTGACTTTTTGAGCTATGTCAATGATGTTCTTGGCTATAATGTCTCCAACATTGATTTCTCCTCCTTTCATTATACAATGGATCATTATTGCTCTATTCACCGTTACCTCAGAATTATTTGAAGTGGACATCAATGATCTCCTCATTATGTCATGCCATCCTTTTGCTTGAGGTATGAGATCACCTCTCCGAAGTTTGAGTGGTTGTCCATGTGAATCCAACACCCAATCCGTGCCTACTCTGCATAAGTCACTTACCACATCCATGTATCTTGGGTCATTTTCAACCCTTTCTTCATAGCTAGCTCGTTTGAACTGTTTTGCCTTGACCTTTAGCACCCTGTTGATGGTGTCCGGGCTAAAATCAACAGTCACACCTCTTACATAACTCATGTATGGTTCTTCATCATCATATTCTCTTATCACATTAGTGTAGAATTCATGGATGAGAAGCATGCTCACTTCTTGAGGTTGGTCACAGAGAAGTTCCCATCCCCTTTTTCTGATTATTTTTTGTATTTCAGGGTATTCATCTTTTCTTAGCTTGAATGGTAACTCTGGAACCACATCTTTGCTTGACATCCAGCTGAAGATACGCTCGTTGTGTTTGGCTTTGAATCTTCTTTGATCAAACTCATCTTCTCTCCTATCCCTTGATGATGAGGCCATTGAGATTCACTTGCAAGGTTGAATCTCCCCAACACCAAACTTAGATGAATGCTTGTCCTCAAGCACAAGGAAAATGGTTGTGAATGGGGGGATATATGATACAACGTGACTTAGGCAAGCTAGAAAATGATGGTGAAGGGGGGTGGAGTGTTTCGGTTATGTGAGGAGGTGTGATGCTTCAAGAGTTTTGTTGGGTAAAGATGAGGTTCAAGGCTAGAATTTGTGAAACATGGAATAGGTTGGAGGTTGAGTGTGAGTTCGGGTACTTAAATGAGGTTATGGGGGTAGAAGAATGAGTGATGAAGAATGAGGTTTGATGAATATGGTTGAAGTATTTAAAGTGAAAGTTGGTGAGGATGCATGGTTCTAGTGACATTTAAGGCTCGGTCATGGCATGGGGAGCATGCTTCCTTGTGCCCAATGCATGTTGAGTTGTTTTTCCCCATGCACAAAGTTCAAAACTCATGTGACTTCCCTTCCTTGTGTATCCGTGACCTTACTCATTAAGATTCCCCATCATTTCTTTCTTTCTTTCATTATATGCTTCCAAGATTCCCCATCACTTCTTTCTTTCTTTCCTGCAACAAAATTCCAAAAGCTTGAGATTCTTAAAGTGACATTAATAGCTAAAAACTTATGATGATATTCCTATGCAAAATTGACTAAACTAACATTAAAATTTATGATTTGATTCCCTAATCTAATTTTTTCTAGCATTAGTAATGTAAGTAAAGACACCAAACTTAGTTTGTGACTAAGTGTTCTATGGAATTAATTCCAAAGATAGCCACATTAAACTTAGTATTTTACCTACATTATATGCTATTTCACTTTTTTTTTTTAACTAAAATAGATGATTATACTTTCATAGTCTAGCATTTTCGTGTATGTATAGACACCAAACTTAGTTTGTGGCTAAGTGTTGTAGAACACACTTTTGCCATTACTTCAAGATTGGCCACACCAAACTTAGTGCCTTGCATACACCATGTACTAGTCTACTTAATTATTATTGGTTACTAAAATATGAAAATAAAAGACTCCCTGTGCATGGGTTGCCTCCCATAAAGCGCTTTGTTTATTGTCCTTAGCTCGACACTGCAGTTTCTTTGCTCATGTTAAGAGTTGCACACTCTCTTCCTTGCTCCAAGGGCCACCAAAATAGTGCTTCACCCTATGTCCATTAGCTGTGAAGGTTTGCTTTGAGGCTTCATCAAGTAATTCAACATAGCCATGAGGTGATACTTTGGTGATGGTGTATGGACCAGTCCATCTAGACCTCAGCTTCCCAGGAAAGATCTTCAATCTTGAGTTGAATAGCAACACCTTTTGGCCCGGTTCAAATGTTCTTTGAGAGATCCTCTTATCATGCCATCTCTTTGCTCTCTCTTTGTATATTTTGGCATTGTCATATGCCTCCAATCTGAACTCCTCAAGTTCATTGAGTTGTAGCAACCTCTTCTCTCCTGCTGCTTGAGCATCTAAATTCAGAAGTTTGGTGGCCCAAAAAGCCTTATGTTCAAGCTCCACAGGGAGGTGGCATGCCTTTCCATACACCAGCTGGAATGGAGATTTTCCTATGGGTATCTTGAAGGCTGTCCTATATGCCCAAAGTGCATCATCCAGCTTCCTAACCCAATCCTTTCTTGTTGTTCCCACAGTTTTCTCCAAGATCCTTTTTAGCTCTCTGTTGGCAAGTTCAGCTTGCCCATTGGTTTGAGGGTGATATGGTGTGGCCACTTTGTGAGTAACACCATATTTGTGGAGTAAAGAATTGAGTTGTTTGTTGCAAAAATGGCTTCCCCCATCACTTATAAGTCCTTTGGGCACTTCAAATCTAGTGAAGATGTTCTTCTTGAGGAATTGCAAGACCACGTTGGTATCACATGTGGTGGTAGCTATTGCTTCTACCCATTTGGAGACATACTCTACTGCTACCAAGATGTATTTGAATGTATAGGATGGAGGAAAAGGTCCCATGAAATCTATTCCCCACAAATCAAAGAGTTCCACTTCCAAAATGAACTTCTGAGGCATCTCATTTTTCTTTGACAAACCCCCTGTTCTTTGACATTCATTGCAATGGCTCACAAACTCTCTAGCATCCTTGAAGATTGAAGGCCAATAGAAACCACTTTGAAGGACCTTTGCAGCCGTTCTTTCAGCTCCAAAATGACCACCATAACTAGAGTTGTGACAATGCCATAGTATGTTCTTCATCTCATCCTCTGACACACATCTTCTTATCATTCCATCTGGGCATCTTTTGAACAAGAATGGTTCATCCCAAAAGAAGAACTTAGCCTCATGCAAAAGCTTCTTAACTTGTTGTCTTGTGTACTCTTGTGGAATGATTCTTCCTGCCTTGTAGTTGGCCATGTCTGCAAACCAAGGGACATGTTGAATGTGCAAGAGGTGTTCATCCGGAAATTCTTCATTTATTGATGGAAGGTTGTCTTGGCATGCATCTTGTGGTACCCTTGATAAGTGATCAGCAACTTGATTTTCACTGCCCTTTCTATCTTTGATCTCAATGTCAAACTCTTGTAGGAGTAGCACCCATCTGATTAGCCTTGGTTTGGCATCCTGTTTTGACATAAGATACTTAATAGCAGCATGGTCAGTATACACTAAGACTTTAGATCCAATCAAATATTGTCTAAACTTATCAAAAGCATATACCACGGCTAGTAACTCTTTCTCTGTTGTGGTGTAGTTTCTTTGAGTTTCATTCAATACCTTACTTGCATAGTAGATAACATGAAGCTTCTTTTCCTTCCTCTGCCCCAACACAGCACCAATTGCAATGTTACTTGCATCACACATGAGTTCAAAAGGTAGTCCCCAACTTGGGGGTGTGATGATTGGTGCTGTGGTGAGCTTAGCCTTTAGAGTTTCAAAAGCATGTTTGCATTCATCATCAAAGATAAAAGGATTGTCTACCACCAACAAATTACTTAGTGGCTTTGCTATTTTGGAAAAATCTTTGATGAATCTCCTATAGAAACCAGCATGTCCTAAAAAACTTCTAACGGCTTTCACACTAGTTGGCAAAGGAAGTTTTTCTATAATTTCTACTTTTGCCTTGTCAACTTCTATACCCTTTCTTGAAATTTTGTGACCAAGAACAATGCCTTCGGGTACCATGAAATGGCATTTCTCCCAATTCAAAACTAAATTGGTTTCTTGGCACCTTTTCAAGACTAGGGTAAGATGATGCAAGCAAGTATTGAAGGAATCACCAAAAACAGAGAAATCATCCATAAAGACTTCAATAAATTTTTCTATCATGTCCGAGAAGATTGATAGCATGCATCTTTGAAAGGTAGCTGGGGCATTACACAGTCCAAATGGCATTCTCCTATATGCAAAGACTCCAAAGGGGCAAGTAAAGGACGTCTTCTCTTGATCCATGGGGTCAACCACTATCTGATTATACCCAGAATATCCATCAAGAAAGCAATAATAGGCATGGCCAGCCAACCTTTCAAGCATCTGATCAATGAAAGGTAGAGGGAAGTGATCTTTCCGTGTGGCATCATTCAGCCTCCTATAGTCTATGCACATCCTCCACCCTGTCACTGTTCGTGTTGGAATAAGCTCATTCTTCTCATTAACAATGACAGTCATCCCCCCTTTCTTAGGCACTACTTGCACTGGACTGACCCATGGGCTGTCAGATATAGGGTAGATGATCCCAGCCTTACACAACTTCAGGACTTCCTTTTGAACAACCTCCTTCATTGTGGGATTCAATCTTCTTTGAGGTTGTACCACTGGTTTGGAATTCTCCTCTAGAAGTATCTTGTGCATGCATACAGCAGGGCTTATGCCTTTCAAGTCATCAATGGTCCATCCCAACGCCTCTTTATGAGCTTTCAAAACCACAAGGAGCTTTTCTTCTTCCTCTGCATTCAATGTGGAATTGATGATCACTGGGAAGCTATCCTTCTCACCAAGGAATGCATATTTAAGATGAGGGGGTAGTGGTTTCAACTCTTGTTGTGGTGCCTCTTCTTTGGTAGCTTCACTTGGTTCCTCTGATGCTTCCAATTTGTTCTCTTCTTGTCCCTTGATGTTATGGACTTCCTCTTGTTTCATTTGATGGTTTTTGTCAAGCACTTCTTCAACCAAAGAATCTACTACATCAATCCTCATGCAATTTTCTTTCTCAACAGGGTGTTGCATTGCTTTGAAGACATTTATGGTCATTTGCTCATCATGCACTCTGAAAATCATCTCTCCTTTTTCCACATCAATGATTGTTCTAGCTGTAGCCAAAAAGGGTCTACCAAGAATGACTGAATTGTTTCCCTCTTCATCCATGTCTAGGACCACAAAATCAGCTGGGAATATGAAGTTTCCCACCTTCACCAAGAGGTTCTCAACTACTCCATTTGGTATTTTGATGGATCTGTCAGCAAGTTGGAGTGACATCCTTGTGGGTTTAAGCTCTTCAATCATCATTTTCTTCATCATGGTAAGGGGCATTAAGTTAATGCTTGCTCCCAGATCACAAAGTGACTTGTCAACAGCCATGCTCCCAATCGTGCAAGGTATGAGAAAGCTGCCAGGGTCTTTGAGTTTTGGAGGTAACCCTTTTTGAATGATGGCACTACACTCTTGATTGAGAATCACCGTTTCTTTTTCTTGCCAACTTCTCTTCTTGGTGATCAATTCCTTAAGAAACTTTGCATATAATGGCATCTGTTCCAGGGCTTCTGCCAATGGGATGTTGATTTCAAGTTTCTTGAAGATTTCTAAGAACCTTGGGAATTGTTGGTCCTTTGCTCCTTTGTGTATCCTGGTTGGGTATGGAAGCTTGGGTACATAGGCTTTTACCCCTTCATTTTTGTTTTCTTGTTGTGGATTCACACTCCCATTGCTATCACGGTTGCTCCTTTGTCTGGGTGGATTGTCTTGTGGCTTGACAACTTCTTTGCCTTTGTTAGATGTTGAAGCCTTTTTTTCATCTTGCCTTTCCACATGTGCTTCCACTGTGTCTTGCTCTTTGGGTTTTGTTGCTTCTTTATTCGAACTTTCACCAACTACCTTGCCACTTCTTAACTGCAGAGCCTTACATTCTTCTCTTGGGTTGGGTATTGTGTCACTTGGGAGAACATTGGTTGGTCTCTCGGCTTGTTTGGCTAATTGTCCCACTTGTCTCTCAATGTTCTTCATGATGACCTCATGTTCCTTGTGTCCCTTAGCTAAGGCTTGAGTGGTTTGAGCAAGTGCTTGCAAGGTTGCTTCAAGACTTGAGATTCTAGTTTCATGATGGTCAATTGGGGGTATGATGGGGGTTGATTGTTGTTGGAAGTTGTTGGGTGGATTAGTGTGGTAATTTTGTGAGTTGGATGATGGTGCAGAGAAGTTATTTTGGTGAGTTTGTGAGTTATGATGGGGTGGTTGATATGTGTTTTGTGTTTTTCTATATTGGTTAGTGTTGTTGGCATGGTGATTTTGGTTGTTTGGGTTACGGGTTTGATTGTGGTTGCTATTCTTTTGCCAATGGTTTTCACCCCACTTTAGATTGGGATGATTTTTCCAAGATG
The DNA here is from genome assembly GCF_003086295.3 of Arachis hypogaea. NCBI lineage: Eukaryota > Viridiplantae > Streptophyta > Magnoliopsida > Fabales > Fabaceae > Arachis > Arachis hypogaea. Next base: position 54,772,912 of record NC_092041.1, read on the forward strand.
GGTTGTATGTATCACCATGAAATTCATCCTGAGAATTTGAAGTATTCTGCATGTATTGAACTTGTTCTTGTGGTTGTTCAACATTGGTCCCTTCACCTTGGTTCCATTCAAGCAATGGTTGATTCGTTGTGTTCACTGCTGCAAGTTGCAAACCATCCATTCTCTTTGTTATCATCTCCATTTGTTGTTGGATTTGTTGGTGCATTAACTTATTTTGTGCCAAGATAGCATCAACACCTTCAAGCTCCATTACACCTTTCTTTGGGGTCGGATTGTGCTGCCTCTCTGATGAGTAATAATATTGATTGTTTGCCACAATCTCAATGAGGTCTTGGGCCTCCTCGGCAGTTTTCATCATGTTGAGTGATCCTCCTGATGAGTAATCTAGTCCCTTCCTTGCTTCGAAGCTTAAGCCTTCATAGAAGTTTTGGAGCTTAACCCAATCACTAAACATGTCAGGGGGACATCTTCTCATTAGTGCTTTATACCTTTCCCAGGCTTCATACAATGACTCCCCTTCCATTTGCCTAAAAGTCTGAACCTCTGTCTTCAACTTGATGATCTTTTGAGGTGGGTAGAACTTTGCTAGAAATTTGCTCATCACTTCATTCCAATCATTGAGGCTTTCCTTGGGGAATGATTCTAGCCATTGAGTGGCTTTATCCCTCAAAGAGAATGGAAATAGCAACAACTTGTAGACATCTGGATGCACTCCATTTGTCTTCACTGTATTGCATATCCTCAGAAAAACAGAGAGATGTTGATTTGGGTCTTCAAGAGGTCCCCCTCCATAAGAGCAATTGTTCTGTACCAAAGTGATGAGCTGAGGTTTTAACTCAAAGTTATTGGCCTGAACATTTGGTGTAGCAATACTGCTCCCACAATGTCTTGGGTCAGGGATAGTATACGAGGATAACACCCTTCTAGCTTGTCCACCATTATTGTTGACCCCTCCAGGAGGATTTTGCATCTCATCCTCCATGACTTGATCTTCTCCCTCTGATTCCTCTGACCCTTCTTCACCAACTATGAACTTTCCTCTTTCTGCTCTCCTTATCCTTCGGAGGGTTCTCTCGTCCTCAATATTACGTCTACTAGCTCCTGACATACACAAACAAAACCAAAATCACAAGTGAGACACTCTAGAACTAGAGTGAAATTGGGGTTAGTGAAACAAAATATCAAACAGTTAGTGGGCTTAACAAAAACACAAAGAAAATGCTTAATCTAAACCACCTTTCACTTAATCATTGTCAATCTTTAGCATCAATTTCAAACGTCTTGGAAGGGGGTTCTTTGACTGGACTTTCCCATGGAGGTTCTGCATCTCCTAGATCTTCAACCAACTCTTCTTCTTGAACAATGACAGCTTTTTCTACTTGTTCTAGTACGAAGTCAAGCTCTATCTTGTCCACTGGAGTTTCTGGTATCTCCTTTATGCTATGCTCTTCACTAGACTGTCCACATGGGGCTATGGCTGATCCTTATGTATTTAAGCATCTAGAAGCCCATTGAATTAATACTTGCCCCAGTTGTTGAGTGGTTGCCTGAAATCGATCCATTGTTTCCTTGAGACGATCCTTTGCCTCTTGATGCACTCGGTTTTCATAAATAGGATCATAATGCTCTTGGATTGATGGATATGGAGATGGTGAATATTGAAGTGGTGGTTCTTGTGAGTAATTAGGTTGGAATTGGGGTGGTTCTATATATGGTTCATATGGCTCATAAGGTGGTTGGTATGGTGGTTGAGGGTTAGGGTCATATGGAGGTGAATGGCGGAAAGGGGCTTGTGAGTGTGGTGGGTTGAGGTTGTGTTGACAGAATGATCTCTGAGCATAGGGTGGGGCTTGTTGGTAGCTACAAGGTGGTCCACCATATCTATCAGCTTGGGATGCATTGTAGCCTGGTCTTTGTCCATGATATCTAGGATGGTGTTGTTGCCCTAAGGGTTGATTAGATCCTCTTGGCTCCATCCATCCTTGATTGGTCTGACCTTGATGCATATTCCTGCTGTGGTTTCTACTTCCTTCAACAAAGTTAGAACCAAACTCAAAGCGAGAAGGGTGAGAATTCATAGTAGTTATCAGAAATAAAGGGGAAAAAAGGAGAAACAAATAAACAGGCAAAAGAAAAATATATATTTTTTTTAGAAAAATATTTACAATAACCAATAATAAGGCACACGTTTGCAATTCCCCGGCAACGGCGCCATTTTGACGTTAGGATTTTTGCCAGTAAAGAATGTCATAAAAACAGTCGCGTTGTAGATATAGTCTCTAAACCGACAAAAATCCCTTCGTACAAACGTTTTGGTTGTCATAAGTAACAAACCCCTTTAAAATTGATAACCGAGTATTTAAACCTCGGGTCGTCTTCTCAAGAAATTGCAGGGAGGTATGTTCTTATTATTGGTTATGAATTGTAAATTGGGGTTTTGGACGTAAGGTGCGAATATATTATATGATAAGTAAAATAAAATAATACTAATAAAATCTCTTGGCAAGGTATAAGAACTGGAGGTCCTATCCTAGTTATCCTTATCAATTGTGATGAGAATTGGATTTTAATCCCACCTTGTTAACCTCTAACTATGAAGGTAAGTTAAGTGGATGAATTATTTCCAATTTTCAATCAACAATGAGTTTGATAAATCAAGAGTTACCAATTATTTAACCAAAGCCAAAAGGGGAAAAAGTAAAATTACTAGAGTGAAAATATCCTCAGATGGGAAGCAACAATAACATAAATCAAAGAGAGCAATAGTAAACTGAAATACCTCAAATATCATTAAATAAAAATGTCAATTCTAACACGGAAAATATCAACAGCCAATTGGGCAACATCAATTAAACATAATAAAAGCTTCAGAGTAATCAAAATATAAAAGAGAGATTTATATAGTAAAAGGAATATTGAACCTGGATCGAAAGTCACTCTAGAAAGCTAAGAGAAATCCTAAATCCTAGTTTCTAAAAATCCTAATTTCTAATCCTAAGAGAGAGAGGAGAGACCCTCTCTCAAAACTAAATCTAAATCATGGAAAGTGAATTATGAGTGCATGCTTCTGAATGGATGCATTCCCCCACTTTATAACCTTTGGTCTATGCTTTCTGGACTTGGATTTGGGCCAAAAAGGGGGTTAGAAATCGCTGGGGCGTGTTCTGTAATTTTCTGGTGCGTGGCCTCTGTCACGCGCCCGCGTGGGTCACGCAGTCGTGTCATTTGGAGCTTTTCCTTGCCACGCGGTCGCGTCAGTCATGCGACCGCGTCATGTGCGTTCTGCTTAAGGCGCGCGGTCGCGTCAGTCATGCGGCCGCGTCGCTGAATCTTCGCTTCTAGCACGCGATCGCGTCGTCCATGCGATCGCGTGGATACCAGTCTCCTTAAAGCTCCGTTTTGCTTTCTTCTTTCCTTTTAGTATGTTTCCTTTTTCATCCCTTAAGTCATTCTGCCTTAGAAAATCTGAAACTACTCAACACACTAATCACGACATCGAATGGAAATAAGAGAGGATTAATAATAAGCAAATATAAGTCCAAAGAAATATGTTTTCAATCAAAGCACATAATTAGGAAGGCAAATGTAAAACATGCAAATAGTATGAATAAGTGGGTAAAGAGTTGATAAAATCCACTCAATTGAGCACAAGATAAACCATAAAATAGTGGTTTATCACACCCTCCGAGATATCCTGGACAATGACCATTCTACCGCGCATACCCAGCTGAAAGACATGGTGGACAACCTTGTAACTACCAACAAGCCCCACCCCGTGCATATAAACCGTCCTTTCAACATAACCTCGAACCACCACACTCACAAGCTTCTCTTCACCATTCGCCATCATATGATCCTTCCTTACCCCAATACCAATCCAATCGTTCCCTATCATCACCACTTCCCTATGTATCATGTCTAAGTCCAGCAAACCGCGAAGCAGAAGATCGCCTAAAAGAAACAATAACTAAATTTCAAACAACTATTCAACAACTGGAGCACGCACTAATCCAATGGGCCACTAAACGCTCAAATATACAAGGATCAACCACAGCTCCATGTGGACAACCCGATGAAGAGCGTAGCACGAAAGAAATACTAGAGACTCCAGTGGACAAGGCAGAGAATGAATTTGTACTAGAACAATTAGAAGAAGCTGTCATTGTTCAAAAAGAAGAGTTGGTTGAAGATCTAGGCGATGCTGAACTTCCTTGGGTATCCAGAATTGAGGAAAAATCTGTCCAGGATGCTACAGTTGATGCTAAGGAAGATACTGTACAATCTCCAAGGCAAGTCGTTTATGAGGAATCAGACGGAATAATCCAAGAAGCAAATTCCCTTGATGATGATATTCACAAGTCTAGCTCTTTTGGTGATGAACTTGCATCCACAAGTAAATTCTCTGAAATCGAAGAATCTTCCCCAAGTGAATATGAAGATGATGTGGAGGTGGATTTCTCTCAACCTCCAATCTATGACTTGAGTGATGAGGAAGACATAGAAGACTTTGACTCGAACACAGATACAATTAAGGACTCTTGCAAAGAAGTGGAGGAATTCACAGAAGAGCATAAGGGAGTAGAACTTACAGAACCACCAGAAACACCTATCCCAAGGCCACTACCACCTAATACAAGCTTCAAGTGGGTACAATCCTTAACTTACAATTTTACTTATTCATTTGAATATGGTTTACTTGAAACAGATGGCTAGCTTAGAGCTCTCCGCGGCATTAAGAGTAAGAGGAAAATGGCTCGTACTCAGAGCTGGTGCACAAAGTTCAATAAGGTTCCATGCTTTACCTCGAAGTACAAGGACTGGTATCATACTCAATTGCACGGATCATGGAGAACATTTGGTCACCACGGTGAGATTCTACTTTTTAAACCGCCCGGATGGAGAAATGTAGATCAGGACGGAGGCGGATTTAAAAGCAAGGCTTGGAATCCTGGAGTTTATTCTGACATTTCTCGTCCCAGGAGCCGAACAATATATTTAAAGTTGCTCAGAAGCTTCACATGCCTAGTTTGGGACCCCGGAGGCTGTTGGCATTCCAAGCACTGGTGGAAATTTTTGGACGAATTTAAACATAAGCCACCATAATAGGATATTCCTCCAATGTCCAACTTAAGGACTTTAACAAAAAGTGCTAGATGGGAGACAACCCACCATGGTATGATCGCTCCTTTTTTTTCAATTTATTTCTTGTTGATTGCTTTCCTTTTTCCTTCTTCATTTTAATCTATTAAACCTGGAATCATGCATGGCATTCATGTTAATCATTGCATTCTGCATTTTTCGTGCATCTATTTGTATAAAAAAAAGAAAAGGGGTTGCACGACGCCACCGCATGCCCCATGCGATCGCGTCATATTGCGAAAACACCATCCGCGCAACCGCGTGAGTCACGCGGCCGCGTGATATATATATATCGGCGTAAGGATCCAACGAACAGAAAGTTAGGCTGGAATCATGCGGCCCTTGTGCGTTTCACGCAAATTGGCCCACGCGATCGCATGCCCCATGCGATCGCGTCATTTGCACAATACCAACCCTACGCGATTGCGTGAGCGACGCGATCGCGTCGCATGGATTGCACATCACCCCAAAAAGAGACAGAGAGTTGCGCTGAAACGGTGCTGGAGTTGTGCGTTTAGCACGAATTCCAGCGACGCGATCGCGAGCCCCACGCGATCGCGTCAACCTTCTTCCCCCCTCTCATGCGATCCCGCGCCCCACGCGATCGCGTCACTCCCATCTTTGCCCCAACTATGCGACCGCGTGCCCCACGCGGCCGCGTGGATTCGAAAGTATAACCCCCCCAGCCACGCGAACCCTATCAGTCGCGCAGCCCTTCACCCCTAACCCTCTTCCCCTTCTCTCTTCTTCTTCCCCCAGCCATCGCCGGCCAGCCGCCACTCCACCACCCCGACGCCGCCGCCTCCCAGATGCCACCGCCGTACCATCCCCCCTTCTCTCTTCTTCCTTCTTCCTCTCTTCCCTCCTCTCCGCCACTGCCACCGCGAGCACCATACCCCACCGCCGGCCAACCTGCCGCACCCCCCTCTCCGCCACCCACCCCCTTTAACCAACAGCAACCACCACCTTCCCATCCACTATCCTCTTCCTCTCTCACTAACCCTAATACCCACCTCCACCGCCACCGCGACGCCGTGCCCTGCCACCGCACCGAACGCCGCCGCAGCCACCTTCTTCCCCGTTCCACCCCTCCCGCCTACCAGGTTCCGCAAAACGCAAATCCCTTTTATCTGTTCGTCGTTTTTCTATAATTTTTTCCGTTTATGTTCATAATTAGGATAGCTAGACTTGCATGTTGTAGTGGATTTTTAGGTTGTTAGGTAGCTTAGGCTGTGGTTAGTGGATCTGGGTCTGTTTCCTTGCACTGTTCTTACTTCTGTTTTATCCTATGTGCAAATCTGTTGCTGCTATATTCATGATTCATCTGCTGCTTTCTTGTATGTTGCTGCTGTTTACATTGAGTTTTTAATGTTTCTTTTATATCTATGTACATACAGCTTGCTTTCTTTTAATTCATATGAACTGATATGATTGCTGTTTATTTTCCGGGACAATCCAATTTTAGCGGGAATGCTGCCCAATTTTTTTTGAAAATTATTTTCATTCATGTTTTGGTTTGGCATTTCTGAACTCTGTTTTACTCTGCTTTACCCAGCCCATTTCATGAATGCTATGGCAGACTTTCTTATCCTCTTTGATTTCTTGGCTCATAAACTGCATTTGTGATTCACTGATTCCAATTTTTGCTTTTTTTATTATTTTTATTCGAATCAGCATCACCCTGTTTCTCTTGTTCGATTATCAGTACTTCTATTCTTACCTGTGAATCACTGTTATATGGAATTTTTCTATGCCACTTACTTTAACCCGCACTTTACTAACTCCCTAATTTTAATTTACTAATTTCTTTTTCAAAATTCTAACCATACTAACCCTTTTGATCTCTTTTCTGATTATTTTCACTTTCCTCTAACTTTTTCACTATGGCATATTGATTTTTCTCTTTCCATTTAACACTAATTCAATCACATTTCAATTCCTCATTTTCCTTATTATATTTCTCCCGTCCCGCTTTGAGTTTCCTTTGTTTGCATTACCTATTTACTTTCCTATTTTATCCATTTCCTGGTTTTCTGTCTTTCAGGATGTCTTCTTCACAAAGGAAAGGTAAAGGCAAGGCTACTGGCAAGCGCAAGCAAGGAGCTTCCTCCCAGTCCATCATTGCTCTAATGCACGATTCCTCATGGCGTGAGAAGAACTTCACACAGCAGGAAAAAGTTGACCAGCTGCTACCTTCGACTGATCCTATAAAATTTGCAAACCGGTACTGTGAGCTGAAGTACCCGACTTTTGCAAACTCCAGAAATCTATACCTGGAACGTTCCTTGAAGATTCCAAAAGCCCTCCAGCAGTACACCACTGAGCAAATCAAGCAAAGGGGCTGGTTCTTTCTGGAGAAATCACTGACAGAGGTCAATGCATCTTGGGTCCGGAAATTCTATTGCAACTACTACCTTACTACCCTTGATGCAGTGAACCTGAGGGAAAAGCAAATTCTAGTCACTGAGGAGGCCATAGAGACCATTCTCCAGCTCCCAGCCAAGTCCGATCAGCCAGATGGTTATGCACAGGCTGAGGAGGACATGAGTCAGATGCAGTTTGATTGGGATGCCGTGAAGGCACGGATAGCTCTCGACCCGACAGTTCTTTGGGAGATGGGTCAAAACACTACTATGCCCAGAGGGATCAAAAGAGTGTACTTGAATGATGAGGCTCGGCTATGGCATCAAATCTTGAGCAACTATGTGATGCCGAGTACTCATGAGACTGAGATTCCGGTTGCCATGATTACCCTCCTCTGGTGTGTGCTGGAGGGTAAGGACCTGTACTTGCCTCGTTTTATCCAGCTTTATATGGCCAGGGCCCACGTCCGAGGCACCCTCCCCTTTCCTTATCTGGTTACACGGCTAGGCCGTCAGGCTGATGTACCTTGGGAGGATGCCGATAAGTGACCACCAGCAGCGGACTGTAGGAAGATCATCCCGCACAGCAGGAACTTCCTTGCTTTGGGCGACAGACCACCACCTGTCACTGCTACTGATGAGACAGCCCCTCCGTCTGCTGGACCCTCTTCATCCACAGCTGCCCCTGCTTCCACCACTGCACCTCCACCCACCTCTGAGCTGGTTTATCGCCTCGTGCACCGTCTATTCCGCCAGCTTGATCAGATGGAGCACCGTAACAGGCACCGGTATGAGAGATTAGAGCGCCGCAGCAGGCGATGCTATTCCCATCTAAAGCTGATGATCAGACAGGGCGCCGACATCCCCTCCGAGCCCGACACTCCATCAGATCCATCAGAGGAGGAGGAGGATGAGCACGAGGAGGAACCTCATTCCCAGGCAGAGACTCATTTCCAGGAGGAGACTCATCAGCAGGCAGCCACTGAGCAGGCTGCCCCGCATCAGGAGGCTATGCCCCTGCTTGAGGTTGCAGATCCGGAGATCCCACTCCAGTCAGTCCCTTCTCTACAGCAGCCAGACTCTCAGCCCACCACCGCCACGGAGACCCCAGCTACCATCCCTACCAGTGATGACACTCCTTCACACCCGGCTTGATTGAGCATCGGGGACGATGCTTCATTTTAAGTGTGGGGAGGTCGCCATCTCTGGCGTTTATTTTGGTGAACCACTACATACTTTTTCTTTTATTTTGGGTATTTTTCTATATTTTTCTTTTTACTGTTATTTTCTGAGTACTTATACATTGCTTTTAGGTATTTTTACTCTATTTTCTTCATTTTGCATCTTTAGTTCATATTTTAGCCCTTTAGTTTATTTTAGTTATTTAGTTTAGTTTGTAATTCTGATTTATTAGTGGATTAATTAGTATATTTTACCCTTTTTAGCATAAGATAGTATAGTTTAAATAGAAAAATATAAAAAGGAAGTAAGCTAGGTAATTGAACATATCAGATTTAAATCCATAAACCTTGTATATAGCATTACATGATGTAGTTAAGCTGACAGCATTTCATCAAGGAGGAACATTAAAACTTTAAAAGCCACCCTAAGTAATTTTTTTTATGAGAATAATGGGAAATTTTAACTAAACCTGCATACAATATATAAATGATATATGATGCTTGGGTTAGAGAACACACAGCCTATGAGTCTTGAGCTTAAATTGTATGGTTGCATTCAAACCATAATTTCATTTCTGTGTGTTACATTTCTTTTTATTCTGATGTTCTTTCCTTTGCTTTAATCTATATGTCCAATTATAGAATATAGAATAGATACATACCAAGAGAATGATTAAGGCCATCATTTGATTTTAGCTCACTTACCCCAAATTAACCTACCTTTTACATCACCCTTGTTAGCCCCCCTGAGCCTTTTAAAACCCCTTTATTCTATTTAGCCAAATTAATAGCCTTAAGCTGAAAAACAAAAGAAAACCCCAAGTGAATCCTTGGTTAGCTTAAGATAGAAAATCATGAATAGAGTTAAATGTAGGAAACCTTGTGGGAACATGAGTGATAAGAACAAAGGATTAGGAAGATTAAAAAGAAATAAAAAAATAAATTTGGGAAGCATGCTTATAGGAAAAGCAAAGTGATTCAATTACCATGTGCATAAAAAAAAATTTCAGCATCTAAATAAAAGAGGATACAAAAAGAAATTCCCCCAATGAATACAATGCACATGGGATAAAAATAAAAAGTGAAACATGAGCATGTAACAATAAGTAGGAAATATGGGAAAATAGGTAAAGAAGTTTTATCTTGCTAAATATGTATGTTGGGTGAGATCTTAGTCTAATTAAGGATTCACTTATTAGCTCACTTGACCATTGATGAGCGGATAATTTGTATACTTTTTGGCATTGTTTTTAGTATGTTTTTAGTATGATATAGTTAGTTTTTAGTATATTTTTATTAGTTTTTAGTTAAAATTCACTTTTCTGGACTTCACTATGAGTTTGTGTGTTTTTCTGTGATTTCAGGTATTTTCTGGCTGAAATTGAGGGACCTGAGCAAAAATCTGATTCAGAGACCAAAAAGGACTGCAGATGCTGTTGGATTCTGACCGCCCTGCACTCGAAGTGGATTTTCTGGAGCTACAGAAGCCCAATTGGCGCGCTCTCAACGGCGTTGGAAAGTAGACATCCTGGGCTTTCCAGAAATATATGATAGTCCATACTTTGCCCAAGATTTGATGGCCCAAACCGGCGTTCAAAGTCACCTCAAGAAATCCCAGCGTTAAACGCTGGAACTGGCACCCAAATGGGAGTTAAACGCCCAAACTGGCACCAAAGCTGGCGTTTAACTCCAAGAAGAGTCTCTACACGAAATTTGCTTCATTGCTCAGCCCAAGCACACACCAAGTGGGCCCGGAAGAGGATTTTTATGTCATTTACTCATTTCTGTACACCTTAGGCTACTAGTTTTCTATAAGTAGGACCTTTGACTATTGTATTAGAGATCTTTTGATCACTTTAGATCTTAAGAGGACTTTGGTAGCTATCTTCATTTTTATGCTATCTTAGATCATTGGGAGGCTGGCCATTCGGCCATGCCTAGACCTTATGCTTATGTATTTTCAACGGTGGAGCTTCTACACACCATAGATTAAGGTGTGGAGCTCTGCTGTACCTCGAGTATCAATGCAATTACTATTGTTCTTCCATTCAATTCCGCTTGTTCTTATTCCAAGATATCACTTGTTCTTCAACTTGATGAAGGTGATGATTGACGCCCATCACCATTCTCACTCATGAACAAAGTGACTGACAACCACTCTTGTTCTACAAGCATTTGAGGCTTGGTGACTATCTCTTGGATTCCTGATTGCACGATGCATGGTTGATCGCCTGACAACCGAGTGCTCGCCTGACAAACGAGCCAACCATTCCGTGAGATCAGAGTCTTCGTGGTATAGGCAGGACCTGATGGCGGCATTCAAGAGAATCCGGAAGGTCTAAACCTTGTCTGTGGTATTCTGAGTAGGATTCAATGATTGAATGACTGTGACGTGCTTCAAACCTGTAACCTACTGGGTGTTAGTGACAGACGCAAAAGAGTGATTCTATTCCGGTAGGGGAGGGAACCAAACCGGTGATTAGCCGCACTGTGACAGAGTGCTTGAGCATTAGTTTTCACTGCGAGGATGGGAGGTAGCTGCTGACAACAGTGAAACCCTACACGAGCTTGCCATGGAAAGGAGTAAGAAGAATTGGATGAAGGCAGTAGGAAAGCAGAGAGACGGAAGGGAAGGCGTCTTCATACGCTTATCTGAAGTTCCTACCAATGAATTACATAAGTATCTCTATCTTTACCTTTGTGTTATTTTCGTTCATCACTATATCCATTTGAGTTTGCCTGACTAAGATTTACAAGATGACTATAGCTTGCTTCAATACTAACAATCTCCGTGGGATCGACCCTTACTCACGTAAGGTTTATTACTTGGACGACCCAGTGCACTTGCTGGTTAGTTGTGCGAAGTTGTGTAATGCCATGGTATTGAGCCACCAAGTTTTTGGGGTTCATGACCGGGGATTATGAGAGTTGTGAAAAAGTATTGTTCACAATTTCGCGCACCAAGTTTTTGGCGCCGTTGCCGGGGATTGTTCAAGTTTTGAGCAAGCTTTTGGTAACATCAGTGCCAAGATCCGGCAACAACATCAAGTTCTTGGTGTTATTGCCCGGGATTGTTTAGGCTGGACAACTGACGGTTCATCTTGTTGCTTAGATTAGGTATTTATTTTTTCGAAATTCTTGAAGTTGAATTCTAGAGTTTCATGGTGATTTGTTGAAATCTGGCTGGCTGAGAAGCCATGTCTAATTTCATTGGACCGAGGTTTCAACTCATCATCACAAGAGCTTGTTGATTTTTCATCAATCTTGCTTTTGGAGCAGTGATCTGCTAAGGCTTGGCTGGCCTTTGGCCATGTCTAGTGTTTTGGACCGAAGCTTTCTCTGAAAGCTTGGCTGGCTGTGAAGCCATGTCTAATTCCTGGACCGGAGTCTTAGACTAGCATTGCACTGATTCCTGGAATTCTCATTAAGAATTTTGATGCCTTTTTCCACTTAATTTTCGAAAAACACAAAAAAAAATTTTTAAAAAATCATAAAATCCAAAAATTTCTTGTTTGAGTCTAGTGTCTCATCTTAAGTTTGGTGTCAATTGCATGCATTCATTCATGTATCTTGGTGTTCTTCAAGATGTTCTTGATGATTTACTTGCTCTGATCTTTGAATTCTATTGACTTGAGTGTTTTGAGTGTCTCATTTGCATTTTCATTTTCTTAGTGTCAGTAGTATACAAACTGCTAAGTTTGGTGTCTTGCATGCATTGTTATTTGATTCTTGTTACATTTTGATTTCTCCTTATTATTAAAAATCCAAAAATATTTTTAATTTGTGTCTTTTCAAGTCAATAATACAGAGAATTGAAGATTCAGAACATACTGCAGAGGAATCACACAGAAAAAGCTGGGCATTCAAAAATGCCCAGTGAAGAAGACAGACTGGCGTTTAAACGCCAGCCAGGGTGCCTGGCTGGGCGTTTAACGCCCAAAAGGGTGTAGCTTTGGGCGTTAAACGCCAGAATGTGCACCATTCTGGGCGTTTAACGCCAGGATGGCAAAGGGGGAAGATTTTGTTTTCAAAATCAATTTTTTTTTCAAGTTTTCAAAGTTTTTCAAAATCAAATCTTTTTCAAATCAATTTTCCAATCAAATCTCTTTCAAAACCAATTTCTTTCCTTTTTCAAAGATACTTACTATCAATTAATGATTTGATTCAACATTTCAAGTATGTTGCCTTTTCTGTTGAGAAAGGTTTAATGTTTGAATCATATCTTTTCTTGTTAGTCAAGTTTTTAATTTTCAAATCAAATCTTTTTAAAATGTTTTCAAATCATATCTTCTCAATCACAATTTTTTTTTAATCAATCATATCTTCTTAACCACATCTTTTTCAAAATAGTTTTCAATCAAATCTTTTTGATTTCTAATTTCAAAATCTTTTTCAAAAATCACTTGATTTCTTTTCCATCTTCATTTTCGAAAATTAAGTAATGTTTTTCAAAAATGTTTTCAAAATTTTTCACTTAATTTTCGAAAATTAGTTCCCTCCTTCTCACATCCTTCTATTTATGGACGAACACTATCCCTTAATGCAAAATTCGAACTCCATCTTCTTTGATAAGTTCGAATTTTCTACTTCTGTCTTCTACTCTTCTTTTCCTCTGACACCTAAAGGAATCTCTGTACTGTGACATAGAGGATTCCACACTTTCTTGTTCTCTTCTCTTTCTTATGAGCAGGAGCAAAGACAAAGGCATTCTCGTTGAGGCCGATCCTGAACCTGAAAGGACCTTGAAGAGAAAGCTAAGAGAAGCCAAAGCACAACTCTCTTTAGAGCACTTGAACGAACTTTTCAAGGAAGAAGAACAAATGGCAGCCGAAAACAACAACAATGCCAACAATGCAAGGAAGGTGCTGGGTGACTTTACTGCACCTACTCCTGATTTCTATGGGAGAAGCATCTTTATCCCTGCCATTGGAGCAAACAACTTTGAGCTTAAGCCTCAATTAGTTTCTCTAATGCAACAGAATTGCAAGTTCCATGGATTTCCATTGGAAGATCCTCATCAGTTTTTAGCTGAGTTCTTGCAAATCTGTGACACAGTCAAGACTAATGGGGTTGACCCTGAGGTCTACAGACTGATGCTATTCCCTTTTGCTGTAAGAGACAGAGCTAGAACATGGTTGGATTCTCAACCTAAAGAAAGCCTGGACTCTTGGGAAAAGCTAGTCAATGCCTTCTTGGCAAAGTTCTTCCCACCTCAAAAATTGAGTAAGCTAAGAGTGGAAGTCCAAACCTTCAGACAGAAGGAAGGAGAATCCCTCTATGAAGCTTGGGAAAGATACAAACAATTGATCAGAAAGTGTCCCACTGACATGCTTTCTGAATGGAGCATCATAGGTATTTTCTATGATGGTCTCTCTGAACTATCCAAGATGTCTTTGGATAGCTCTTCTGGAGGATCTCTTCATCTGAAGAAGACGCCTACTGAAGCTCAAGAACTGATTGAAATGGTTGCAAATAACCAATTCATGTACACTTCTGAAAGAAATCCTGTGAACAATGGGACTAGTCAGAAGAAAGGAGTTCTTGAGATTGACACTCTGAATGCCATATTGGCTCAGAATAAAATATTGACTCAACAAGTCAATATGATTTCTCAAAGTCTGTCTGGGATGCAAAATGCACCAAGCAGTACTAAGGAAGCTTCATCTGAGGAAGAAGCTTATGATCCTGAGAACCCTTCAATAGAAGAGGTGAATTACATGGGAGAACCCTATGGAAACACCTACAATCCTTCATGGAGGAATCATCCAAATCTTTCATGGAAGGATCAACAGAGACCTCAACAAGGTTTCAATAACAATAATGGTGGAAGAAACAGGTTTAGCAATAGCAAGACCTTTCCATCATCTTCTCAGCAACAGACAGAGAGTTCTAAGCAGAATACCTCTGACTTGGCAACCATGGTCTCTGATCTAATCAAAACCACTCAAAGTTTCATGACTGAAACTAGATCTTCCATTAGGAATTTGGAAGGACAAGTGGGTCAGCTGAGCAAGAAAATTACTGAACTTCCTCCAAGCACTCTCCCAAGCAATACTGAAGAAAACCCAAAAGGAGAGTGCAAGGCCATCAACATGGCCGAATTCTGGGAGGAAGAAGAGGCAGTGAACGCCACTGAGGAAGACCTCAATGGACGCCCACTGACCTCCAATGAGTTCCCCAATGAGGAACTTTGGGAATCTGAGGCTCAAGATGAGACCATAGAGATTCCATTGGACTTACTTCTGCCATTCATGAGCTCTGATGAGTATTCTTCTTCTGAAGAGGATGAGTATGTCACTGAAGAGCAAGTTGCTAAATACCTTGGGGCAATCATGAAGCTAAATGACAAGTTATTTGGAAATGAGACTTGGGAGGATGAACCCCCTTTGCTCATCAAAAAACTGGATAACTTGTCTAGGCAGCAATTGCCTCAAAAGAGGCAGGACCCTGGAAAGTTTTCTATACCTTGTACCATAGGCACCATGACCTTCAAGAAGGCCTTATGTGACTTAGGATCAAGTGTAAACCTCATGCCCCTCTCTGTAATGGAGAAATTAGGGATCTATGAGGTACAAGCTGCAAAAATCTCACTAGAGATGGCAGACAACTCAAGAAAACAAGCCTATGGACTTGTAGAGGATGTTTTGGTCAAGGTTGAAGACCATTACATCCCTACTGACTTCATAGTCCTAGAGACTGGGAAATGCATGGATGAATCCATCATCCTTGGCAGACCCTTCCTAGCCACAGCAAAGGCTGTGATTGATGTTGATAGAGGAGAGCTGATCATTCAAGTGAATGAAGAGTCCTTGGTGTTTAAGGCCCAAGGATATCCCTCTGTCATCATGGAGAGGAAGCATGAAGAGCTTCTCTCAAAACAGAGCCAAACAATGCCCCCACAGTCAAACTCTAAGTTTGGTGTTGGGAGGCCACAACCAAATTCTAAGTTTGGTGTTGAAACCCCACACTCAAACTTTAAGTTTGGTGTTGGGAAGTTCCAACACGGTTCTGAGCATTTCTGAGGCTCCATGAGAGTCCTCTGTCAAGCTAGTGACAATAAAGAAGCGCTTGTTGGGAGGCAACCCAATGTTTTATAATTAATTATTTTCTTTTGTTATTTTATCTTTTTTGTAGGTTGATGATCATAAGAAGTCACAAAAACAATGAAAAAAGCAAAAACAAAATGAAAAACAGGAAGAAAAACAGCACACCCTGGAGGAAGATGCTGCTGGCGTTCAAACGCCAGTCAGCCTAGCAGTTGGGCGTTTAACGCCCAGTCTGGCACCATTCTGGGCGTTTAACGCCAGAAAGGGGCACCAGACTGGCGTTAAACGCCAGTAAAGGGCAAGAACCTAGCGTTAAACGCCAGGAATGGGCACCAGCCCGGCGTTTAACGCCAGAATTGGCTCAAAACGTGGATTTTGATGCCATTTGGTGCAAGGATGCCTTTTCCTTGACACCACAGGATCTGTGGACCCCACAGGACCCTACCATCACTCTCTCTCTTCTTCCCCCATTCACCAATCACCTCAACACATCTTCCCCAAAAACCCTTCACCTATCAAATCCCATCTTTCTCTTCACCACTCACATCCATCCTTCATAAATCCCCACCAACCTCACCCTTCAAATTCAAACCACTTTCCCTCCCAAACCCACCCATAATGGCCGAACCTTTACCCCCCTCTCTCCTAAATATACCCTTCTTCAACCCTTCATTTTCACACAACCTAAACACCACTTTCCCCCCTCTTTGGCCGAACACACCACCATCTCCCTCTTCCTCATTTCTTCTTCTTCTACTCTCTTCTTTCTTCTTTTGCTCGAGGACGAGCAAACATTTTAAGTTTGGTGTGGTAAAAGCGTTGCTTTTTCATTTTTCCATAACCATTATGGCATCCAAGGCCGGAGAAACCTCTAAAAAGAGGAAAGGGAAGGCAAAAGCTTCCACCTTCGAGTCATAGGAGATGGATAGATTTCTCTCAAGGGTGCATCAAGACCACTTCTATGAAGTTGTGGCCTTGAAGAAGGTGATCCCCGAGGTCCCTTTTTCACTCAAAAGGGGTGAATATCCGGAGATCCGTCATGAGATCCGAAGAAGAGGTTGGGAAGTTCTTACCAACCCCATTCAACAAGTCGGAATCTTGATGGTTCAAGAGTTCTATGCCAATGCATGGATCACCAAGAACCATGACCAAAGTGTGAACCCGAATCCAAAGAATTATCTTACTATGGTTCGGGGGAAATACTTGGATTTTAGTCCGGAGAGTGTGAGGGTGGCGTTCAACTTGCCTATGATGCAAGGAGATGAGCATCCTTACACTAGAAGGGTCAACTTTGATCAAAGGTTGGACCAAATCCTCACAGTTATATGTGAAGAGGGCGCACAATGGAAGCAAGATTCAAGAGGAAAGCCGGTTCAATTGAAAAGGCATGACCTCAAGCCCGTGGCTAGAGGGTGGTTAGAGTTCATACAACGCTCAATCATCCCCACTAGCAACCGGTCCGAAGTTACCATAGACCGGGCCATCATGATCCATAGCATCATGATTGGAGAAGAAATAGAAGTTCATGAGGTTATAGCCCAAGAACTCTATAAAGTGGCGGACAAGACCTCCACCTTGGCAAGGTTAGCCTTTCCTCATCTCATTTGTCACCTCTGTTATTCAGTTGGAGTTGACATAGAGGGAGACATCCCCATTGATGAGGACAAGCCCATCACCAAGAAAAGGATAGAGTACACAAGAGATCCCACTCATCATGAAATCCCTGAAATTCCTCAAGGGATGAATTTTCCTCCACAAAACTATTGGGAGCAACTACACACCTCCCTAGGAGAGTTGAGTTCCAACATGGGACAACTAAGGGTGGAGCACCAAGAACACTCCATCATCCTTCATGAAATTAGAGAAGATCAAAGAATCATGAGGGAGGAGCAACAAAGACAAGGAAGAGACATTGAGGAGCTCAAGCACTCCATAGGATCTTCAAGAGCAAGAAAGAGCCGCCATCACTAAGGTGGACCCGTTCTTTGATTTCCTTGTTATTTGTTCTTCTGTTTTTCGAATTTTATGCTTATGTTTATCCATGTTTGTGTCTTGTGATCATTAGTGTCTTAGTGTCCATGCCTTAAAGTTATGAATGTCCTATGAATCCATCACCTTTCTTGAATAAAAATGTGCTTAATTGAAAAAGGAAGAATTGCATGAATTTTGAATTTTATAATAGTTTAATTATTTTGATGTGGTGGTAATATTTTTGTTCTCTGAATGTATGCTTAAACAGTGCATATGTATCTTGAATTTGTGGTTCATGAATGTTGGCTCTTGAAAGAATGATGAAAAAGGAGACATGTTAATGAGGATCTGAAAAATCATTAAAATGATTCTTGAAGCAAGAAAAAGCACTTCAAAAAAAAAAAACGAAAAAAAAAAAAACGAAAAAAAAAGAGAGAAATAAGAGTTGTGATCCAAGGCAAATAAGAGTGTGCTTAAGAACCCTGGACACCTCTAATTGGGGACTTTAGCAAAGCTGAGTCACAATCTGAAAAGGTTCACCCAATTATGTGTCTGTGGCATGTATGTATCCGGTGGTAATACTGGAAGACAGAGTGCTTTGGGCCACGGCCAAGACTCAATAAATAGCTATGTTCAAGAATCATCATACTTCACTAAGAGAATCATTAGCACTATCTGGACTCTGAGTTCCTAAAGAAGCCAACCATTCTGAATTTCAAAGGATAGAGTGAGATGCCAAAACTATTCAGAGGCAAAAAGTTAAAAGCCCCGCTCATCTAATTAATACTGATCTTCACAGATGTTTTTGGAATTCATTGCATATTCTCTTCTTTTTATCTTATTTGATTTTCAGTTGCTTGGAGACAAGCAACAATTTAAGTTTGGTGTTGTGATGAGCGGATAATTTGTATACTTTTTGGCATTGTTTTTAGTATGTTTTTAGTATGATATAGTTAGTTTTTAGTATATTTTTATTAGTTTTTAGTTAAAATTCACTTTTCTGGACTTCACTATGAGTTTGTGTGTTTTTCTGTGATTTCAGGTATTTTCTGGCTGAAATTGAGGGACCTGAGCAAAAATCTGATTCAGAGACCAAAAAGGACTGCAGATGCTGTTGGATTCTGACCGCCCTGCACTCGAAGTGGATTTTCTGGAGCTACAGAAGCCCAATTGGCGCGCTCTCAACGGCGTTGGAAAGTATACATCCTGGGCTTTCCAGCAATATATGATAGTCCATACTTTGCCCAAGATTTGATGGCCCAAACCGGCATTCAAAGTCACCTCAAGAAATCCCAGCGTTAAACGCTGGAACTGGCACCCAAATGGGAGTTAAACGCCCAAACTGGCACCAAAGCTGGCGTTTAACTCCAAGAAGAGTCTCTACACGAAATTTGCTTCATTGCTCAGCCCAAGCACACACCAAGTGGGCCCGGAAGAGGATTTTTATGTCATTTACTCATTTCTGTACACCTTAGACTACTAGTTTTCTATAAGTAGGACCTTTGACTATTGTATTAGAGATCTTTTGATCACTTTAGATCTTAAGAGGACTTTGGTAGCTATCTTCATTTTTATGCTATCTTAGATCATTGGGAGGCTGGCCATTCGGCCATGCCTAGACCTTATGCTTATGTATTTTCAACGGTGGAGCTTCTACACACCATAGATTAAGGTGTGGAGCTCTGCTGTACCTCGAGTATCAATGCAATTACTATTGTTCTTCCATTCAATTCCGCTTGTTCTTATTCCAAGATATCACTTGTTCTTCAACTTGATGAAGGTGATGATTGATGCCCATCACCATTCTCACTCATGAACAAAGTGACTGACAACCCACTCTTGTTCTACAAGCATTTGAGGCTTGGTGACTATCTCTTGGATTCCTGATTGCACGATGCATGGTTGATCGCCTGACAACCGAGTGCTCGCCTGACAAACGAGCCAACCATTCCGTGAGATCAGAGTCTTCGTGGTATAGGCAGGACCTGATGGCGGCATTCAAGAGGATCCGGAAGGTCTAAACCTTGTCTGTGGTATTCTGAGTAGGATTCAATGATTGAATGACTGTGACGTGCTTCAAACCTGTAACCTACTGGGCGTTAGTGACAGACGCAAAAGAGTGATTCTATTCCGGTAGGGGAGGGAACCAAACTGGTGATTAGCCGCACTGTGACAGAGTGCTTGAGCATTAGTTTTCACTGCGAGGATGGGAGGTAGCTGCTGACAACAGTGAAACCCTACACGAGCTTGCCATGGAAAGGAGTAAGAAGAATTGGATGAAGGCAGTAGGAAAGCAGAGAGACGGAAGGGAAGGCGTCTTCATACGCTTATCTGAAGTTCCTACCAATGAATTACATAAGTATCTCTATCTTTACCTTTGTGTTATTTTCGTTCATCACTATATCCATTTGAGTTTGCCTGACTAAGATTTACAAGATGACCATAGCTTGCTTCAATACTAACAATCTCCGTGGGATCGACCCTTACTCACGTAAGGTTTATTACTTGGACGACCCAGTGCACTTGCTGGTTAGTTGTGCGAAGTTGTGTAATGCCATGGTATTGAGCCACCAAGTTTTTGGGGTTTATGACCGGGGATTATGAGAGTTGTGAAAAAGTATTGTTCACAATTTCGCGCACCAACCATATACATAAATTCTTACCTGTACCTTGGCCCCATTACAACCTTAATTAAAGACCTCATGACTTTTTGGTATGACTATATTTTATAATTGTTGATTGGTTAGATGAAAAACAAAGCTATAAGAAAGTAAGAATAAAAACAAAAATAGAGTGAATAAACCCAATAAACACTGAGTGACTAGAGAGTAAACACAAAATTCAGTGAGGGTTCAATAACTCATCAACATATATTTGTGCTTCAAATTTACTAATTGTTTTGCAAGTTTGTACAATGTTTTCTTTCCCATCTCATTTGCTAAAATGCTTTATTATTTAAGGGTTGGCTATATATATATATATATATATATATATATATATATATATATATACATAACTCCTTGAGAATGTGAATTAACTTAGCTACATGTAAGCTTTATATATGAGTGAATAAATTAGAGTTGCATGATGCATCATTTATTTAGGTAGTTGCATTTAATTTAGATTGCATTGCATTCCATCACTATAACCTCATTTATTTACCTTGGATTTAGCATGAGGACATGCTAGTGTTTAAGTGTGGGGAGGTTGATAAACCCATATTTCATGAGATATTTTGTGCTTAATTTGAGTGATTTATACAATCCTTCACCTACTTATTCACATTCATTGCATGGTTTTACTTTCCCTCCCTTATTATGTCATATCGTGAAAAACATGTTTCCTAAGCTTTGAAAATTAATTAGTTTAATTACCTTTATTTCCATTCGATGCCATGATTAGTGTGTTGAGTAGTTTCAGAGTTTCTAAGGCAGAATGACTTAAAGGATGAAAAAGGAAACATACCAAAGGGAAAGGAGAAAGCAAAACGGAGCTTTAAGGAAACTGGTATCACGCAATCGCATGGACGACGCGATCGCGTGCCAAGCACGAATCAGCAGCGACGCGGCCGCATGACTGACGCGACCGCGCGCCTCTAGCAGAACGCACATGACACGGTCGCATGACTGACATGACCGCGTGGCAAGGAAAAGCTCCGAATGACGCGACCGCGTGACCCACGCGGACGCGTGACAGAGGCCACGCACCAGAAAATTACAGAACATGCCCCAGCGAGTTCTGAAGCCCTTTTTGGCCCAAATCCAAGTCCAGAAGGCATAGACCAGAGGTTATGAAGTGGGGGAATGCATCCATTCAAGAGGCTCTCATAATTTACTTTTCATGTTTTAGATGTAGTTTTGGAGAGAGAGGTTCTCTCCTCTCTCTCTCTCTTAGGATTTAGGACTTCTCTTTCTAGAGTGACTCTCGATCCAGGTTTAATAGTCCTTTTTACTATTTAATTTCTCTTTTATATTTTGATTACTCTGAAGCCTTTATTATGTTTGATTGATGTTGCCCAATTGGCTGTTGATGACATTTTTATTTAATGATAATTGAGGTATTTTCAGTTTATAATTATTCTCTTTGAATTAAATTGCCATTGCTTCTCATCCAAGGATATTTTTATTATTCCAGCAATTTTACTTTTTTTCCCTTTTGGTTCTGATTAAGAATTTAGTAACTCAACAGTTATTAAACTCAATGTAATTAATAATCGTTATCTTGCTAATTGAGCTGAACCTAAATAATCCCAACCTTTTCTTAGGAAATAATTAGGATTCAAAGGTCAATTTAATTAGTCCATTGACTTTCCTTTGCCCTGGTAAAGGTTGACCAAGTGGAGTTTAGATTCAACTTTTATTATAGTTGAGAGAGATAACTAAGTTAGACCTCTAAATTCCCTTATCTTGCCAAAAGTTGTTTTACAGTTATTTATTTATTTTTAATTGCCATTTAATTCACTCCTCATTTAAATTACTTGCTTCTCACCTTCTAAACCCCGATTACAACCTTTATAACCAATAATAAGAACATACTTCCTCGCAGTTCCTTGAGAAGACGACCCGAGGTTTGAATACTCGGTTAACAATTTTTAAAGGGGTTTGTTACTTGTGACACCCAAAACGTTTGTATGAAAGGACTTTTGAAGGTTTACAAACTATACTTGCAACGAGGATTTATCCGCAAATTTCTAGACCACGCAAAAGTTCTCTCATCAGCATCACCGTTGTTAGTGGCTACAATCCCGTCCTCTCAGTGAAAATGTTCAACGCGCTCTATCACAGCACGGCTAATCATCTGTCGGTTCTCAATCAGGTTGGAATAGAATCCAGTGATTCTTTTGCGTCTATCACTAACGCCCAGCCTTCAGGAGTATGAAGCTCGTCACAGTCATTCGATCCTTGAATCCTACTCAGAATACCACAGACAAGGTTTAGACCTTCTGGATTCTCTTGAATGCCGCCATCAATTCTAGCTTATACCCTAAAGATTCTGATTAAGGAATCCAAGAGATAAACATTCAAGCCTTGTTTGCTTATAGAACGGAAGTGGTTGTCAGGCACGCGTTCATAAGTGAGAATGATGATGAGCATCACATAATCATCACATTCATCATGTTCTTCGGTACAAATGAATATCTTAGAACAAGAATAAGCTGAATTGAATAGAAGAACAATAGTAATTGCATTAATACTCGAGGTACAGCAGAGCTCCACTCCTTAATCTATGGTGTGTAGAAACTCCACCGTTGAAAATACATAAGAACAAGGTCTAGGCATGGCTGAATAGGCAGCCTCCCAAAGAGGGTTCAATCATCAAAACATGATTGAAAGATCTCCCTAAATACAATAGCAAAAGGTCCTATTTGTAGAGAACTAGTAGCTTAGGGTTTACAAAGATGAGTAAATGACATAAAAATCCACTTCCGGGCCCACTTGGTGTGTGCTTGGGCTGAGCATTGAAGCTTTCATGTGTAGAGACTTCTCTTGGAGTTAAACGCCAAATTTTGTGCCAGTTTGGGCGTTTAACTCCCATCCTTGTGCCAGTTCCGGCGTTTTACGCCAGAATTCTTGAGCTGACTTGGAACGCCTATTTGGGCCATCAAATCTCGGGCAAAGTATGGACTATTATACATTTCTGGAAAGCCCAGGATGTCTACTTTCCAACGCAATTGAGAGCGCGCCAATTGGGCTTCTGTATATCCAGAAAATCCACTTCAAGTAGGGAGGTCAGAATCCAACAGCATCTGCAGTCCTTTTCAGCCTCTGAATCAGATTTTTGCTCAGGTCCCTCAATTTCAGCCAGAAAATACCTGAAGTCATAGAAAAACACACAAACTCATAGTAAAGTCCAGAAAAGTGAATTTTAAATAAAAACTAATAAAAATATAATAAAAACTAACTAAAACATACTAAAAACATAATAAAAACAATGCCAAAAAGTGTATAAATTATCCGCTCATCACAACATCAAACTTAAATTGTTGCTTGTCCCCAAGCAACTGAAAATCAAATAAGATAAAAAGAAGAGAATATGCAATGAATTCCAAAAACATCTATGAAGATCAGTATTAATTAGATGAGCGGGGCTTTTAGCTTTTTTTGCCTCTGAACAGTTTTGGCATCTCACTCTATCCTTTGAAATTCAGAATGATTGGCTTCTATAGGAACTTAGAATCCAGATAGTGTTATTGACTCTCCTAGTTAAGTATGATGATTCTTGAACACAGCTACTTTATGAGTCTTGGCTGTGGCCCAAAGCACTCTGTCTTCCAGTATTACCACCAGATACATACATGCCACAGACACATAACTGGGTGAACCTTTTCAGATTGTGACTCAGCTTTGCTAGAGTCCCCAATTAGAGTTATCCAGGGTTCTTAAGCACACTCTTTTTGCCTTGGATCATGACTTTATTTTTTTTTATTTTTTCTTGCTTCAAGAATCATTTTTTGATTTTTCAGATCCTCAGTAACATGTCTCCTTTTTCATCATTCTTTCAAGAGCCAACATTCATGAACAACAAATTCAAAAGACATATGCACTGTTTAAGCATTCATTCAGAAGTCAAAGTATTGCCACCACATCAAAATAATGAATCTGTTATAAAATTCAAAATTCATGCAATTCTTCTCTTTTTCAATTAAGAACATTTTTCATTTAAGAAAGGTGATGGATTCATAGGACATTCATAACTTTAAGGCATAGACAGTAAGACACTAATGATCAAAAGACACAAACATAGATAAACATAAGAATGAAAATTCGAAAAACAGGAAAATAAAGAACAAGGAAGTTAAAGAACGGGTCCACCTTAGTGATGGCGGCTTGTTCTTCCTCTTGAAGATCTTATGGAGTGCTTGAGCTCCTCAATGTCTCTTCCTTGCCTTTGTTGCTCCTCTCTCATGATTCTTTGATCTTCTCTAATTTCATGGAGGAGAATGGAATGTTCTTGGTGCTCCACCCTAAGTTGTCCCATATTGGAACTCAATTCTCCTAGGGAGGTGTTGATTTGCTCCCAATAGTTTTGTGGAGGAAAGTGCATCCCTTGAGGCATCTCAGGGATTTCATGATGAGTGGGATCTCTTGTTTGCTCCATCCTTGTCTTAGTGATGGGCTTGTCCTCATCAATGAGGGTGTCTCCCTCTAAGTCAATTCCGACTGAATAACAGAGGTGACAAATGAGATGAGGGAAGGCTAACCTTGCCAAGGTAGAGGACTTGTCCGCCACCTTATAAAGTTCTTGGGATATAACCTCATGAACTTCTACTTCCTCTCCAATCATGATGCTATGAATCATGATAGCCCGGTCTATAGTAACTTCAGACCAGTTGCTAGTGGGAATGATTGAGCGTTGGATAAACTCCAACCATCCTCTAGCCACGGGCTTGAGGTCATGCCTTCTCAGTTGAACCGGCTTCCCTCTTGAATCTCTCTTCCATTGAGCGCCCTCTTCACAAATGTCTATGAGGACTTGGTCCAACCTTTGATCAAAGTTGACCCTTCTAGTGTAAGGGTGTTCATCTCCTTGCATCATGGGCAAGTTGAATGCCAACCTTATATTTTCCAGATTGAAATCTAAGCATTTCCCCCGAACCATTGTAAGCCAATTCTTTGGGTCTGGGTTCACACTTTGATCATGGTTCTTGGTGATCCATGCATTGGCATAGAACTCTTGAACCATTAAGATCCCGACTTGTTGAATGGGGGTGGTAAGAACTTCCCGACCTCTTTTTCGGATCTCATGTCGGATCTCCAAATATTCACTCTTTTTGAGTTTGAAAGGGACCTCAGGGATCACCTTCTTCATGGCCACAACTTCATAGAAGTGGTCTTGATGCACCCTTGAGATGAATCTCTCCATCTCCCATGACTCGGCGGTGGAAGCTTTTGCCTTCCCTTTCCTCTTTCTAGAGGTTTCTCCGGCCTTAGATGCCATAAATGGTTATGGAAAAACAAAAAGCAATGCTTTTACCACACCAAACTTAGAAGGTTTGCTCGTCCTCGAGCAAAAGAAGGAAGAAGAGAGTAGAAGAAGAAGAAATAGAGGAGATGGATGTGGCTTTGTGATTCGGCCAAGGGGAAGAAGTAGTGTTTAGGTTGTGCAAAAATGAAGGAGTGAAAATGGGTTTATATAGGAGTGGAGAGGGGGTGTATGGTTCGGCCATTATGGGTGGGTTTGGGAGGGAAAGTGGTTTGAATTTGAATGGTGAGGTAGGTGGGGTTTTATGAAGGATGGATATGAGTGGTGAAGAGAATAGTGGGATTTGATAGGTGAGGGGTTTTTGGGGAAGAGGTGTTGAGGTGATTGGTGAATGGGTGAAGAAGAGAGAGAGTGGTGGGGTAGGTGGGGATCTTGTGGGGTCCACATATCCTAAGGTGTCAAGGAAAATTCATCCTTGCACCAAGTGGCGAGCAAAAATGCTCCTTCTGCCAATTCTGGCATTAAATGCCGGGCTGGTGCCCGTTTTTGGCGTTTAACGCCAGCTTCTTGCCCCTTCCTAGCGTTTAACGCCAGTCTGGTGCCCCTTTCTGGCGTTAAACACCCAGAATGGTGCCAGACTGGTGTTAAACGCCCATTTGCTGCCCTTACTGGCGTTTAAACGCCAACAAGTTTTCCTCCAGGGTGTGCTATTTTTCTTTATGTTTTTCATGCTATTTTCAATTGATTTTTTGACTTCCCATGATCATCAACCTTTAAAAAACATAAAATAACAAAGGAAAATAGATAAAGATAACATTGGGTTGCCTCCCAACAAGCGCTTATTTAATGTCAGTAGCTTGACAGTGGGCTCTCATGGAGCCTCACAGATGTTCAGAGCAATATTGGAACCTCCCAACACCAAACTTAGAGTTTGAATGTGGGGGTTCAACACCAAACTTAGAATTTGGTTGTGGCCTCCCAACACCAAACTTAGAGTTTGACTGTGGGGGCTCTGTTTGACTCTATTTTGAGAGAAGCTCTTCATGCTTCCTCTCCATGGTTACAGAGGGATATCCTTGAGCCTTAAACACAAAGGATTCTTTATTCACTTGAATGATCAATTCTCCTCTGTCAACATCAATCACAGCCTTTGCTGTGGCTAGGAAGGGTCTGCCAAGGATGATGGATTCATCCATGCACTTCCCAGTCTCTAGGACTATGAAATCAGCAGGGATGTAATGGTCTTCAATCTTTACCAGAACATCCTCTACAAGTCCATAAGTTTGTTTTCTTGAATTGTCTACCATCTCTAGTGAGATTCTTGCAGCTTGTACCTCAAAGATCCCTAGCTTCTCCATTACAGAGAGAGGCATGAGGTTTATGCTTGACCCTAGGTCACACAGAGCCTTCTTGAAGGTCATGGTGCCTATGGCACAAGGTATTGACAACTTCCCAGGGTCCTGTCTCTTTTGTGGTAATTTCTGCCTAGACAAGTCATCCAATTCTTTGGTGAGCAAAGGGGGTTCATCCTCCCAAGTCTCATTACTAAATAACTTGTCATTTAGCTTCATGATTGCTCCAAGATACTTAGCAACTTGCTCTTCAGTGACATCTTTGTCCTCTTCAGAGGAAGAATACTCATTAGAGCTCATGAATGGCAGAAGTAAATCCAATGGAATCTCTATGGTCTCAGTGTGAACCTCAGATTCCCATGGTTCCTCATTAAGGAACTCATTGTAGGCCAAGTGACGTCCATTGAGGTCTTCCTCAGTGGCGATCACTGCCTCTTCCTCCTCTCCAAGTTCGGCCATGTTGATGGTCTTACACTCTCCTTTTGGATTCTCTTCTGTATTGCTTGGAAGAATACTAGGAGGGAGTTCAGTAACTTTCTTACTGAGCTGACCCACTTGTGCCTCCAAGTTTCTAATGGAGGATCTTGTTTCAGTCATGAAACTTTGAGTGGTTTTGATTAGATCAGAGACCATGGTTGCTAAGTCAGAGTGGCTCTGCTTAGAATTCTCTGTCTGTTGCTGAGAAGATGATGGAAAAGGCTTGCTATTGCTAAACCTGTTTCTTCCACCATTATTGTTGTTGAAACCTTGTTGAGGTCTCTGTTGATCCTTCCATGAGAGATTTGGATGATTTCTCCATGAAGGAATATAGGTGTTTCCATATGGTTGTCCCATGTAATTCACCTCTTCCATTGATGGGTTCTCAGGATCATAAGCTTCTTCTTCAGATGAAGTGTCCTTAGCACTGCCTAGTGCAGCTTGTATTCCAGACAGACTTTGAGAAATTATATTGACTTGTTGAGTCAATATTTTGTTATGATCCAATATGGCATTCAGAGTATCAATCTCAAGAACTCCTTTCTTTTGATTCGTCCCATTGTTCACAGGATTCCTTTCAGAAGTGTACATGAATTGGTTATTTGCAACCATTTCAATGAGTTCTTGAGCTTCTGCAGGCGTCTTCTTCAGATGAAGAGATCCTCCAGCAGAGCTGTCCAATGACATCTTGGATAGTTCAGACAGACCATCATAGAAGATACCTATGATGCTCCATTCAGAAAGCATGTCAGAAGGACACTTTCTGATCAATTGTTTGTATCTTTCCCAAGCTTCATAGAGGGATTCACCTTCCTTCTGTCTGAAGATTTGGACTTTCACTCTAAGCTTACTCAATTTTTGAGGTGGAAAGAACTTTGCCAAGAAGGCATTGACTAGCTTTTCCCAAGAGTTCAGGCTTTCTTTAGGTTGTGAGTCCAACCATATCCTAGCTCTGTCTCTTATAGCAAAAGGGAATAGCATGAGTCTGTAGACCTCAGGGTCAACCCCATTGGTCTTGACAGTGTCACAGATTTGCAAGAATTCAGCTAAAAACTGATGAGGATCTTCCAATGGAAGTCCATGGAACTTGCAATTCTGTTGCATTAGAGAAACTAATTGAGGCTTAAGCTCAAAGTTGTTTACTCCAATGACAGGGATAGAGATGCTTCTCCCATAGAAGTCGGGAGTAGGTGCAGTAAAGTCACCCAACACTTTCCTTGCATTGTTGGCATTGTTGTTTTCGGCTGCCATGTCTTCTTCTTTGAAGATTTCTGTTAGGTCCTCTACAGAGAATTGTGCTTTAGCTTCTCTTAGCTTTCGCTTCAAGGTCCTTTCAGGTTCAGGGTCAGCTTCAACAAGAATGCCTTTGTCCTTGCTCCTGCTCATATGAAAGAGAAGAAAACAAGAAAATATGGAATCCTCTATGTCACAATATAGAGATTCCTTGAGGTGTCAGAGGAAAAGAAAAATAGAAGGAAGAGGTAGAAGAATTCAAACTTAGAAAGATAGAGTTCGAATTGTGCATTGAGGAGGAGTGTTAGTCCATAAATAGAAGGATGTGAGAATAGGGGAAGAATTTTTGAAAATAAATTAAAAGATTTTTAAAAGAATTTTGAAAATTGATTGATGATTTTCGAAAACTAAGAGTGGGAAAGAAATTAAGTGATTTTTGAAAAAGATTTTGAAATTAGAAATAAAAAAAAGGATTTGAAAACTATTTTGAAAAAGATGTGATTAAGAAGATATGATTGAAAAGTTATGGTTTTAAAAAGATATGATTGAAAAGATATGATTGAAAAACAATTTAAAAAGATTTGATTTTTAAAATTAATGACTTGACTAACAAGAAAAGATATGATTCAAACATTAAACCTTTCTCAACAGAAAAGGCAACATACTTGAAATGTTGAATCAAATCATTAATTGTTAGCAAGTATTTTTGAAAATGGAAAGAAATTGATTTTGAAAAGATATGATTGAAAAGATATGATTTGGAAAAGATTTGATTTTGAAAAATTATGAAAACTTGAAAAAATTTGCATTAAAAACAAAATCTTCCCTCTTGTGCCATCCTGGCGTTAAACGCCCAGAATGGTATCCATTCTGGCGTTTAACGTCCAAAATGCTACCCTTTTGGGCGTTAAACGCCCAGCTAGGCACCCTGGCTGGCGTTTAAACGCCAGTTTTCCTTTCTCACTGGGCATTTTGAACGCCCAGCTTTTTCTGTGTAATTCCTTTGCTGTATGTTCTGAATCTTCAATTCTCTGTATTATTGACTTGAAAAGACAAAAATAAAAAAATTTTTTTGGATTTTTAATAATGAGGAATAATCAAAATGAAACTAAACATGGAAAACTAAAATCAAACAAGCAATGCATGCAAGACACCAAACTTAGAAGTTTGTATACTACTGACACTAACAAGTTGAGAATGCATATGAGAAACAACAAAACACTCAAGACAAGAGAATTTAAAGATCAGAGCAATGAAATCATCAAGAACAACTTGAAGATCAATGAAAACACATGATTGAATTCAAAGAATGCATGCAATTGATACCAAACTTAAAATGAGACACTAGACTCAACAAGAAACATAAAATATTTTTGGTTTTTTATGATTTTGTAATTTTTTTGGATTTTTCGAAAATTATATGGAGAAGAAAATAAAGAGATTCAAAATTTTTAATAAGAATTATAGGAATCATGCAATGTTAGTCTAAAGCTTCAGTCTAAAGAAATTAGACATGGCTAGCCAAGCTTCAGCAGGACATTACATTCAAGAGCTAAATTGATGAGAATCAATCAGCTTTGGTGATGATAAGTACATCACCTTGAAACTCTAGAATTCATTCTTAAAAATTCTGAAGAAAAATACCTAATCTAAGCAACAAGATGAACCATCAGTTGTCCAAACTCAAACAATCCCCGGCAACGGCGCCAAAAACTTGGTGCACGAAATTGTGATCATCAATGGCGCCATCAACATGGTACGCTCAATTGCAATCTCAACTCTTTGTCACAACTTCGCACAACTAACCAGCAAGTGCACTGGGTCGTCCAAGTAATAAACCTTACGCGAGTAAGGGTCGATCCCACGGAGATTGTTGGTATGAAGCAAGCTATGGTCATCTTGTAAATCTCAGTCAGGCAGATTCAAATGGTTATAGATGATTTATGAATAAAGCATAAAATAAAGATAGAGATACTTATGCAATTCATTGGTGAGAATTTCAGATAAGCGTATGGAGATGCTTTGTCCCTTTCGTCTCTCTGCTTTCCTACTGTCTTCATCCAATCCTTCTTACTCCTTTCCATGGCAAGCTGTATGTTGGGCATCACCGCTGTCAGTGGCTACAATCCCGTCCTCTCAGTGAAAATGTTCAACGCGCTCTGTCACAGCATGGCTAATCATTTGTCGGTTCTCAATCAGGATGGAATA
The DNA here is from genome assembly GCF_003086295.3 of Arachis hypogaea. Lineage (NCBI taxonomy): Eukaryota > Viridiplantae > Streptophyta > Magnoliopsida > Fabales > Fabaceae > Arachis > Arachis hypogaea. Next base: position 54,803,805 of record NC_092041.1, read on the forward strand.
GAATCCAGTAATTCTTTTGCGTCTGTCACTAATGCCCAGCCTTCAGGAGTTTGAAGCTCGTCACAGTCATTCAATCCTTGAATCCTACTCAGAATACCACAGACAAGGTTTACGCCAGAATTCTTGAGCTGACTTGAAACGCCTGTTTGGGCCATCAAATCTCGGGCAAAGTATGGACTATTATACATTGCTGGAAAGCCCAGGATGTCTACTTTCGAACGCAATTGAGAGCGCCTCAATTGGGCTTCTGTAGCTCTAGAAAATCCACTTCGAGTGCAGGGAGGTCAGAATCCAACAGCATCTGCAGTCCTTTTCAGCCTCTGTATCAGATTTTTGCTCAGGTCCCTCAATTTCAGCCAGAAAATACCTGAAATCATAGAAAAACACACAAACTCATAGTAAAGTCCAGAAAAGTGAATTTTAAATAAAAACTAATAAAAATATAATAAAAACTAACTAAAACATACTAAAAACATACTAAAAACAATGCCAAAAAGCGTATAAATTATCCGCTCATCAATAAGTTAGTTATCTTTATCTTATCATTGAGAGAAGCCACCTTATCTTTTTAGGCTAGCCTCCTTTAGAGTGGGCAGCGCGCTTTTGGTTTGGGCCTACTTGGGCCTTTATATCGATTTGGCTAAGCTCTTTAAGGAGAGGTCAGTGGTGATCCAACCTTAAGAGGTCGATTGTTCTTGTCTTCGTTCAACCTGGATCGTGTAGCTCGACCCAGGATATGAACAGTGCCCCTGCTCAAGTTTGATCTATCCCTTGAGGTCGTGTCTTTTAGACTTCGACCCCTTTGAGGAAATCGTGCTCGAGCATTTGCTTTTTGGTTGTTCTCCTGTATAACTCCTGTCTTGAATGCGAAGCGTTTCTCTTTTTTAATTGTAGCGCGCGTTGTGCTTTCTTGGGAATGTGCGAGGGCTTTAAAGGCTCATTTAATTTTATTTTGCCGTTTCTCCTTTTTCCATCTTTTCATTTCATTTTGAAATTAAAGAAGAGGTTTTTACTCTCACTTTCAGTTTCTTCCACCTTTTCTTTTACTTTGCTTGTTGTTTGCTAAGTGCTTGGGTTTCCTGGGCTGGGGGTTTGGTGATGGGCGTTGCTAGCCCAAGTTGTTGCCAAAAACGTGACTCTCTTCCTCTTGGACTCAACTTTTAGTGCTTAAAATGGCCTATGATTTGAGCTTTAACCTTCTACTTCAATATAAGCTCTTATACATCGTTGGAAAGCTCTGAATGTCTTCTTTCTAATGCAATTGGAATCACTTCAATTGGATCTCTCTAGCTCAAGTTATACTCCATTGAAGAAGACAAGGTGAGGCTGCCAAGGTCGTAGGCATTGTTGCTAGACATGCCCCCTTCTCAGCACGTTGGTAATGTGCTCGAGTGGCCCAGAATCCTCATCCCAGGCTGCCTGGTGTTGCTGTCAAACATGCCAGTGAAAGGCAGCGTTGGCAACGTGCTCGAGCTTCCTTTCTCCATGCTTACCACGTTGCCATTGAACACGCCAAGGTGATCCTAAGTTGGCAACGTGCTCGAGCCTTCTTCCTTGCTCCATGCTTTGCTTCCTGGCATTGTCATTGAACACGCCATTTGAACTCAATGTTGGCAATGTTCTCGAGCCTTCCTTCATTGCTCCATGCTTTGCTTCCTGGCATTGTCATTGAACAGGCTAGTGAAGGCCACTGTTGGCAATGTGCTCGAGGCCTTCAATTACTCTTCAAAGCTCCCTTGAGTTGTTGCGAAACATGCTAGTGTTATTTCAAGTTGGCAACGTGCATGAGGCTTCAAATTCACCATCCAGGGTTGCCTGGTGTTGTTGCAAAACACGCCAATGGTTTCCTACGTTGGCAACGCGCTCAAAGCTTCGAATCACCCTCTAGAGCTACTTGGCATTATTTCCAAACACTCAAGTAATAATGCACATTGGCAATGTGAAAGTCTTCTGCCTCCTTTCCTATCTTGATGTAATCTCAAGCCTTCTTGCTCCAATTCTTGGTCCATTGCCTTCTTGATTCATTACCTGTCATTAACAAAAGAAACTTCCTCAAAGTCTTGCCATTCTATGCAACCAAATTCAAGAGATTTATTCACATTCACTCATTTATAATTTCCTTAAACTATTTGCATGAATTTGGCCAAAATAACCTAGTCCTTGGTCTTTTAATGCATGGAGGTAAAACTCATCAAAATGTTTGTTTCTTCCAAAGATAATGAATGAAACTAAGCTAAAACTATCTAACTAATAAGCTAATATAGCAAAAATACAAATGCATCAGTTGTCCATTCAAACCTCTTTCCCTTCCTTAATGTTGCGTAAAAGGGGAGAGATCTTATGGCTGATCCGGCTAGAAATCTGGATAGGGCTGCCAGTCTTCCATTGAGCTGTTGTACCTTTTTGACGCAGGTCGGAATTTTCATGTTGAGTATAGCCTGGCATTTATCTAGGTTCGCCTCGATTCCTCTTTAGGTGAGCATGAAGCCTAAGAATTTGCCAGCTTCTACCGCAAAGGTGCACTTTGCAGGGTTAAGTCGCATACCATGCTTTCTTATGGTGTCGTACACTTTGGTGAGGTCGGACAATAACGATTCTTCACTTTGTGTTTTTACCAGCATGTCGCTTATATAAACCTCCATTAGCTTTCCGATATGGTCGGCAAAGACTTTGTTCATCAATCTTTGGTAAGTAGCTCCTGCATTTTTTAGTCCAAATAGCATGACTATGTAGCAGTAATTTGCCTTTGGGGTTAGGAACGAGATTTTTTCTTGGTCGGGTGGATACATCGAGATTTGGTTGCATCCTGAATAAGCATCCATGAAGGAGAGGTATTTATATCCGGAAGAGGCATCCACTAGAGTGTCGATATTTGGGAGCGGGTAGGGGTCTTTTGGGCAGGCTTTATTGAGGTCGGTGTAGTCGGTGAACATCCGCCACTTTCCATTTGACTTCTTTACCAAGACAACATTGGCTAGCCATAATGGGTACTTCACCTCCATTATGAACCCTGCCTCCAGTAAGGCTTGTACCTGCTCTTCCATAGCTTGGGACCTTTTTGGGCTGAGCTTCCTACGCTTCTGTTGCACTGGCCGAGATCTGGGATATACCGCTAGTTTATTGCACATTAACTTGGGATCTTTGCCGGGCATGTCTGCGGCCTTCCATGCAAAGAAACCGGCATTATCCTTTAGGAACTGTATCAGTGGCTCCTTTAAGTCTCCCTTTAAGGTTGCCCATATATTTGTTGTTTTATCCTGGTCATCCCCGATCTGGACTTCTTCTGTCTCACATTCAGGTTGTGGATGAAGTTCTTCACGAGCTCGAACTCCCCTGAGTTCGATGGTGTTGATTTCCTTTCCTCTAGGGTTCCCTTTAAGGTTCAGGCTTTCGTTGTAAGATCGTCGTGCGAGTTTTTGGTCTCCTTTTATTGTGGCAATCCCTTCTGGAGTTGAAAACTTCATGTACAGATGTGGTGTGGAGACTACTGTAGCGAGCTGGTTCAGCGTTGTCCGACCTATTAGGGCGTTGTAAGCTAAGCTCACGTCGACTACGATGTAGTCTATGTTTAATGTCCTTGACCGAGTTCCTTTTCCAAAATTTATATGCAATGAGATGTATCCTAGTTGTTGGATTGTGGTATCTCCAAGTCCAAACAAGATATTCGGGTATGCTCTAAGCACTTTATCTTGCAGACCAAGTTTGTCGAAGGTAGATTTGAACAAGATGTCTACGGAGCTTGCCTGGTCTACCAACGTTCAGTGGAGATTAGCATTGGCGAGTATGATGGTAATAACCATGGGATCATCGTACCCTGGGACAATGCCTATGGTGTCTTCTTGGGTAAAGGCAATAGTGGGGAGGTCGGGTGACCTGTCCCCTTCTCCGACATGATATACCTCTTTAAGGTGTCTTTTGCAAGATGATTTAGAGATCCATCCTCCTGTGAATCCTCCAGTTATCATATGAACATGTCTTTCAGGGGTGTGTGGTGGACGTTTAACTTGTTCGGCCTCTTCATCGCATCTTCTTTTTCTCGGTTCATCCGCTTTATTGGCTAAGAACTGATCTAGTCACCCTTCTCGTGCCAATTTTTCTATGACATACTTTAGGTCTCATTGGTAGAATGTCCGTAGACTCGGTGGTATTCGCAATACTCTGTCCGACTTCCTCCTCTTTTGTGTTTAATCGAGCGAGGCGGTGGGATCTTCTCAGTGTTGCATATCTGTCGGTAGACATTCACAAGTGACACCCGAAGAGGGGTGTAGTTGTGGTATTTTCTAGGTTTCTCAGTAGGTTGGTCTTCTTTCTTCCTGGAATCCTTATCCTTGTCCCGTGGTGGGTAGGAGAATCCGGTTTTCGAGCTATCTCCCAATCGAGAGTTCTCCTTCATATTGATATATTTTCCTCCTTTTCTTGAACCTTATTTAGAGATGTTAGGTGCTTCTTGGATATTGAGTGGCTAAAAGGTCCTTCTCTTAAGCCATTGATGAGCCCCATGATGGCCACTTCTATTGGAAGACTTTGTATGTCGAGGCACGCTTTGTTGAATCTTTCCATGTAGATGCGGAGGCTTTCTCGATCTCCTTGTTTGATTCCCAGCAAGCTTGGAGCATGTTTGGCTTTATCTTTCTTGATGGATAACCTGGCAAGGAATTTTTTAGCAAGGTCGTCAAAACTTGTGATTGACCTCAGAGGCATACTGTCGAACCATTTTATTGCTGTCTTGGCTAGGGTAGTTGGGAAAGTTTTGCATCGAATTACGTCTGAGGCATCCGTGAGGTACATCCTGCTTCTGAAATTACTAAGATGATGGCTTGGATCAGACGTACCATCGTATGGGGTCATGTCAGGAGCTTTGAAGTCCTTTGGGACTTTAGTTTTCATGATCTCTTGACTGAAAGGGTCTTGGTCCTTTTGAGGGTTATCTTCATGATTGGATTGAATGGTTTTGGTTTTGAAGTTGACCTCAAGCTTTAAAAGCTTGTCCTCTAGCTCTCGGTGCCGCCTTGTTTCCCTCTGGAGGTCTCTCTCGACTTTTCGCTGATGTTCGGCCACTTTTTCGAGCTGCTTGAGGCAATCCTGCTATTCTCGGAAGGCATCTAAAATTTTTGTGTTTGGAGACTGCTTGTCTCCCTTGGGTTGAGGTGCATCCTTAGATGCAGTATCCGTGTTTTTAAGCGGCGTTTTATTTTCTATGTCAGAGTTGTGATCGTTGTTGAGGTTGTCCGCCATGATGATGGAATGACTTCCAGGTCCCTGGCAATGGCGCAAATGTTTTGAGGGTTACCTGAAACGGAAGGTCGATCTTGACCGAGATCTTTGGTCCTAGTCAGTGCTGCTGTGTCCGACCTGGTGGAGTTGGAGATGCTGTTGATCCTTCGTTACCGGAGGGTGGTGGTACCTGCAAGAGACTCTGATGCTTAAGTTAGCACGTGCTTTAGGCAGGTTTTTTGTGTAGAATCAGAGAGTGAGTTATACATGAGTGCTCCAGTATATTTATAGTAGTGTGGAGTATCCTTTAAGATAAGTTAGTTATCTTTATCTTATCTTTGAGAGAAGCCACGTTATCTTTTTAGGCCATCCTCCTGTAGAGTGGGCAGCGACCTTTTGTTTGGGCCTTCCTGGGCCTTTATAGCAATTTGGCCGAGCTCTTTAAGGAGAGATCGATGGTGATCCAACCTTAAGAGGTCGGTTATTCTTGTCTTCGTTCAACTCAGATCGTGTAGCTCGACCCAGGGTATGAACACATGGAAAATAAATGACTGGAATCTTAGATTGTAATAAAGTAAAAGTGCAAAATCTAAATGGCACTGAAATGTAAATTGCAAGAATTGTAAATGAGAACTGGGTGTAGGGAATGAAAGAAAGCGGTAAACAATTACAATTAAAGTAAATTCAAAGTGATCTTAAAGTGGAAAAATCAAAGAGAATGATTCATTAGGGATTGGAGATATCATAATCCATCATGAATCAAATGGGTCTCAAATCCTTTCTCAATCATGTGAGTAGATCTATGGCAGATTGAATTTGATTCGATCCTAATTCCTTGGCAATCCAATCTCTCTAATCACAATCAATCTTGCCAATTCCTTGATCTAATTGTCATGAGAAGAGGTTAAGCATTTTCTCTCATCCATAAGCCACACTGAATCTCAAGATCCCAATTCCTCCCGAATGGTGTTGATCAAGAGAGTAGTGAAGGATAGAGCTCTAATTCTAATGCAAGTGATTCCCCTTTTGAGGCTCACACAAGCATTCAATTTATTTGAAGTTGGGGTTATATTTGGAGTCCAACTTTGGCTCCAACTATTCTTTATACCCAATGTTTGAGGTAATGTTTGAGGTCCAACATTGGGCTCAAACGTTGCCTTCATTTATAGTTTGAGTCATAGTTAGAGTCCAACTTTGGCTCTAACTATGCATCTTTCTTGGCCAACGTTTGAGGCATAGTTGGAGGTCCAACTATGCACCTCTTTGAGCGTAATGTTTGAGGCAACGTTGGAACACCAACTTTGGCTACAACGTTGCTTCCTTTTGCTTCCTTCCATGGCTCTTTTATTGCTTGTTTTCTCTCCCTTTCTTAGCTTCCTTTTCACCTATCATCAGTCAAACACTTGCATCAAAGTTTGCTATAATTCACAAGGTATTTGCATCATTCAATCATCAACAAAATCTTGCATAAACCTTATGAAAATGCACATAAACACCCATGTTTAATTGAACCAAGGGATACATGAAATTCCAATCCAAATACTTACTTATTGTGCAAGAAAGTGCATAAAACCTAATAAAACAAGTGAAAAATGCTTGTGAAACTAGCATAAGATGAATTGTCATCACAACACCAAACTTAAATCTTGCTTGTCCCCAAGCAAGCAGTAAAACAAGAAAAAGGAATGAAAACAGATAAGCATATATGTCCTTATTAGCAGATAATTGAATTTGGTTCATGGGGTTTTATGCAGACAAGAATGCAGCTCAACTTCTATTAGTTTCCAGGTGTGAAAATGTCTCTCTAAGTGTTGACTAGAGTTGCTGATGTGAATCTCATTATTTATTGATCCTTGGTGTTAGATTCTTCTTTCTTTCTTTTGCTTCAGAAACTTATTTCTCAATTGTATCTTAGTGTCATGTGTTGCAGCAGCTTTTTAGCTCAATTTTCATTCAACACACATTTACCACAGACACTTGGCTCACAATTCATCTTAAGACATTGGTGCCTAGCACCTCTTTGGGTTACTAAATGCCATGTAACTAGGTTGCTCTTGATAATGGACTTTTGGTTGATAATCCTGGGTTAGTTAACCCAAGTTACCAAGTGTTGAAACACTCTTTAGAACCTAATCATCCAAGCAAATCCTAGTACAAAGACACCACAGGCATGTGTCTTAAGGTTAAAGCTATTGATGTCTAGCTTTATTCTTTGTTTCTTACATTTTTTTGTTGCCAACTTTTGGCTTTTCTTTCTTCTTTCTCATTCTTTCCAAGGATGTTCATTCATTAAGGCTTCACAACAGCAACTAGGTTCATATTAAAAGAGACATTCTCCCTTCAGCTTTATTATTGAACTTGCTAACTAATCAAACATATACCACCACTGATCCTTATTCAAGTTCCTACTACATTGACTTTTACAGCTTTTGTTTCAACCTTTTTCTTTTATTTATGCAAAGGGGGCACAAGATATACATTTAAGTACATGAAAATGAAGCAGACACTTATACTAAAACACTTATTTGAACATTAAAGAAAGCAAACAACAGAATTCAAACTACTTAAACTAATCGGCAGGGGTACATTAAAACTTCCAATTTAAGTACTTCAAATTAGAGGTAATTAAGTAACAATACAACCTCTTGGTGGTGTTTTCCAGCTCTCCCTTTGTCATCATCACCCATAGCTTTTGTATACTTCTTTGTGTCCTTTGATGATGATGCATATTTCTTCCAAGAGATTGATTGAATTCCTGCAAAGTTATTGGAAGTTGCTTGTTCCCCAAGCACTTGAAAATTGGTTAGCACACATGTATGTTTGTAGGCTTATGAACTTAGATTGGTGTGTGAACACCAAACTTAGTTCCTTCCCAAATGCAGCAAATTAAAAACATGCAGAAAACCTCATGTGTCTTTATTAAGAAAATAAATTATAAACTAAAAGTTAGACAAATGTTAAGTAGTTTCTCTGATTGTTTTGAGTCAGTGACTGGTCATGATGAGGGTTGAAATGTGTTCTTAATGAAACTTGTGGTGGAACACCAAACTTAGAATTACACATTCTCCTTCGAATTACTTTGGTGTGCAGCACCAAACTTAGCTCCTTGCTATACAGAGAAATCTACTTAACTCTTTTATTGGAACAAACTTAAAAAGAGAGTGTTACCTCTGGTTGGGTTGCCTCCCAACAAGTGCTTCTTTATTGTCACTAGCTTGACGTCTTTTCCTTTGATCATAGAGGTTGAAAATCATAGTGCCTCAGCTTTTCTCCTCTTACTGTGAACTTTCTTCCAGTCTCCTCTTTGATGATCTCTAGGTGTTCAAGTGACAGAATCCGGTTCACAGTATAATGTTCAGACAATTCTGGAGACACCTTCATTAGTTGGTAGTTTAACATCACTTTATCCCCTGGTGAGAAGCCATCAGTGGGGATCTTCTTGTTTCTCCAACCTCTTGGCCTCTTCTTCTTCTCTTTCTCAGGAGATAATTCATGCCTTGGTGGTTCTTTATCTGGAGGCTTCTTGTTGAGGGTTTCATCTGGGGGTTTTGGATCTAGTTCCTCCTTGACTTCTTTGGTTTGTTGCACCATTTTTACTTCTTTCAAGCATGGGTTTAGAAGCCTTGGAGTTAACTCCTTGAATGCCTCCTTCAAGCTATAATCTCTGGCCTTATCGTGCATGCATTCTTCTTCTTGAGTGGGCTCATGTAGGGTCTTGAAGACATGAAATGCTAGGTGCTCATCATGCACCCTTAGCAAAAATTCCCATTTTTTAACATCTATAAATGCTCTGCCCGTAGCTGAGAAGAGCCTCCCAAGAATGATGAGAGTGTTAGGGTCCTCTTCTATATCTAGGATTACAAAGTCAGTTAGGAGAGGGAAATTTCCCTATTTTTACCAGCATATTCTCTATAATTCCAATTGCTTGCTGAATGGATTTCTCAGCCATTTGAAGAAGTATTCGAGTGGATTTCAGCTCAAGAATTTGAAGTTTTCTTATGAGAGATAAAGGCATCAAGTTTATGCTTGCACCAAGGTCATAGAATGACTTCTCAATTGTTATGTTTCCTATGGTGCAAGGTATATAAAAACTTCTCGGATCATCTTTCTTCTCTGGCAACTCTCTTTGGAGAATAGCACTACATTCCATTGTCATCTCAACAATTTTTCCTTCTTTCAGGGACTTTTTCTTTGTCAGCACTTCCTTCATAAACTTGGCATACAATGGCATCTGTTCAAGTGCTTCTAAGAAAGGAATATTGATGCTGAGTGTCTTGAATATGTCCAGGAATTTTGAGTATTGCTTATCCTCGTTTTCTTTCTTTAACCTTTGAGGGTATGGAAGTTTGGGGACATATGGCTTCACCCCTTCCTTCTTCTCTTGTAGCTGCGGTTCAATGATGTTCTTATCTCCCTTTGAGATTTGGGCATTCTTGGTTTTCTGATCCTCCTCACTCTCCCCTCTATCTCTTCTTGTGGAACTTCTCTGGTGTGATCTTCCTGAATGATTGCCTATTTTCATGTAGTCTTTCCACTTCCAACTGTGATTGCTTTGTACTCCTCCCATTTTGTAGTTTTTTCTTTATCCCTTGGATTGTCTTCAGTGGCACTAGGGAATGCATTTTGTTGCTTCTCACCCATCTCTGCAATTTGTTTAGCCATTTGTTCCATGTGTCTCTCAAGATTTTTTATTGAAGCTTTTTGGTTTTTGCTTGTTATGGCTTGATCTTTTCTTACTGCTTCTTGATCTTGTCTAGCCATCTCTTGAGTTTTGATGTGTTTCTCCATTAAGATTTCAAAGTTGGAGATCCTTTGAGATTCAGGATGTAGTTGTGTGGGATGTGATAGTTGTGGGTGGAATTTATTTGATACGTTGGAGTGTTGTTTTGTGGTGGTGGTGTGGAGAAGTTGTTTTGGGGAAGTTGTGAAGTGTGATGGGGTTAGAGGTATGTGTTTTGTGGTTGTGTGTAATGGTTGTTGTTAGTAGGGGGTTGGTTGTGCTTACTTGTGTTGCAACAGCTGTTAGAGTTGAAATCCCATTGTCCTTGATTCTGGTGCTCACAAAGTGTCGATGATTGAGGATAGTGTAAGAGGCCAACACTCTCCTTGCAGGTGATGACAAGTCATCTTAGCCTAGTTTCACTAGTCTTTTTCATTTGTTTTCAATAGATTTTATGCACTTTCTTGAGCCATAAGTAAGCCAATTGGGTAGAATTTCAGGTTTCCTTTGATTCAATCAATCATGGATAAATTGATGCATTTTCATGAGATTTTGTGCTATAATTGTCATATATTATGAAAGAGAAACAATCTCATGATTTGGAGCATAGCTTTGATGCTTTTGATTGATTGATGATAGGTGAAAAAGCTTTGAAGAAGGTTGAAGAAAAGGAGATGGCAAGGGCAAAAAGGAGTACTCACGTTTGAGCTAAAGTTTGTCTCAAACTTAAGCTCAAACGTGAGGAAGAGCATAATTTCACTCAGGGAGGCCAAAAGCTTGCGCCAACGTTTGCCTTAGACTTGAGGTCAAACGTTGGCTTGAAGAATTTTCACCCAGGGAGGCCAAAGTTTGCACCAACGTTTGCCTCAAACTTGAGGTCAAACGTTGGCACCACAAGCACAAAAGATGAACACCTTGGAGCCATGCAACGTTTGCGCCAATGTTTGCCTCAAACTTGAGGTCAAACGTTGGCCACATCTCAGCAAGCAAAAGCACCCCTGGGCATAGCAACGTTTGCACCAACATTTGCCTCAAACGTGAGGTCAAACATTGGCTACATTTTAGCATGGAAGAGCATGGAAGAGCACCCTGTTTGATGCCTTGGTTGAGCAATGTTTGTGCCAACGTTTGCCTCAAACGTTCGGCCAAACGTTGGCCAAAAAAGAAGCTTGGAGGGAGCCACGTTTGAGCTCACGTTTGATCTCAAACGCTGGCTCAAACGTGGATGACAGCAGAGTGGCCAAACTGCATAATACCATACACGAAGATGTTTGAGTCAACGTTTGCCTCAAAGTTGACTCAAACGTGAATGGTTCATGGCCCGGTTCACAAGTGGACTTCCTCCCAACACCAAGAGCAATCAACGAAGGCTACTATCAACCCAATTCCATCAAGGCCAAGGCCCAAATTCAAGGCTCCATGATCATTTGAAGAAAGTGCATAAATAGCTTAGGATTTGAAGTTTTGGGGAGCTTTCCTTTTAGTTTTGCTGGGTAGTTTTGGAGAGCTTTTGGTTTTGAGTTATTTTGAAGTTCTGAGTCTTGGGGAAGGAGAATTGAATTCTCTTCCTCTTAGTTTTTTGTTTTAAATTTCATTTACACCTGTCTTGAATCTTGGGTTGAAGAATTGAGGAAATTCTGTCTCAATCTCACCTTGAGATCTCTCTGTCTCACTTTATTGCAACTTTTGGAAACTGAATTTAGATTTGCTTCTTCTTCTGTTTGATCTTTAATTCTCTTGAAATTGCTTTCTGAATTTGGATCTAGGAAGGTAGTGAGATCTAGACTTGGCTATCTAGTCTCTTGAGTCCTGAGATCTATGTTTTTCAATCTTAATTTCCCTGTTTAATTACTACACCAGCACATTTTTATTTTCGTTTAAGATCCAGTTTAATTGAATCCATCTTCTACTCTTCTGGTTGTTAAATTTTACTTTTCCTGATTTAATTTCTGCAATCCCAGTCCCTTGACCCATTTACGATTCAAGCAATTTACATTTCTTGCATTCTAAGCTTCAGCATTTTACATTTCTTGCACTTTAAGTTTCTGCTAATTACATTACTTGCACTTTAAGATTCAACTCTTTTTAAGTTTTCTGCACTTTAAATTCTTGCCAATTATCCCTCTCCCTTTAAATTTCATGCAATTTAACTTTTGTTGGATACAATTCACTCAATTCAACTTCTATTTGCTTAACTAAATCAATCACTAAACTAAAATTGCTCAATCCTTCAATCCCTGTGGGATCGACCTCACTCCTGTGAGTTTTCTTACTTGATGCGACCCGGTGCACTTGCCGGTGAGTTTTGTGTCAGACCGTTTTCCGCACATCAAGTTTTTGGCGCCGTTGCCAGGGATTGAAATAGATTGACAATGATTAAGTAAGGTGGTGGTCTAGATTAAGCTCTTTTTCTTTGTTTTTCTTTATTTTTACTAAGCACATTAACTGTTTGACACATTGTGTCACCTAACTCTCTAACCACATTCTAGCATTAGAATGTCCATGTTTCATTTGGTTTATTTGTGATTTTTGCAAGTCATGGAGGCTGAGGTGCGTGAAGAGGGAGTGAGCAACAATACCCAGCCTGCAAGAAGGGTGTTGGCATCTTACACTATCCCTAATCCAAGACATTGTGGGAGCAGCATCCTTACCCCAAATGTTCAGGCAAATGACTTTGAGTTGAAGCCTCAACTAATCACCTTGGTGCAGAATAATTGTGCTTATGGAGGTGGCCCTCTTGAAGACCCTAACCAACATTTGTCTATTTTCTTAAGGATTTGTGAAACGGTCAAGACAAATGGGGTCCATCCTGACATTTACAAATTACTTCTGTTCCCATTTTCTTTGAGGGGCAATGCTACTCAATGGCTAGAAACCTTTCCCAAAGAGAGTATCAACAATTGGGATGAATTGGTGAGCAAATTCCTAGCCAAGTTCTACCCATCACAGAAAGTCATCAAGTTGAAAACAGAGGTGCAAACATTTATTCAAGTGGATGGAGAGTCACTGTATGATGCCTGGGAGAGATACAAGGCCTTAATCAGGAAATGTCCCCCAGAAATGTTTAGTGAGTGGGATAGACTCCAAAACTTCTATGAAGGGTTGATCCAGAAAGCTCAGGAAGCATTAGATCATTCAGCAGGAGGCTCATTATAGCTAATGAAGACAGCAGAGGAAGCCCAAAACCTCATAGAGATGGTGGCAAACAATCAATACTTCTTTACTCATCAAAGACAACGCTAACCAGCTCAGAGAAGGGGTGTATTGGAGCTGGAAGGTGTGGATAGCATCTTCAAAGTGATGCATCAACAAATTCAGCAACAATTTGAGTAGATGGCAAAAAAATTGATGGACTGTAAATCGCTGCAGTAAAAACACAAAGCCAATCTCAAACCTCACATGGGTGGAAGCAATCTGAAGAAAGTTTTGGGACATTCAATTATGAGCAACAAATCCCTGAGCAGGTGCAATGCATGAATAACACTTCAAGTTCATCTCAACACAATTTTCATGGTGATGCACACAAGACACCCTGGAAGACTCATTCTAATTCAAAGTGGGGTGAGTACCTGAATCAAGGACAAAGGGACTTCAACTATAGCAGGCTTAGCAACACAAACAACCAAAGCCATTCATCCAATAATACTAACCAATTCAAAAACCCACAAAACACATATCACCAACCACATAACAACTCACAAAACCTCTAGAATAACTTTTCTACATCCACATCCCACCCTCAAAGTACCCCCACAATTAATTCAAACAACTTTCAGCAAAAACCATTTCATTTTACACAACCACAACCAAATCCAAACTCTCAAAGAATCTCAAGTCTAGAGAAAATGATGGAGAAACTTATGAAAAATCAAGAGATGACAAGACAAGATCAGGAAACTGCAAGGAAAGATCAGGCCCTGGCATTCAAAAACCAAGAGGCCTCAATCAAAAACCTTGAGAGACACATGGGGCAAATGGCTAAGCAAATTTCAGAAATAGGTGAGAAGAGAGCAAATGCCTTCCCCAATATTACTGAAGAACACTCAAGGGACAAAGGAAAAGCCACAAAATGGGAGGAGTGCAAAGCAATCACAGTGGGAAGTGAGAAGACTATGAAGAAGGAAGCCATCAATCAGGACAAACACAACAGAAAAGTTCCACAAGAAGAGACAGAGGGGAAAAGTAAAGAGGATCAAGAAACCAAAAATGCACAAATTTCAAAGGGATACAAGAACATCCTTGAACCATAACTACAAGAAAAGAGGGAAGGAGTGAATCCTTGTGTCCCCAAACTTCCATACCCTCAGAGGTTCAAAAAAGAAAACAAGGATAAGCAATACTTGAAATTCCTGGACATATTCAAGACACTCAGCATCAATATTCCTTTCTTAGAAGCACTTGAACAGATGCCATTATATGCCAAATTTATGAAAGAAGTACTCACAAAGAAAAGATCCCTAAAGGAAGGACAGATTGTTGAGATGACAAAGGAATGTAGTGCCGTCCTCCAAAGAGAGTTGCCAGAGAAGAAAGATGATCCTGGGACTTTTTACATACCTTGCACCATAGGAAACATAACAATTGAGAAGTCATTCTGTGACCTCGGTGCAAGCATAAACTTGATGCCTTTGTCTCTAATGAGAAAACTTAAAATTTTTGAGCTGAAGTCCACACGAATAGTTCTCCAAATGGCTGACAAATCCACTAAGCAAGCACTGGGAGTTGTGGAGAATGTATTGGTAAAAGTGGGAAAATTCTTTCTCCCTACTGACTTTGTTATATCAGATATAGAAGAGGACCCTAACACTCCCATCATCCTGGGGAGGCCTTTCCTAGCTACGGGCAGAGCATTGATAGATGTTGAAAAAGGGAAATTGTTGCTGAGAGTGCATGATCATCATCTAGCATTCCATATTTTTAAAACCTTGCATGAGCCCATTCAAGAAGAAGATTTTATGAAGGATAAGGCCAGAGATCGAAGTTTGAAGGAGGCAGTCAATGAGTTAACTCCAAGATTTCTAAATCCATGCTTGAAAGCAGTAGAGATGGTGCAAAAAACCAAAGAAATCAAGGAGGAACTAGATCCAAAACCCCCAGATGAGACATTTAACATCCCAAACAAAGAACCACCAAGGCAAGGAGTATTTCTTGAGAAAGAAAAGAAGAAGAGGCCAAGAGGGTGGAGAAACAAGAAAATCCCTACTAAAGGCTTTTCACCAGGGGATAAAGTGGTGTTAAACACCCAACCAATGAAGGTGTCTCCACAATTATCTGAATACTACACTGTGAACCGAGTCCTTTCACTTGAACACCTAGAGATCATCAAAGAGGAGACTGGAAGGAAGTTCACAGTAAGAGGAGAAAAGCTGAGGCACTATGATTTTCAACCTCCATGATCAAAGAATGAAGGATGTCAAGCTAGTGACATTAAAAGAGCGCTTGTTGGGAGGCAACCCAACATGAGTGGTGGACGAAATTGTGATCACTACAACTCAAATAATCCAAAAACTTGGTGTTCAACACCATGGCATAAACACAACTTCGCACAACTAACCAGCAAGTGTACTGGGTCGTCCAAGTAATAAACCTTACGCGAATAAGGGTCGATCCCACAGAGATTGTTGGTATGAAGCAAGCTATGGTCACCTTGTAAATCTTAGTCAGGCAAACTCAAATGGTTATGGATGATGAATAAAACATAAAGATAAAGATAGAGATACTTATGCAATTCATTGGTGGGAATTTCAGATAAGCGTATGAAGATGCTTGCTCCCTTCCGTCTCTCTGCTTTCCTACTGTCTTCATCCAATCCTTCTTACTCCTTTCCATGGCAAGCTGTATGCAAGGATTTCACCATTGTCAGTGGCTACCTCCCATCCTCTCAGTGGAAATGTTCAACGCACCCTGTCACGGCACGACTATCCAGCTGTCGGTTCTCGATCATGTCGGAATAGAATCCAGTGATTCTTTTGCGTCTGTCACTAACGCCCCACAATCGCGAGTTTGAAGCTCGTCACAGTCATTCAATCATTGAATCCTACTCAGAATACCACAAACAAGGTTTAGACCTTCCGGATTCTCTTGAATGCCGCCATCAGTTCTAGCTTATACCACGAAGATTCCGGTTAAAGAATCCAAGAGATATCCACCCAATCTAAGGTAGAACGGAGGTGGTTGTCAGGCACGCGTTCATAGGTGAGAATGATGATGAGTGTCACGGATCATCGCATTCATCAAGTTGAAGAACAAGTGATATCTTAGAACAAGAACAAGCGGAATTGAATAGAAGAACAATAGTAATTGCATTAATACTCGAGGTACAGCAGAGCTCCACACCTTAATCTATGGTGTGTAGAAACTCCACCGTTGAAAATACATAAGAACAAGGTCTAGGCATGGCCGTGAGGCCAGCCCCCAATGATCTAATATAGCATAAGAACGAAGATAGCTACCAAGATGAAAATACAATAGTAAAAGGTCCTACTTATAGAGAACTAGTAGCCTAGGGTTTACAGAGATGAGTAAATGACAAAAAAATCCACTTCCGGGCCCACTTGGTATGTGCTTGGGCTGAGCAGTGAAGCATTTTCGTGTAGAGACTCTTCTTGGAGTTAAACGCCATCTTTTATGCCAGTTTGGGCGTTTAACTCCCACTTTGGTGCCACTTCCGGCGTTTAACGCTGGGAATTCTGATGGTGACTTTGAACGCCGGTTTGGGCCATCAAATCTTGGGCAAAGTATGGACTATCATATATTGCTGGAAAGCCAAAGATGTCTACGTTTCAACGCCATTAAGAGCGCGCCAATTGGGATTCTGTAGCTCCAGAAAATCCACTTCGAGTGCAGGGAGGTCAGAATCCAACAGCATCTGCAGTCCTTTTTAGTCTCTGAATCAGATTTTTGCTCAGGTCCCTCAATTTCAGCCAGAAAATACCTGAAATCATAGAAAAACACACAAACTCATAGTAAAGTCCAGAAAAGTGAATTTTAACTAAAAACTAATAAAAATATACTAAAAACTAACTAGATCACACTAAAAACATACTAAAAACAATGCCAAAAAGCGTACAAATTATCCGCTCATCACAACACCAAACTTAAATTGTTGCTTGTCCTCAAGCAACTAAAAATCAAATAAGATAAAAAAGAAGAGAATATGCAATGAATTCCAAAAACATCTATGAAGATCAGTATTAATTAGATGAGCGGGACTTTTAGCTTTTTGCCTCTGAACAGTTTTGGCATCTCACTCTATCCTTTGAAATTCAGAAAGATTGGCTTCTTTAGGAACTCAGAATCCAGATAGTGTCATTGATTCTCCTAGTTAAGTATGATGATTCTTGAACACAGCTACTTATTGAGTCTTGGCCGTGGCCCAAAGCACTCTGTCTTCCAGTATTACCACCGGATACATACATGCCACAGATACATAATTGGGTGAACCTTTTCAGATTGTGACTCAGCTTTGCTAGAGTCCCCAATTAGAGGTGTCCAGGGTTCTTAAGCACACTCTTTTTGCCTTGGATCACAACTTTATTTCTTTCTTTTTCTCTTTTTTTTCCCTTTTTTTTCTTTTCTCCCTTTTTTTCGTTTTTCTCCTTCTCTTTTTTTTCTCTTTTTTTTGTATTCACTGCTTTTTCTTGCTTCCAGAATCATTTTTATGATTTTTCAGATCCTCAGTAACATGTCTCCTTTTTCATCATTCTTTCAAGAGCCAACATTCATGAACCACAAATTCAAAAGACATATGCACTGTTTAAGCATACATTCAGAAAACAAAAGTATTGCCACCACATCAAAATAATTAAACTGTTATAAAATTCAAAATTCATGCAATTCTTCTCTTTTTCAATTAAGAACATTTTTCATTCAAGAAAGGTGATGGATTCATAGGACATTCATAACTTTAAGGCATAGATACTAAGACACTAATGATCACAAGACACAAACATAGATAAACATAAGCATAATTTTCGAAAAACAGAAAAATAAAGAACAAGGAAATTAAAGAACGGGTCCACCTTAGTGATGGCGGCTTGTTCTTCCTCTTGAAGATCCTATGGAGTGCTTGAGCTCCTCAATGTCTCTTCCTTGTCTTTGTTGCTCCTCTCTCATGATTCTTTGATCTTCTCTAATTTCATGGAGGAGGATGGAATGTTCTTGGTGCTCCACCCTTAGTTGTCCCATGTTGGAACTCAATTCTCCTAGGGAGGTGTTTAGTTGCTCCCAATAGTTTTGTGGAGGAAAGTGCATCCCTTGAGGCATCTCAGGGATTTGATGATGAGAGGGGTCTCTTGTTTGCTCCATCTTTTTCTTAGTGATGGGCTTGTCCTCATCAATGGGGATGTCTCCCTCTATGTCAACTCCAACTGAATAACAGAGGTGACAAATGAGATGAGGAAAGGCTAACCTTGCCAAGGTAGAGGACTTGTCCGCCACCTTATAGAGTTCTTGGGATATAACCTCATGAACTTCTATTTCTTCTCCAATCATGATGCTATGAATCATGATAGCCCGGTCTACAGTAACTTCGGACCGGTTACTAGTCGGAATGATTGAGCGTTGGATAAACTCCAACCATCCTCTAGCCACGGGCTTGAGGTCATGCCTTCTCAATTGAACCAGCTTCCCTCTTGAATCTCTCTTCCATTGGGCGCCCTCTTCACATATGATTGTGAGGACTTGGTCCAACCTTTGATCAAAGTTGACGCTTCTAGTGTAAGGGTGTTCATCTCCTTGCATCATGGGCAAGTTGAATGCCAACCTTACATTTTCCGGACTAAAATCCAAGTATTTCTCCCGAACCATAGTAAGCCAATTCTTTGTGTCCGGGTTCACACTTTGATCATGGTTCTTGGTGATCCATGCATTGGCATAGAACTCTTGAACCATTAAGATTCCGACTTGTTGAATGGGGTTGGTAAGAACTTCCCAACCTCTTCTTCGGATCTCATGTCGGATCTCCAGATATTCACTCTTTTTGAGTTTAAAAGGGACCTCGGGGATCACCTTTTTCAAGGCCACAACTTCATAGAAGTGGTCTTGATGCACCCTTGAGATGAATCTCTCCATCTCCCATGAATCGGAGGTGGAAGCTTTTGCCTTCCCTTTCCTCTTTCTAGAGGTTTCTCCGGCCTTGGATGCCATAAATGGTTATGGAAAAATAAAAAGTAATGCTTTTACCACACCAAACTTAAAAGGTTTGCTCGTCCTCGAGCAAAAGAAGAAAAGAAGATAGTAGAAGAAGAAGAAATGAAGGAGATGGAGATGGCTTTGTGGTTTGGCCAAAAGGGGAGAAGTAGTGTTTAGGTTGTGTGAAAATGAAGGAGTGAAGATGGGTTTATATAGGAGTGGGGAGAGGGGTAGGGTTCGGTTATGTATGGGTGGGTTTGGGTGGGAAAGTGGTTTGAATTTGAATGGTGAGGTAGGTGGGGTTTTATGAAGGATGGATGTGAGTGGTGAAGAGAAAGATGGGATTTGATAGGTGAAGGGTTTTTGGGAAAGAGGTGTTGAGGTGATTGGTGGTGGACGAAATTGTGATTCCTATTTTGTGCCTTTTGGTATCATTGTAAAATTATGGAATTTAAGAAATTGGCATGAGTGGACACAACTCCGTTCAACTAACCAGCAAGTGTACTGGGTCGTCCAAGTAATAAACCTTGCGTGAGTAAGGGTCGAATCCACAGAGATTGTTGGTATGAAGCAAGCTATGGTCACCTTGCAAATCTCAGTTAGGCAGATTTAAAATAGTTTTATGGGTTTTCGAAAATAGAAATAATGAAAGGGATACAGATACTTATGCAGATTCATTGGTGGGAATTTCAGATAAGCGGATGGAGATGCTGTAGAGCTCTCGGACGCCTGCTCTCCTACTCCTTCTACTCAATCCTTCTTACTCCTTTCCATGGCAAGCTTTGTATAGGGGTTCACCATCAACTGTGGCTACTTTCATTCCTCACGGGGAAATATCCTGTGCGGCTGTCACTCGCATAGCTAACCAGTCTGGAGGCATCACCCATGGCTGATAGCTACATCCCATCCTCGCAGTGAAAACTATGCTAACGCACTCTGTCACAGTACGGCTAATCACCGGTTGGTTCCCGCTCCTACTGGAATAGAATCCCTCTTTTGCGTCTATCACCAACGCCCAGCAGGTTAAAGTTTGAAGCACGTCACGGTCATTCATTACCAGAATCCTACTCGGAACACCACAGACAAGGTTGGACTTTCCGGATTCCCAGGATCCTACTCGGAATACCACAGACAAGGTGAGACTTTCCGGACCCTCATAAATGCCACCATCTATCTAGCTTATACCACGAAGATTCTGTTGGGGAATCTAAGAGATACGCATTCAAGCTTTGTTGCATGTAGAACGGAAGTGGTTGTCAATCACGCGCGTTCATAAGTGAGAATGATGATGAGGGTAATCTGACTCATAACATTCATCATGTTCTTGGGTACGAATGAATATCTTGGAATAAGAATAAGAGAGATTTGAATAAAAGAAAATAGAATTGCATTGATACTTGAGGTACAGCAGAGCTCCACACCCTTAATCTATGGTGTGCAGAAACTCCACCGTTGAAAATACATAAGCAAAAGGTTCAGGCATGGCCGAATGGCCAGCCCTCTCTAACGTGATCAATGATCCCCTAAGATGAAGAATAAAACAAAACTGAGATCAAAGATGTCTAATACAATGGATAAATGTCCTATATATACTAGACTAGCTACTAGGGTTTACATGAGTAAGTGATTGATGCATAAATCCACTTCCGGGGCCCACTTGGTGTATGCTTGGGCTGAGCTTGATCATTCCACGAGCTAAGGCATTTCTTGGCGTCAAACTTCAGGTTATGACGTGTTTTGGGCGTTCAACTCCGGATCATGACGTTTTTCTGGCGTTTAACTCCAGACAGCAGCGTGTACTTGGCGTTCAACGCCAAGTTACGTCGTCATTCTTCGAATAAAGTATGGACTATTATATATTGCTGGAAAGCCCTGGATGTCTACTTTCCAACGCTGTTGAGAGCGCGCCAATTGGAGTTCTGTAGCTCCAGAAAATCCATTTCGAGTGCAGGGAGGTCAGAATCCAACAGCATCAGCAGTCCTTTTGTCAGCCTTCTTCAGAGTTGTGCTCAAATCCCTCAATTTCAGTCAGAATTTACCTGAAATCACAGAAAAACACACAAACTCATAGTAAAGTCCAGAAATGTGAATTTAACATAAAAACTAATGAAAACATCCCTAAAAGTAGCTTGAACTTACTAAAAACTATATAAAAACAATGCCAAAAAGCGTATAAATTATCCGCTCATCAATTGGTGAAAGGGTGAAGAAGAGAGAGAGAGTGGTGGGGTAGGTGGGGATCCTGTGGGGTCCACAGATCCTGAGGTGTCAAGGAAAAGTCATCCCTGCACCAAGTGGCGAGCAAAATTGCTCTTCCTGCCAATTCTGGCGTTAAACGCCGGGCTGGTGCCTATTTCTGGCATTTAACGCCAATTTCTTGCCCTTTTCTGGCATTTAACGCCAGTCTGGTGCCCCTTTCTGGCGTTAAACGCCCAGAATGGTGCCAGACTGGGCGTTAAACGCCCATCTGCTAGCCTTACTGGCGTTTAAACGCCAGCAGGTTCTTCCTCCAGGGTGTGCTGTTTTTCTTTCTATTTTTCATTCTGTTTTTGCTTTTTCCATTGATTTTGTGACTTCTCATGATCATCAACCTACAGAAAACAAAAAATAACAAAGGGAAATAGATAAAATATAACATTGGGTTGCCTCCCAACAAGCGCTTCTTTAATGTCAGTAGCTTGACAGAGGGCTCTCATGGAGCCTCACAGATGCTCAGAGCAATGTTGGAACCTCCCAACACCAAACTTAGAGTTTGAATGTGGGGGTTCAACACCAAACTTAGAAGTTGGTTGTGGCCTCCCAACACCAAACTTAGAGTTTGACTGTGGGGGCTCTGTTTGGCTCTGTTTTGAGAGAAGCTCTTCATGCTTCCTCTCTATGGTGACAGAGGGATATCCTTGAGCCTCAAACACAAAGGATTCTTCATTCACTTGAATGATCAATTCTCCTCTATCAACATCAATCACAGCCTTTGCTGTGGCTAGGAAGGGTCTGCCAAGGATGATGGATTCATCCATGCACTTCCCAATCTCTAGGACTATGAAATCAGCAGGGATGTAATGGTCTTCAACTTTTACCAGAACATCCTCTACAAGTCCATGAGCTTGTTTTCTTGAATTGTCTGCCATCTCTAGTGAGATTCTTGCAGCTTGCACCTCAAAGATCCCTAGCTTCTCCATTACAGAGAGAGGCATGAGGTTTACACTTGACCCTAGGTCACACAAGGCCTTCTTGAAGGTCATGGTGCCTATGGTACAAGGTATTGAAAACTTCCCAGGATCCTGTCTCTTTTGAGGTAATTTCTGCCTAGACAAGTCATCCAGTTCTTTGGTGAGCAAAGGGGGTTCATCCTCCCAAGTCTCATTTCCAAATAACTTGTCATTTAGCTTCATGATTGCTCCAAGGTATTTAGCAACTTGCTCTTCAGTGACATACTCATCTTTTTCAGAGGAAGAATACTCATCAGAGCTCATGAATGGCAGAAGTAAGTCCAATGGAATCTCTATGGTCTCATTTTGAGCCTCAGATTCCCATGGTTCCTCATTGGGGAACTCATTGGAGGCCAGTGGACGTCCATTGAGGTCTTCCTCAGTGGTGTTCACTGCCTCTTCCTCCTCTCCAAATTCGGCCATGTTGATGGCCTTGCACTCTCCTTTTGGATTTTCTTCTGTATTGCTTGGAAGAGTGCTAGGAGGGAGTTCAGTAATTTTCTTGCTCAGCTGACCCTCTTGTGCCTCCAAATTTCTAATGGAGGACCTTGTTTCAGTCATGAAACTTTGAGTGGTTTTGATTAGATCAGAGACCATGGTTGCTAAGTCAGAGGTGTTCTGCTTAGAACTCTCTGTCTGTTGCTGAGAAGATGATGAAAAAGGCTTACTACTGCTAAACCTGTTTCTTCCACCATTATTATTGTTGAAACCTTGTTGAGGTCTCTGTTGATCCTTCCATGAGAAATTTGGATGATTTCTCCATGAAGAATTATAGGTGTTTCCATAGTGTTCTCCCATGTAATTCACCTCTTCCATTGAAGGGTTCTCAGGATCATAAGCTTCTTCTTCAGATGAATGATGTGTGGAAAACGATCCAACACAAAACTCACCGGCAAGTGTACCAGGTCGCATCAAGTAATAATAACTCACATGAGTGAGGTCGATCCCATAGGGATTGAAGGATTGAGCAATTTTAGTTTAGTGGTTGATTTAGTCAAGCGAATCAAGTTTTGGTTGAGTGGGTTGTATTTAACAGAATATAAATTGCTTGGAATGTAAAGGGAGAGGGGGAAATTGCAGTAAATTAAAGAGCAGGAAAGTAAACGTGCTGAATCTTAAAGAACAAGAAAGTAAATGACTGAAACTTAAAATGCAAGAAATGTAAATTGCAGAAACTTAAATGGCAAGAAATGTAAATTGCTTGAAAGTAAAAGGGAATTGAGAACTGGGATTGTAGAATCTAAACAAAGAGAAAGTAAATTGCAACAATCAGTAAAAGTAGAAGATGAATTGGTATAAACTGAAATTCAACAGAAAATGAAATAAAAGTGCAGCAGGGTTCACAGAAGAACCAAAAGTAAATTGGGGTCTCAGGTCTCAAGAGACTAGGTAGCAGAGCCTAGATCTCTATTTGCCTTCCCAGATCCAAGTTCACAAAGCAATTGACAAGGAATTGAAGAAGAAGCAGTAAAGAACAGAATTAAAATTCAATTGTGCATAAAAGGAATTAAAGAGATTTTAGATGGGAATTGAGACAGAATTTCCTCAATTTCACACACCCAAAACTCAGAAAAATAAGAGAGGAATTGCCCGAGCAAACACGAGGAAGGAGATCAATCAATTCTCCTTTAATCCTCAGAACTCTCGGTCAAGTCTCTCAAGAACAATTGCAAGAAATTCAAAACTTAAGGAAAGTGCCAAATTCAAAAGTCAAGCTAAGGTAAGTGGTTAAAGGTCCTAATTACATCAAACTAGCTCCTATTTATACACTTTCTATTCTTGGATTTTGGGATTTGGATGGGCTTTTGATTTGGTGAAGAAATGAATTTAAATGGAATTTTAATTGAATTTTTTGGCCCAAAATGGTAGCTCCCAGGAGGCTGCCCTGCCCTTGTGGAGGGCAGGGCAGGATTTGGTGCGTGTTGGTGCGGCTTTGGTGTGGACTGGTGCGGCTTGGTGCTGCCAGGATCGAGTTGGTGCGCAGAATGCTGCCCTGCCCGCGCAGAGGGCAGGGCAAGAAAAATTGGTTTGCCAGATTCAAGCTGTGGTGCGCGCTGGTGCTGCCAGGATTGTGTGTGGTGCGCGCTGGTGCTGCCAGGGTCATGATTTGGTGCGCCAGATTCACTTCTTGGTGCGCCAGAGTTGTGCACCAACCAAATGCTGCCCTGCCCTCGCGGAGGGTAGGGCAGTGTTTCCAAAATACAGTCCCGTGTTCGAACCCGGGCAGAAACACACGCTACATCAATTTCCTTGGTTTCTTGGCACGGTAATGGGCCTTAAGTCCTAGCTTCCTCATGGTCCCGTGTTCAACTCTTGTGGCAAGCATTTGGAGACAATTTCCTTTGAATTTCTCCCTTGGTGAGCCCGATACTGCCCTTATGGAGGGCAGGGCAACATTTTATTCCTCTTGATTCCAAGGCACAAATTTGTGCTCTGCCCTTGTAGTGGGCAGGGCAGAGTTGCCTTCTTTGCTTAGTTCCCTTATGTTGCCCTCCTAGAGGGCAGTGTGCCCTTGTGGAGGGCAATGCTTGCCTCACCTCATGTTGTGCGCCACACTTCTTCTTTCTTTGACCACACTTTCTTTTCCTTGGGCCACACTTCCTTAGGCTACGCTTTTTCCTTTTTTTCTTTTCTTCACCTACAATAAACCAAAACAACCACTCAAAGTATCACTGAATTCAAGAGGCTTATAAATCAATTAAAATTCAATTAAAATTAGCTTAAACCTCATGGATTAACATTAATTTCATGGTGGTTGCTTGATTTAAAGAAGTTGTGCATTTTCACTCCAAATCACTTACTTAAGAAGCAAGAAAGTGCATAAAGACTAACAAAACAAGTGAAATTAGCTTGAAAAATGGGTATATGATGACTTTTCATTGATGTGTGGAAAACGATCCAACACAAAACTCACCGGCAAGTGTACCGGGTCGCATCAAGTAATAATAACTCACATGAGTGAGGTCGATCCCACAGGGATTGAAGGATTGAGCAATTTTAGTTTAGTGGTTGATTTAGTCAAGCGAATCAAGTTTTGGTTGAGTGGGTTGTATTTAACAGAAGCTAAATTGCTTGAAATGTAAAGGGAGAAGGGAAATTGCAGTAAATTAAAGAACAGGAAAGTAAAATAGACTGAATCTTAAAGAACAAGAAATTAAATGACTGAAACTTAAAGTGCAAGAAATATAAATTGCAGTAACTTAAATGGCAAGAAATGTAAATTGCTTGAATGTAAAAGGGATTTGAGGACTGGGATTGCAGAATATAAACAAAGAAGAATTGAATTGCCACAATTAGTAGAACAGGAATTGAATTAGAAGCAATGAAAGCTTAAACAGAAATTAAAGTAAAGTGCAGCAAGGTTCACAGAAGAATCCAAGTAAATTGTGATCTCAGGACTCAAGAGCTTAGGTAGCAAAGCCTAAAACTCAATTTCCTTCCCAGATCCGAGTTATCAAAGCAATTGACAGAAAATTGAAGAAGAAGCAGTAGAGGAACAGAAAATGAAATTCAATTGTGCATAAAAGGATTTAAAGAGATTTTAGATGTGAATTGAGACAGAATTTCCTCAATTTCACACACCCAAAACTCAGAAAGAGAAGAGTGGAATTGCCCGAGTAAACACGAGGAAGGAGATCAATCAATTCTCCCTTAATCCTCTGAACTCTCGGTCAAGTCTCTCAAGAACAATTACAAGAAATTCAAAGCTCAAAGAAAGTGCCAAATTTAAAAGCTAAGCCAAAGGTAAGTCAAAAAGGTCCTAATTACATCAAACTAGCTCCTATTTATACACTTTCTATTCTTGGATTTTGGGATTTGGATGGGCTTTTGATTTGGTTAAGAAATGAATTAAAATGGGGATTTAATTTGAATTTTTGGCCCATGAGAAGTTGCTCCCAGGAGGCTGCCCTGCCCTTGCGGAGGGCAGGGCAGGATTTGGAGTTTGGTGCGTTGTTGGTGCGGCGTGGTGCAGCCTTGGTGCGCAGAATGCTGCCCTGTCCGCGCCAAGGGCAGGGCAGGAAAAGTTGGTGCTGCCAGAATCAAGAATTGGTGCGCCAGAAATTGCCTTGGTGCATAGGATGCTGCCCTGCCCTCGCGGAGGGCAGGGCAGAAAAATATGGTGCTGCCAGGATTGAGCCGTGATGCGCGCTGGTGCTGCCAGGAGAGTGATTTGGTGCGCCAGAAATGTCTCTTGGTGCACCAGATCCATGCACCAACAAAATGCTGCCCTGCCCTCGCGGAGGGCAGGGCAGTGTTTCCACTTTGATGTCCCGTGTTCGAAACACGGCTGGAACACACGCTCAATTAATTTCCTTGGTTTCTTGGCACGGCACTCAACCTTAGTTCCTTGCTTCTTCCTTGTTCCGTGTTCGATTCTTGTGGCATGCATGGGTGACATTTTTCCTTTGATTTTCTTCCTTGGTGAGCCCGATACTGCCCTTGTGGAGGGCAGGGCAAGGTTCTCTTCTTCTTGGTTCCAAGGCACAATTGTGTGCTCTGCCCTTGTAGTGGGCAGGGCAGAGTTGCCTTTCATGCTTGGTTCTCTTATGTTGCCCTCCTAGAGGGCAGTGTGCCCTTGTGGAGGGCAATGTTTGCCTCTCCTCATGTTGTGCGCCACACTTCTTCTCTCTTTGACCACACTTTCTTTTCCTTGGGCCACACTTCCTTAGGCTACGCTTTTTCCTTTTTTCCTTTTCTTCACCTACAATAAACCAAAACAACCACTCAAAGTATCACTAAATTCAAGAGGCTTATAAATCAATTAAAATTCAATTAAAATTAGCTTAAACCTCATGGATTAACATTAATTTCATGGTGGTTGCTTGATTTAAAGAAGTTGTGCATTTTCACTCCAAATCACTTACTTAGGATGCAAGAAAGTGCATAAATGCTAACAAAACAAGTGAAATTAGCTTGAAAAATGGGTATATGATGACTTGTCATCACAACACCAAACTTAAATCTTGCTTGTCCCCAAGCAAGCATCAAAACTAAGAGAAATTGAAATGAATAAGAAAAGAATACATATCCTTATTAGGCAGATAGCAGAACTTAATCTATGGGGTTATTATGCAGACAATGATAACTCAATTATTGTTGCTGCTACATAATACACATCTTTCCTCAAAGGCTTGCTAAACTTGCTGTTAGAAGACTTACTTTTTAATTACTCCCTTGCTAACTTTTCTTGGCTTATAATGCTTAATAAGCTTATTATTCTTTTGGAGGTTTGGTGTTAAATGTTGCAGTATTAGCCTTTGGCTTTATTTTCTTTTTCTTTTTACTCAACATCTTTCCACCACAGACACATGGCTCACTAATTCTTCCTATGATCATTGATGCCCAGCATCTCTTTGGATAACTAAATGTTCTGTATCTAAGTTGCTCTTTATTGTGGATTTTCAATTGGCCATCCCAAATCAGTTGATCTAAGTGACCGGGTTTTAAAATACCCCTTAGAATTTACTCATCCAAGCAGATCTTAGTACAAGAACACCACAGGCATATGTCCTAGGGTCCAAGCTATTGGTGTCCAACCTTTATTCTTTGTTTTTCTTGCCATTTTGGCTTTTTCTTTCCCTTTTCTTTCTGTTTTTGTTACCAAGGGCTTTTTCTTTTTTGAGAAGAGTCTTTGTAACAGCAAGCTAACTCACAATTGAATGAGAATGATATTATGCAACAATTATTTCATGAGTTATGCATTTAATCAAACACATATACCACCACCAACTTCCATTCATACTTATGCAACATTGGATATTCCACTTTTCAATTCAAACCAAACTCTTTTATTTAAGCATATGGGAAACAAAACAATTTTTAAATCTAAGTGATGGATAACAAGCATTATGCAGACTTAGCATTTTTAACAAACAATTTCACTTGCAACTAGATAAACACTTTAGCAAGACATATAATGGTTTCCAGATTCAAAACATTTCACAGCAGCAAGGATCAAGTTTAGATACAACCTTTGAAGTTGCAGCCCTTTGCTTTTTCCTTCTGTTGTGTTCTCTTTGAGTTAAGATGCATAATGTCTTCAATTGTTGACTCATGTCCTGCATAATCCTCAAAGTTGCTTGCTTCTCAAGCCCTCAATTATATGGTTAGTATGCATAAACTGAGTGTGGTTCCAGGATTGATTTTTGGTGTAGGGACACCAAACTTAATTGTTTGCCACTGCCTCAGATGCAACAAGTCAACCATATTTGAAACCATGTATCCTTGCTAAAGGTTAATGAAATTAAAGCTAGAAAACAATTCAACAGTTGAATAATGTTTGATTGCTTGGAGCTAGAATCCTGCAAGAGGTGAGAATGTGTTTTTAAATGATATTTTGGTGGAACACCAAACTTAGAAGTTTTCATTCTCCCTCAAATTGTTTTGGTGTGCAACACCAAACTTAGCTCCTTGCAATGCATACCAATTATTCAACATTTTTATTGAAAAAGCTATTAAAAAGAAAACTACCTCAGGTTGGGTTGCCTCCCAACAAGCTCTCTTTTATTGTCACTAGCTTGACATTGAACTCCCTTTAGGGTGGTTGATGCTGGTGATGTCTCAACTTGTCACCTCTCACTGTCAGCTTTCTCTGTGTGCCTTGATGCTCAATTTCCATATGCTCAAGAGAAAGTATTTGGTTGACAGTGTAATAATCTTCTGCTCCCTGCTGTTGATATACTAGTTGCACCTTATCACCTTTAGAAAATCCTTCAGTTGGGATTTTCTTGTTTTTCCACCCTTTGTGAGCCTTTTTCTTGCTCTTCATTTTTTTCTTTCTTGTTGATCTTTCTTTCTTGACAGTTACTTGAGTTGTGATACCTTCCTTCTTGCTTATCGCCCCTGCTTCCTTTTGAATCCCTTTTTCTTCTTGCATCTGTTTGTTTTTCTGTTCTACTTCCTTGTCAGTTGATTGCTTTGGAAGGAGATCATCACTCATTTTGCTTGTTTCTTCATCCCTTTGTAATTCTGGAAAGACTTTCAGGATGATGCTCTCCTCATGCATCCTGAGGGTTAACTCTCCTTGCTCTATATCCACAATGGCTCTAGCAGTGGCCAAAAATGGTCGACCAAGTATTATGGAGTCATTTCCATGTTCTGAAGAATCCAGGATCACAAAATCTGCTGGATAGATGAACTTGTCAACCTTAACTAAAAGGTTCTCAATAAGCCCTTTAGGATATACTACTGATTGGTCCACCAATTCCAAGGACATCTGTGTTGGTTTTACCTCCTCTATGCCAAGCTTTTTCACTAAAGAATATGGGATTAGATTTATGCTTGCTCCTAAATCGCACATCCCCTTGTTAGTGAATAGGTTTCCAATGGTGCATGGTAAGAAGAAACCTCCAGGGTCTTCAAGCTTGGGAGGGAGTCCCTTTTTAATGAGTGCACTGCATTCTTCACTGAGCATTACAGTCTCCTTTTCATTCCACTGTCTTTTCTTGTTAATGAGCTCCTTTAAGAACTTGGCATATAAAGGCATTTGCTCCAATGCTTCAGCTAAAGGTATGTTGATTTCCAACTTCTTGAAAGTCTCAAGAAATTTGTGGAAATGCTGATCCTTTGTCTCTTTGTGAAATCTCTGTGGATATGGAAGTGGTGGTGTTGAGCTCTTCTCTACTTGATGCTGTTTTGGAATTGCTTCTTCCAAGATTTGCTTTCCTTTCTTCAAATTCTGTGGGTTGTTGTCTTCCTCTGTGAGTTTTTCTGGAGCATTCTTGCTTATCATGTCTCTGTTGATGTTTTCATCATTCTTTGTTGGCTCATTGTCATTATGCTTGGTTGCTCCTTGGTTGCCAACCACTAACACTTTTCCACTTCTTAGTTGCACGACCTTGCATTCTTCCTTTGGGTTGGGAATGGTGTCACTGGGTAGTGAACTTGATGGTTTTTCAACAGAAATCTGCTTGGAGATTTGCCCAATTTGCCTTTCCAAGTTCTTCATTGAAGCTTCTTGGTTCTTTGTTGTTAATTCTTGGTTCTTCATCATTTTCTCCATGAGCAGCTCTAGATTGGTAATCCTCTGGGATTCTTGTGAAATTGGTTGGTTTTGGGGTGTTGATGGATGATGATAGGTGTTTTGAATTGTTGGGTGGTTGTTAGGTGGATAATGGTTAGAGTTGGGGTAGTTATTTTGTGGTTTTCTATATGTATTTTGGTTAGTGTTTGGCTGGGGGTTGTGGTTTGTGTTTTTCCAATTGTTTTGGCCTGTGTTTCTTTGCCATGGTTGTTGGTTTTGATTATGGTTATCTCCCCATCTGAGGTTGGGATGGTTCTTCCAAGATGGATTGTAAGTATCACCATAGACTTCATTTGTTCCAGAATTTTGGTTGTGCATGTACTGGACTTGCTCTTGCTGTTGTTCCTCTTGAGTTTCTTCACCTTGCACCCAAGTAGTTGGTGGTTGGCTTGTGGCTCTCACTGATGCAACTTGCAAGCCATCAATTCTTTTGGCCATTTGTTCAAACTGTTGTTGAATCTGCTGCTGCATTATCTTGTTCTGAGCCAGAATGGAATCCACTCCTTCTAACTCCATTACTCCTCTTCTTTGTGATGGTTGGCGTTGTCTTTGATGAGCAAAGAAATATTGGTTGTTGGCCACCATATCAATGAGGTTTTGAGCTTCCTCTGTGGTCTTCATGAGTTGCAAGGAGCCTCCAGCTGAGTGATCAAGTGCTTCTTGAGCTTTAAGAGTGAGTCCTTCATAGAAGTTCTGCAACTTGTCCCACTCAGTGAACATCTCTGGTGGACATTTCCTCAATAGAGCCTTATATCTTTCCCATGCTTCATATAAGTTCTCAGCCTCCAATTGAGTGAACGTTTGAACCTCAGTCTTCAACCTTAGGATTCTTTGAGGGGGATAAAATTTGGCAAGAAACTTGCTCACCAAGTCATCCCAAGTGTTGATGCTTTCTTTTGGAAAGGTCTCTAGCCATTGAGTGGCCTTATCTCTGAGAGAGAATGGAAAGAGCAGCAACTTGTAGCTATCAGGAGGTACACCATTGGTTTTCACCGTGTCACAGATTCTCAAGAAGGTAGACAAATGTTGATTTGGATCTTCCAAAGGCCCTCCTCCAAAAGAACAATTGTTTTGAACCAAAGTGATAAGTTGTGGCTTTAGTTCAAAATTGTTTGCATTGACATTAGGAGGAAGAATGCTACTTCCACAGTTTCTAGCATTTGCAAATGTGTATGAAGCCAAGACTCTTCGTTGTTGTTGGTTATTGTTGGCTCCTTCTCCTGGTTGATTGGGATCTCCTTCCATTTCTTGGAATTCCTCCTCAGATTCTTCTTCTCCAATAACGTTATTCCCTCTTTCAGCTCTTCTTATTCTCCGAAGAGTTCTTTGATCAATTTCAGAGAGGATAGGGGAAGATCTTCCTGTACCTGACATACAAACACACAACAATAAACACACAAACCCAGAAAGCCAATGAAACTTCAATCTATAGCTAGAATGAAGTTTTAGTTAGTTTAAGCAAAAATTCAAACAGTTAGTGTGTTAGTAGGAATTAGAATAACAGAAAAGAAAAAGTGCTTAATCTAGACCTCCACTTCACTTAATCATTGTCAATCTATTTCAATCCCCGGCAACGGTGCCAAAAACTTGATGGTGTTTTTGCGGAAAAACGAATTTCCAACACACAAATCCAACCGGCAAGTGTACCGGGTCGCATCAAGTAATAATAACTCATAAGAGTGAGGTCGATCCCACAGGGATTGATGGATCAAGCAACTTTAGTGGGTGATTAGTTTAGTCAAGCTAACATTTAAGTGAGAATTGTGGCAGCAAAATGTAAATAGCAATGAACTTAAAGTGCAGAATGTAAATAGGCAGGAAGCTTAAAGAACAAGCAATGTAAATTGCAGAAACTTAAATGACAAGAAATGTAAATTGCTTGAATCTTAAATGGGTCAGGGATGTGGGATTGCAGAAATTAATCAAGGAAAAATAAATTGCAACAAGTAGAAGAGTAGAGAATTGATTCAATAGAACTAGATCTTAACAGAAAAGTAAAAATGCCTTGAAGAATTTAGAACAGAAAAGCAATGCTTAAGTTGCAGCAAATTAAAAGTGATTGAAGATCTCAGGAGTGGAGGAGACTAGATAACAAGTCTAGATCTCAAATCCTTCCTTGATCCAACAAGAACAATTGCAAAAGAAATAAAGGAAAGCAAATTGCAGAATCGCAGAAGAAGAAAAAATGAACAGAAAGTAGAAGTCAATTATGCAGAAAATTAAAGAAGAGATCTCAAGGTGAGATTGAAACAGAAGTTCTTCAATTCTTCACCCAAGATCCAAAGCAAGAATGAAAACTAAGAGAGCTTTCTAATGGAGCCCCCCCTCTACAAAGATGGAAATGATGCCTTATATAGGCTTTACAAAATGAAAAATGAAAATGAAATTAAAACAAATTACAAAAATGAAAATCCTAATTTAATTGATCCATGTGCCTTTGAGTGATGATGTGGGCTTAGCTTGCTTTGAATTTGAGGAGAAATGGGTTTGGTTGGCCTTGATTCAATTTGGTGAGGAATTGAATTTAAATGAAATTTTGGTTGAATTTTGGCCCATGTTGCTCCCAGGAGGCTGCCCTGCCCTTGTGGAGGGCAGAGCAGGGAAGCCTTGTGTAAGGATCCAACTAGCGTGCCAAGGCTTGGAAGCATCAGGATGCTGCCCTGCCCTTGGGGAGAGCAGGGCAGTGGTGGCATGGTACGTGCCATGCTTCCCTGGGCCGTGCGTGCTTGCTGCTGGCCGAAGCTCCCTTGCTGCGCATCAATTGTGCGTGCTGGCCGTGCCAAGGATGTGCGTGCCATGCACCAAAATGCTGCCCTGCCCTTGCGGAGGGCAGGGCAATGTTTCCTTTGGGGAGTGCCAAGTTCGAATCCCATGGAGTGCATTGCTTGGCTTTTTCTTCTTGGCACCTAATTCACGCCTAAGGCTTGGCTTCCTAGAGGTCTTGTGTTCGAAACTTGGTGGAGGAAGTTGTTGCAATTTTTTCTTGAATTTTCATGAAGAAAACACGACATTGCCCTCCAAGAGGGCATTCTGCTCTCCTTGAGGGCAGACTTCCTTGGGTTCCTTGTGTCTCCCTCTTCGAGCCTTGGTGGAAGCATTTTGGTTTATTTTCGCTTGTTTTTGGCCCTTAAAGATGCCTTTTGTTCCTGCCTCAATTGTACGCCAAATATGGATTTCTATATATCGTTGGAAAGCTCTGAATGTCAGCTTTCCAACTCAACTAGAAGCACATCAATTGGACGTCTGTAGCTCAAGTTATAGCCCTTTGAAGGAGGCATGGTCATGCTGTGAGCGCCCAGATTTTACCTTAGCGAAATTCTTGCTTCCAACCTCAATGTGCATCACGATTCTGCCCTGCCCTTGGCAAGGGCAGGGCAGTGTGCGTGCTGGCTGCTTCCTTCCTTGATTTGGTCATGGGCCACGCTTTTAAAAGCGTGGCCTAAGGCTCCAAAGTGTACCCCAACTTCAAAGTGTACCCCAAAGCTCTTTTTTCTCCTTTTTTTGTGCTTCTTTGCTTCTTTTTCTTCTTATTTTCTACAAGATTTATAAAATTAAAATATCAAGAAAATCTTCCAATTAAGTACAAAAGAATGCAATATTTAAGCACTAATCATCAATTTCTTGTATGAAAAAGCATAGAAAAATAGGTATATAATGACTTGTCATCACAACACCAAACTTAAACCTTGCTTGTCCCCAAGCAAGAAAAGAATCATGCAATAAAGATTGACAATCCAAGGTAAGAAGAATAGCAACTCAATGTTCATGGCAAGCTAGTTTTCTATGCATGCTACAATTACAAAAGAGATGTAAATGATTGATGCTTCTATCTAGCTTATTTTATGAAATCTTTTTCTTATAATTTTTCCTTGAAACAAGCATTTGATTTTTTTTTCTTTTTTCTTTTTTTAGCTTCTCCTTTTGGGTGCTTTGCCCCATGAGTTAATAACAAAGCTACGACTTCTAAATGCTTTGTTTTCAAGTATTACCACTTGATACATAAGCACCACAAGCATTTAATTAGAGGACTTCATTAAGCTCATTTTTCTTTTCTTTTCTTGACTCTCTAATCATTGATGCTCAGAGACTTGAGCTTTGAGGGAGTGCTTTTGCACTTGAGCCTAGCCTTGACTTCTAAGTGTTTTGTTTTCAAGCATTTGGCTTGATATATAAACACCACAAGCACTTAGCAAATAAATTGCCATTGGTACTCAGAGCCTTCAGCTTTCTCATTCCTTCCCTTTTTGCTTTTCTTGCTTTAATTATATTTGCTTCTTCAAGGTTTTCATGATTTCAAAAGATTTCACAAAATATACTAGATGAAAAGCTTCAATTAAATAAAATCCAATGCAATTGAGCAACAATTAATCATACTAGCTATCCAATACTTGTATGCACATGCTAAATTCTTCTTTAATTCCTTGTTTGTTTATGATCATGATGCTTTACTGCTTTTGAACTCACAAAACTCAAGTTAGTAGTCATAATGTCACAACAACATATTTCAAATCAAATTCAAGCTATGCTTAGTCATACCACACATGTATACAGAAATATAAAGACAATCATGTAATTTAAAGTGCTGGAAATAAATGAGAGGAAAAGGAACTTTACAACCTTGCAATTCTTCTTCTCTATTGTTGTCTTTTTCCTCCCATTCTTCTCCTTCCCATACCAACTCAAAATGCTTGCTTATCCTCAAGCAACAATTAAAACAATGGCTATGGGGCTAAGATGGATCATGAATGTCTTTCACAATGAAATGTTAGTAGCACATGTGTTTTAAGCAAGCAAAATTAAAGATAATAATCAAGGCACAAGAGACAGAGACATTGTGATTGCAAACTTAAGAAGGTGAGCACAATACATTGCATAAAAGATAAGTGGCACACCAAACTTAGTGTGACACTTTCACTTGGAATCAATGCAAGTATCCAGTAAAGATTTGAAGCAAATTGTGTTGCATATCAACACCAAACTTAGAATGCAATCCTATGTCCACTTATTTGAATTAAAACTAAGCAAATGAAATTGTTATTTATTAAGTACAATCACCAAGCTAAGAATCTGTCATTAATAAAGCTCTCTTGGTGATGTATTAACAAACACAGTAAATAAGCAAACTAAAATGAAAGCGTTAAAAACAACGAATTAACTAAAGTAAACAGAATAACAAAATATCAAACCAAAAGAAAATTAACACTACAAAGACATTATGGTTATGCAGACAAGTGGTGTTGCTGAATGATTTGCATAGAAAAATAGGTGGCACACCAAACTTAGAATCTTGGTGTGACACTTTCATTTTTTTGATTTGATGCAATCATCCAAAAAGATTGAAAACAATGTGTTGCATGGCAACACCAAACTTAGAATGTAACCATATGCCAATTTATTGAAATTTAAACAAAGCATGGAGAAGAAATGTACCTACGGTTGGGTTACCTCCCAACAAGTGCTCTTTTAGTGTCATTAGCTTGACATGTTGCTCTTCACTTTCTTCCTCTTCTTCCAGTTTGTTAAGAGGAATGACTTCAAGGAAGGAGAAATTTCAGCTATTATCCCCTGTCTTGGTCTCCTTTCAGCAAGCTTTCTTTTGAAATTGGCTTGATTGAGCTTGCTTGCTTGATCAGGGGGAGGATTGTTTGCAGTTGACCTTTTCTTGAATGTTGTCCTTGATATCTAGGTCACAATCCTCTTCTTGGTGTTTTTGTCAATTGCCTTCACTTCCTTGAGTCCAAGTCTTGGTGGTTGTGTAATTGTTGGAGTTTTGTCTTCATCAAGAGTTCCTTGCAGTGATGGTTCAATGACCCCTTCCTTCATGTGATTTTCTGCTTCACTTGAGTTTGACTTCTCTTGAGTGTCTTCCTCCCTTTCTTCTTCATGATTTTCCATTAATGCCTCTGGGAGGGAATCTTTATGTTTCATTGTCACCTCAAGTGGTTCTTGTGAATGTAAAAGTTCAGGATCAAATGCCTCCTCCACCTCATTTTTCATTAGAATTTTGCTTGACACAGAGGCTTCCTCATCTTGCCTTTCCACTTTCTTCGT
Organism: Arachis hypogaea; assembly: GCF_003086295.3. Taxonomy (NCBI): domain Eukaryota; kingdom Viridiplantae; phylum Streptophyta; class Magnoliopsida; order Fabales; family Fabaceae; genus Arachis; species Arachis hypogaea. Next base: position 54,840,154 of record NC_092041.1, read on the forward strand.
TGCACTCAACAATTGAGCTGTGTGCACTTCCATGTTTGTGAAGAAGTTCTCTTTTCTTTTCCAGAATTTCTTTTCCTCCTCCCAACATCTTTTGAGCATGGACTCAATCCTTGAGAGTCCTTGGCTTGTGGAAGTTTGTGTTGGTTGTGAGTCATGGGATGGATTTTGTATTGAGGCATAGTTAGTTGATGAAGAATTTTCAAATGAGAAACTGGGAAGTGAGGGTGGATAATTTTTCATGTGATTTGACTGCTCAGAATTTGCAGTTTCTTGGTGATACTCCCATCCACCATGAGGATAATGATATGAATCATTTTGTGGTGGTGGTTGGTATCCCTTATAATTCTCTTGCTCATCTTGGGGTTCTGAAGCAAATCTCCATGGATTGGAGTGCTCAGAATTTGTGTCTTCCTGGTGATATTCCCAACCATAATTAGAATACTGACTTGAATCATATTGTGATGGCGGGCAATATCCCATGAAGTTTGTTTGACTAAAAGATGAGGTGAACTCCATTTGAATTTTGCAAAACACAACACCATTGAAAATTGAAAGTCATGTCACAGAGACAGAATTTCTTAGTGAGGCAAAAACACAAACACCTTGGTTTCAACTTAGAACAGAGAACAAAAACAAAGAAAATGCTTGATCTAGACTTCTCACCCACTTAATCATTGTTGATCTAATCAATCCCCGGCAACGGCGCCAAAAACTTGATGTGTGGAAAATGATCCAACACAAAACTCACCGGCAAGTGTACCGGGTCGCATCAAGTAATAATAACTCACATGAGTGAGGTCGATCCCACAGGGATTGAAGGATTGAGCAATTTTAGTTTAGTGGTTGATTTAGTCAAGCGAATCAAGTTTTGGTTGAGTGGGTTGTATTTAACAGAAGCTAAATTGCTTGAAATGTAAAGGGAGAAGGGAAATTGCAGTAAATTAAAGAACAGGAAAGTAAAATAGACTGAATCTTAAAGAACAAGAAATTAAATAACTGAAACTTAAAGTGCAAGAAATATAAATTGCAGTAACTTAAATGGCAAGAAATGTAAATTGCTTGAATGTAAAAGGGATTTGAGGACTGGGATTGCAGAATATAAACAAAGAAGAATTGAATTGCCACAATTAGTAGAACAGGAATTGAATTAGAAGCAATGAAAGCTTAAACAGAAATTAAAGTAAAGTGCAGCAAGGTTCACAGAAGAATCCAAGTAAATTGTGATCTCAGGACTCAAGAGCTTAGGTAGCAGAGCCTAAAACTCAATTTCCTTCCCAGATCCGAGTTATCAAAGCAATTGACAGAAAATTGAAGAAGAAGCAGTAGAGGAACAGAAAATGAAATTCAATTGTGCATAAAAGGATTTAAAGAGATTTTAGATGTGAATTGAGACAGAATTTCCTCAATTTCACACACCCAAAACTCAAAAAGAGAAGAGTGGAATTGCCCGAGTAAACACGAGGAAGGAGATCAATCAATTCTCCCTTAATCCTCTGAACTCTCGGTCAAGTCTCTCAAGAACAATTACAAGAAATTCAAAGCTCAAAGAAAGTGCCAAATTTAAAAGCTAAGCCAAAGGTAAGTCAAAAAGGTCCTAATTACATCAAACTAGCTCCTATTTATACACTTTCTATTCTTGGATTTTGGGATTTGGATGGGCTTTTGATTTGGTGAAGAAATGAATTAAAATGGGGATTTAATTTGAATTTTCGGCCCATGAGAAGTTGCTCCCAGGAGGCTGCCCTGCCCTTGCGGAGGGCAGGGCAGGATTTGGAGTTTGGTGCGTTGTTGGTGCGGCGTGGTGCAGCCTTGGTGCGCAGAATGCTGCCCTGCCCGCGCCAAGGGCAGGGCAGGAAAAGTTGGTGCTGCCAGAATCAAGAATTGGTGCGCCAGAAATTGCCTTGGTGCATAGGATGCTGCCCTGCCCTCGCGGAGGGCAGGGCAGAAAAATATGGTGCTGCCAGGATTGAGCCGTGATGCGCGCTGGTGCTGCCAGGAGAGTGATTTGGTGCGCCAGAAATGTCTCTTGGTGCGCCAGATCCATGCACCAACAAAATGCTGCCCTGCCCTCGCGGAGGGCAGGGCAGTGTTTCCACTTTGATGTCCCGTGTTCGAAACACGGCTGGAACACACGCTCAATTAATTTCCTTGGTTTCTTGGCACGGCACTCAACCTTAGTTCCTTGCTTCTTCCTTGTTCCGTGTTCGATTCTTGTGGCATGCATGGGTGACATTTTTCCTTTGATTTTCTTCCTTGGTGAGCCCGATACTGCCCTTGTGGAGGGCAGGGCAAGGTTCTCTTCTTCTTGGTTCCAAGGCATAATTGTGTGCTCTGCCCTTGTAGTGGGCAGGGCAGAGTTGCCTTTCATGCTTGGTTCTCTTATGTTGCCCTCCTAGAGGGCAGTGTGCCCTTGTGGAGGGCAATGTTTGCCTCTCCTCATGTTGTGCGCCACACTTCTTCTCTCTTTGACCACACTTTCTTTTCCTTGGGCCACACTTCCTTAGGCTACGCTTTTTCCTTTTTTCCTTTTCTTCACCTTCAATAAACCAAAACAACCACTCAAAGTATCACTAAATTCAAGAGGCTTATAAATCAATTAAAATTCAATTAAAATTAGCTTAAACCTCATGGATTAACATTAATTTCATGGTGGTTGCTTGATTTAAAGAAGTTGTGCATTTTCACTCCAAATCACTTACTTAGGATGCAAGAAAGTGCATAAATGCTAACAAAACAAGTGAAATTAGCTTGAAAAATGGGTATATGATGACTTGTCATCAGTCATCACAACACCAAACTTAAATCTTGCTTGTCCCCAAGCAAGCATCAAAAATAAGAGTAGATGACATGAATAAGAAAAGAACACATATCCTTATTAGGCATATAGCAGAACTTGATTTATGGAGTCTTTATGCAGACAATGACAACTCACTTATTGTTGCTGCTACATAATACACATCTTTCCTCAAAGGCTTGCTAAACTTGCTGTTAGAAGACTCACTTTTTGATTACTCTCTTGCTAACTTTTCATGGCTTATAATGCTTAATAAGCTTATTATTCTTTTGGAGGTTTGGTGTTAAATGTTGCAGTTTTAGCCTTTGGCTTTATTTTCTTTTTCTTTTTACTCAACATCTTTCCACCACAGACACATGGCTCACTAATTCTTCCTAGGATCATTGATGCCTAGCATCTCTTTGGATAACTAAATGTTCTGTATCTAAGTTGCTCTTTATTGTGGATTTTCAATTGGCCATCCCAAATCAGTTGATCTAAGTGACCGGGTTTTAAAATACCCCTTAGAATTTACTCATCCAAGCATATCTTAGTACAAGAACACCACAGGCATATGTCCTAGGGTCCAAGCCATTGGTGTCCAACCTTTATTCTTTGTTTTTCTTGCCATTTTGGCTTTTTCTTTCCCTTTTCTTTCTGTTTTTGTTACCAAGGGCTTTTTCATTATTGAGAAGAGTCTTTGTAACAGCAAGCTAACTCACAATTGAATGAGAATGATATTATGCAATAATTATTTCATGAGTTATGCATTTAATCAAACACATATACCACCACCAACTTCCATTCATACTTATGCAACATTGGATATTTCACTTTTCAATTCAAACCAAACTCTTTTATTTAAGCATATGGAAAACAAAACAATTTTCAAGCTAAGTGATGGATAACAAGCATTATGCAGATTTAGCATTTTTCTAGCTATTTATTAACTAACTAAAATGAAAAACAAAGAACAAGAATTGCATGAAGTGAAAGAGATAAATGATGGAGGCATCTCATGTTTCAGACATGCATCTCCTTATTAGAGACATGAAAGAGGAAATATGAAAGAACTTTGCCACCTTCTAATGGTCGTGGCTACTGCTTGATTCTCCTTTCTTCTTCTTTCTCTTTCCTGTCTTGGAATAGTCTCGGATCTCTTCACCAGGACATCTTCTACCCCAAACGGAATCTAAGAGTCCTGAGAGCCCAGCATCTTCCAAACTTTTAAAAGTTGCCTCAGTATATTGACGAGATCTTGCCTGTTGCTTGGCTACAAATTCAGGGCATTGCTCAAATGGCTTGATCTCAGGATTGAGTGTTGGCAAATTGTGGGTCAAGTACTCCAACCTTGCTTGCATGTTTTCATCATTTTCCATTCTTTGTGCAAATCTCACCTCTCCCATGGTGTGATGAACATTCTTCCATTGATACAGGTTGTGACTATATTCCCCTGCTTTAGCTTGACTAAAATACAGCTTATCATATGATTCTTTGAATTCTTTGTATTGCTCTTTTTGTCCTTCAAGAATCTGTGCTTGAAATTCTTGCTGCTGAGTCATCATTTGTTGTTGCCATCTCTCTTATTTCTCCTCCATTTAATGCTGCCAAGCTTCTCGTTCCTCTTTTTCTTTCAAAAATTGCTCCATAAATTCTGGATGGGGCTCTAGATATTTCTCTTGGCCCCCTTGATTTTGGCCTTGTTGAGCCTGCATGAGTTGCTGAGATAATTCTTCAATTGATCTTTGTAACTGGCTCATGTCTATGGCATCATGAGCTTGATTTCGTCCTTCCTCTCTTTGTGATCTCCTTTGTCTAGGAGCTATCACCCCTTCTTGATCTTCTTCTTCATTAATTCCCTCCATACTCTTCTTGGTAATTCCTTTCCCTTTTTTCACTTTTGTTGTGTCCTCATCTTCAAAGATTACTTTAGCTCTCTCACATAGTCTGAGGATGGTACTTGGATGTCCAAGACTACTTGATTTGCTTGTGCTATTGGCCATTTCTTGAATACTGTCGGCTATGAGTTGTGCAAGGTTGATTTCACCTCCATGTAAGATGCAGTACGTCAAGGGTGCCCGTTTGATTGTGACCCAAGAAGCGTTTCCAGTAGGAAGGATAGATCTTCTCACTATTTCATACCATCCCTTGGCTACAGGAGTAAGATTTATCCTTCTCAAGTGGCTTGGAACTCCCTTTGAATCTCTTTCCCAATCTGTATTTTCCACGCATAACCCTTGCAGGATCTCATCAGGATTATTTTCCATTTGCAATCTAGCCTCATAACTAGGCTCTGCATAAGTTATGGTTCTCAACTTTAGAGCCCTAGTGATGGCTGCTGGACTGAAGCTCACTTCAACTCCTCTGCCATAACTTGTGTAAGGAGCACTATCTTTGTTTTCCTTCACAGCATTTGCATAGAACTCCCTAATCATAACTGCACTGATATCAACTAGAGGAGCACACAAGAGTTCCCACCTTCTTTCTCTAGTAATTTTCCTCATGATGGGGTATTCTCCTTCCTTTAAATCAAGACCTTTCTCATAGATGACATTCTTTGCCTCCATGAACCTATGATATCTCCCTTCATGGAATTGGGATCTAAACTTGGTTGCATCAAAAGATGGAGGTTCGGCTACCATAGGTTCTTTTCCCGGCCTTCTTTTTGAACTTGAGGAGGCCATTGAAGTTGAGGTGAAAAGAAAGAGGAAGTGAGAAAAGAAGAAGTTTGTGTTGTGTTTGGGAAGAGTTTTGGTTCGGTTCTGTTGTGAGACAAGGAGATTATGTTGGTTTTAGGAGTAAAGAGGATTATGATTCTCATATGAGGGTAGCTTGAGTGAGTATGTAAACCGTTTGGTGCAACGGCTATTAATAGGCCAAGTCTTCAAGCTTCCCAACAAAACCACAATGAATGAATGAAGAAAGAACCCGTTAGTGCTCATGAAGGGCTGAGATTGAGTTGTTCATCTAAAGGACTCATGGAATGGACGGTCTGCATGCATTGTTGAGGCTTGACGAGGATCCTCTTCCCATTGGCTGCATGCATTTAGGCTTTCAATGATGCATGCATGCATACAAATTCTGCTTCCCCATGAGCGCGTTCTTCTAGGCACATGTGACCTTCCTCACATAGCTTCTCCTAGCCGTGACCTCTCCTAGCTTTTATCTTAATCTTTTTCTCCCACCTGAACCAAAACAGCTAGCTTAGAACATTAATATAATCGTTGGCAATTTATTTGCAAGAATAAAATAAATTGTTTTGGTTTGTTTAATAGTTAAAAAAATTTTTTTTTGTGATCAATTGTGTCCCTAAATAAAATGCTAAAAGTTGGTGAACACCAAACTTATCTTTTATTGAGGAGACGGCTTAACAATGCAAACCGTTCTCACAATTGATGCATTTAAAAAAAAAATTTGATGTATGATCCCTTTTCTGTATGGTTTTGAGTCCATGATTGGGAAATGATCTTCTGAACATTGTTGCACATGCAGACACCAAACTTAGTGTTTGGTCACATGCTTCAAAAAAAAATATTATGCATATGTTCTAAAAATAATCCCTTTTTTTTTTGAACAATGAACTTGGGTGTGCCTTAGGGTACACGAAACTTAGAAGTTTGACATGTGCTTCAAAACAATGTATGCATTTATCAGGCATGAAAGTTCAAAATCATATTCAGAGGAATCATAACTTATTAAATGAAAGAGAGGACAGAAATCTTAAATCATGGGTTGCCTCCCATGAAGCGCTCTTTTATTGTCATTAGCTTGACATTGAACTCCCTTTAGGGTGGTTGATGTTGATGATGTCTCAACTTGTCACCTCTCACTGTCAGCTTTCTCTATGTGCCTTGATGCTCAATTTCCATATGCTCCAGAGAAAGTATCTGGTTGACAGTGTAATAATCTTCTGCTCCCAGCTGTTGATATACTAGTTGCACCTTATCACCTTTAGAAAATCCTTCAGTTGGGATTTTCTTGTTCTTCCACCCTTTGTGAGCCTTTTTCTTGCTCTTCATCTTTTTCTTTCTTGTTGATCTTTCTTTCTTGACAATTACTTGAGTTGTGATACCTTCCTTTTTGTTTATCACCCCTGCTTCCTTTTGAATTCCTTTTTCTTCTTGCATCTGCTTGTTTTTCTGTTCTACTGCCTTGTCAGTTGATTGCTTTGGAAGGAGATCATCACTTATTTTGCTTGTTTCTTCATCCCTTTGTAATTCTGGAAAGACTTTTAGGATGATGCTCTCCTCATGCATCCTGAGGGTTAACTCTCCTTGCTCTATATCCACAATGGCTCTAGCAGTGGCCAAAAATGGTCGACCAAGTATTATGGAGTCATTTCCATGTTCTGAAGAATCCATGATCACAAAATCTGCTGGATAGATAAACTTGTCAACCTTAACTAAAAGGTTCTCAATCAACCCTTTAGGATATACTATTGATTGGTCCACCAATTCCAAGGACATCTGTGTTGGTTTCACCTCCTCTATGCCAAGCTTTTTCACTAAAGAATACGGGATTAGATTTATGCTTGCTCCTAAATCGCACATCCCCTTGTTAATGAATAGGTTTCCAATGGTGCATGGTAAGAAGAAACCTCCAGGGTCTTCAAGCTTGGGAGGGAGTCCCTTTTTGATGAGTGCACTGCATTCTTCACTGAGCATTACAATCTCCTTTTCATTCCACTGTCTCTTCTTGTTAATGAGCTCCATTAAGAACTTGGCATATAAAGGCATTTGCTCCAATGCTTCAGCTAAAGGTATGTTGATTTCCAACTTCTTGAAAGTCTCAAGAAATTTGTGGAAATGCTGATCCTTTGTTTCTTTGTGAAATCTCTGTGGATAAGGCAGTGGTGATGTTGAGCTCTTCTCCACTTGATGTTGTTTTGGAATTGGTTCTTCCAAGATTTGCTTTCCTTTCTTCAAATTCTGTGGTTTGTTGTCTTCCTCTGTGAATTTTTCTGGGACATTCTTATTTATCATGTCCTTGTTGGTGGCTTCATCATTCTTTGTTGGCTCATTGTCATTATGCTTGGTTGCTCCTTGGTTGCCATCCACTAACACTTTTCCACTTCTTAGTTGCACGACCTTGCATTCTTCCTTTGGGTTGGGAATGGTGTCACTGGGTAGTGAACTTGATGGTTTTTCAACAGAAATCTGCTTGGAGATTTGCCCAATTTGCCTTTCCAAGTTCTTCATTGAAGCTTCTTGGTTCTTTGTTGTTAATTCTTGGTTCTTCATCATTTTTTCCATGAGCAGCTCTAGATTGGTAATCCTCTGGGATTCTTGTGAAATTGGTTGGTTTTGGGGTGTTGATGGATGATGATAGGTGTTTTGATTTGTTGGGTGGTTGTTAGGTGGATAATGGTTAGAGTTGGGGTAGTTATTTTGTGGTTTTCTGTATGTGTTTTGGTTAGTGTTTGGCTGGGGGTTGTGGTTTGTGTTTTTCCAATTGTTCTGGCCTGTGTTTCTTTGCCATGGTTGTTGGTTTTGATTATGGTTATCTCCCCATCTGAGGTTGGGATGGTTCTTCCAAGATGGATTGTAAGTATCACCATAGACTTCATTTGTTCCAGAATTTTGGTTGTGCATGTACTGGACTTGCTCTTGCTGTTGTTCCTCTTGAGTTTCTTCACTTTGCACCCAAGTAGTTGGTGGTTAGCTTGTGGCACTCACTGATGCAACTTGCAGGCCATCAATTCTTTTGGCCATTTGTTCAAACTGTTGTTGAATCTGCTGCTGCATTATCTTGTTCTGAGCCAGAATGGAATCCACTCCTTCCAACTCCATTACTCCTCTTCTTTGTGATGGTTGGCGTTGTCTTTGATGAGCAAAGAAATATTGGTTATTGGCCACCATATCAATGAGGTTTTGAGCTTCCTCTGTGGTCTTCATGAGTTGCAAGGAGCCTCCAGCTGAGTGATCAAGTGCTTCTTGAGCTTTAAGAGTGAGTCCTTCATAGAAGTTCTGCAACTTGTCCCACTCAGTGAACATCTCTGGTGGACATTTCCTCAATAGAGCCTTATATCTTTCCCATGCTTCATATAAGTTCTCAGCCTCCAATTGAGTGAACATTTGAACCTCAGTCTTCAACCTTAGGATTCTTTGAGGGGGTTAAAATTTGGCAAGAAACTTGCTCACCAAGTCATCCCAAGTGTTGATGCTTTCTTTTGGAAAGGTCTCTAGCCATTGAGTGGCTTTATCTCTGAGAGAGAATGGAAAGAGCAGCAACTTGTAGCTATCAGGAGGTACACCATTGGTTTTCACCGTGTCACAGATTCTCAAGAAGGTAGACAAATGTTGATTTGGATCCTCCAAAGGCCCTCCTCCAAAAGAACAATTGTTTTGAACCAAAGTGATAAGTTGTTGCTTTAGTTCAAAATTGTTTGCATTGACATTAGGAGGAAGAATGCTACTTCCACAGTGTCTAGCATTTGCAAATTTGTATGAAGCCAAGACTCTTCGTTGTTGTTGATTATTGTTGGCTCCTTCTCCTGGTTGATTGGGATCTCCTTCCATTTCTTGAAATTCCTCCTCAGATTCTTCTTCTCCAGTAACGTTCTTCCCTCTTTCGGCTCTTCTTATTCTCCGAAGAGTTCTTTGGTCGATTTCAGAGAGGATAGGGGAAGATCTTCCTGTACCTGACATACAAACACACAACAATAAACACACAAACCCAGAAAGCCAATGAAACTTCAATCTATAGCTAGAACGAAGTTTTAGTTAGTTTAAGCAAAAATTCAAACAGTTAGTGTGTTAGTAGGAATTAGAATAACAGAAAAGAAAAAGTGCTTAATCTAGACCTCCACTTCACTTAATCATTGTCAATCTATTTCAATCCCCGGCAACGGCGCCAAAAACTTGATGTGTGGAAAACGATCCAACACAAAACTCACCGGCAAGTGTACCGGGTCGCATCAAGTAATAATAACTCACATGAGTGAGGTCGATCCCACAGGGATTGAAGGATTGAGCAATTTTAGTTTAGTGGTTGATTTAGTCAAGCGAATCAAGTTTTGGTTGAGTGGGTTGTATTTAACAGAATATAAATTGCTTGGAATGTAAAGGGAGAGGGGGAAATTGCAGTAAATTAAAGAGCAGGAAAGTAAACATGCTGAATCTTAAAGAACAAGAAAGTAAATGACTGAAACTTAAAGTGCAAGAAATGTAAATTGCAGAAACTTAAATGGCAAGAAATGTAAATTGCTTGAAAGTAAAAGGGAATTGAGAACTGGGATTGTAGAATCTAAACAAAGAGAAAGTAAATTGCAACAATCAATAAAAGTAGAAGATGAATTGGTATAAACTGAAATTCAACAGAAAATGAAATAAAAGTGCAGCAGGGTTCACAAAAGAACCAAAAGTAAATTGGGGTCTCAGGTCTCAAGAGACTAGGTAGCAGAGCCTAGATCTCTATTTGCCTTCCCAGATCCAAGTTCACAAAGCAATTGACAAGGAATTGAAGAAGAAGCAGTAAAGAACAGAATTAAAATTCAATTGTGCATAAAAGGAATTAAAGAGATTTTAGATGGGAATTGAGACAGAATTTCCTCAATTTCACACACCCAAAACTCAGAAAAATAAGAGTGGAATTGCCCGAGCAAACACGAGGAAGGAGATCAATCAATTCTCCCTTAATCCTCAGAACTCTCGGTCAAGTCTCTCAAGAACAATTGCAAGAAATTCAAAACTCAAGGAAAGTGCCAAATTCAAAAGTCAAGCTAAGGTAAGTGGTTAAAGGTCCTAATTACATCATACTAGCTCCTATTTATACACTTTCTATTCTTGGATTTTGGGATTTGGATGGGCTTTTGATTTGGTGAAGAAATGAATTTAATTGGAATTTTAATTAAATTTTTCGGCCCAAAATGGTAGCTCCCAGGAGGCTGCCCTGCTCTTGTGGAGGGCAGGGCAGGATTTGGTGCATGTTGGTGTGGCTTTGGTGTGGCCTGGTGCGGCTTGGTGCTGCCAGGATCGAGTTGGTGCGCAGAATGCTGCCCTGCCCGCGCAGAGGGCAGGGCAGGAAAAATTGGTGCGCCAGATTCAAGCTGTGGTGCACGCTGGTGCTGCCAGGATTGTGTGTGGTGCGCGCTGGTGCTGCCAGGGTCATGATTTGGTGCGCCAGATTCACTTCTTGGTGCGCCAGAGTTGTGCACCAACCAAATGCTGCCCTGCCCTCGCGGAGGGCAGGGCAGTGTTTCCAAAATGCAGTCCCATGTTCAAACCCGGGCAGAAACACACGCTACATCAATTTCCTTGGTTTCTTGGCACGGTAATGGGCCTTAAGTCCTAGCTTCCTCATGGTCCCATGTTCAACTCTTGTGACAAGCATTTGGAGACAATTTCCTTTGAATTTCTCCCTTGGTGAGCCCGATACTGCCCTTGTGGAGGGCAGGGCAACATTTTATTCCTCTTGATTCCAAGGCACAAATTTGTGCTCTGCCCTTGTAGTGGGCAGGGCAGAGTTGCCTTCTTTGCTTAGTTCCCTTATGTTGCCCTCCTAGAGGGCAGTGTGCCCTTGTGGAGGGCAATGCTTGCCTCTCCTCATGTTGTGTGCCACACTTCTTCTTTCTTTGACCACACTTTCTTTTCCTTGGGCCACACTTCCTTAGGCTACGCTTTTTCCTTTTTTTCTTTTCTTCACCTACAATAAACCAAAACAACCACTCAAAGTATCACTGAATTCAAGAGGCTTATAAATCAATTAAAATTCAATTAAAATTAGCTTAAACCTCATGGATTAACATTAATTTCATGGTGGTTGCTTGATTTAAAGAAGTTGTGCATTTTTACTCCAAATCACTTACTTAAGAAGCAAGAAAGTGCATAAAGACTAACAAAACAAGTGAAATTAGCTTGAAAAATGGGTATATGATGACTTGTCATCAATGAACCTTCCTTAGTACTGCTTGGTGCATTTTGCATTCCAGACAGACTTTGAGAAATCATATTGACTTGTTGAGTCAATATTTTGTTCTAAGCCAAAATGGCATTCAGAGTATCAATCTCAAAAACTCCTTTCTTCTGATTAGTCCCATTGTTCACAGGATTCCTTTCAGAAGTGTACATGAATTGGTTATTTGCAACCATTTCAATCAGCTCTTGAGCTTCTGTAGGCGTCTTTTTCAGATGAAGAGATCCTCCAGCAAAGCTATCCAAAGACATCTTGGACAGTTCAGACAGACCATCATAGAAAATACCTATGATGCTCCATTCAGAAAGCATATCAGAGGGACACTTTCTGATTAATTGTTTGTATCTTTCCCAAGCTTCATAGAGGGATTCTCCTTCCTTCTGTCTGAAGGTTTGGACTTCCACTCTAAGCTTACTCAATTTTTGAGGTGGAAAGAACTTTGCCAAGAAGGCATTGACTAGCTTTTCCCAAGAGTTCAGGCTTTCTTTAGGTTGTGAGTCCAACCATGTTCTAGCTTTGTCTCTTACAGCAAAAGGGAATAGCATAAGTCTGTAGACCTCAGGGTCAACCCCATTAGTCTTGACAGTGTCACAGATTTGCAAGAATTCAGTTAAAAACTGATGAGGATCTTCCAATGGAAGTCCATGGAACTTGCAATTCTATTGCATTAGAGAAACTAATTGAGGCTTAAGCTCAAAGTTGTTTGCTCCAATGGCAGGGATAGAGATGCTTCTCCCATAGAAGTCAGGAGTAGGTGCAGTAAAGTCACCCAGCACCTTCCTTGCATTGTTGGCATTATTGTTGTTTTCGGCTGCCATGTTTTCTTCTTCTTTGAAGATTTCTGTTAGGTCCTCTACAGAGAGTTGTGCCTTAGCTTCTCTTAGCTTTCGCTTCAAGGTCCTTTCAGGTTCAGGATCAGCCTCAACAAGAATGCTTTTGTCTTTGCTTCTGCTCATATGAAAGATAAGAGAACAAGAAAATGTGGAATCCTCTATGTCACAGTATAGAGATTCCTTGAGGTGTCAGAGGAAAAGAAAAATAGAAGGCAGAAGTAGAAGAATTCGAACATATCAAGATAGATGGAATTCGAATTGTTCATTGAGGAATAGTGTTAGTCCATAAATAGAAAGATGTGAGAAGAGGGGAAGTAGTTTTCGAAAATTAAGTAAAAGATTTTGAAAACATTTTGAAAAACACTAATTGATTTTCGAAAACCAAGAGTGGAAAAGAAATCAAGTGATTTTTGAAAAAGATTTTGAAATTAGAAATAAAAAAGATTTGATTGAAAACTATTTTGAAAAAGATGTGGTTAAAAAGATATGATTGGTTTTAAAAAGATGTGATTGAGAAGATATGATTTGAAAAACATTTTTTTTAAAAAGATTTGATTTTAAAAATTAATAACTTGGCTAACAAGAAAAGATATGATTCAAACATTAAACCTGTTCATACCCTGACCGGGCTCCTCTAAACTCGGCAAAATCCATGAAAGGTCCGACCTCGTCCCAAGGCCCACGCCTGAGGTCGGACCTCGGACAACAAAGCTAAGAAGGCCCATCAAAAGGAACGAAGCCCAAAACCTAAAGGCCGAAAAGGCCTAGGGAAGGCGGTTCCGCAAAGATAGAGATAAAACTCCCAAAAGATAAGATAAGATAAGAATATCTTATCCAGGGAAGATCACGGCCAGCTACTATAAATACACTGGAACACCCAGGTATAACTCATACTCTAATTCTACTCAATATCTGCTTGGACCCATGCTAACTTAAGCATCGGAGTGTCATTGCAGGTACAACCACCAACCACTCAGCATATCAAGCTCGGGTCATCAATTCCCCCACCTCGGGCCTCTCTAAAAGACGACCGAGCTGCACGTTTCAGGTAACCCTCGGAACATTGGCGCCGTTGCCGGGGACCTGGAAGTCATCCCTCTACCATGGCGGACGACCCCTCCAACAATGACCGCGCGGCATCAGAACAAGAGGAGGAAGTTGACACCGGAGAACGACCGGACAGCCCTCTATCACCACGCACTCCAGGAGGAAACAAACAGAATCGCCCAAAGACATCACTCCCAAACAAAGATCCACAAAATCCCGATAAAGAAAAGAGCTCGGAAATTCTAGAAGCAGTCCGGGCACAACAAAACCGACTGAAACAACTCGAAGAGGATATAAAGAAGCAAAAGGAAACTGAACAAGATCTGAGAAGGGAGGCTCGCAAGCGCAGAGAATTAGAAGAAAAACTGCGGAAAATAGAGGCCAACCTGAAAGATCGGACAGAACGCGGCCCCACCCCCGAAGACAACCATGATCCCTTCACGCAAGAGATCATGAAGGAGAAGGTACCGCGAAACTTCAAACCACCCGACATGGATCTCTACGACGGCACCACCGATCCAGGTCACCACCTCAGCAACTTCAGAAGCAGAATGTACCTAGTCGACGCCTCCGACGCGATTCGATGCAAAGCCTTCCCCACCACTCTCACCAAGTCGGCCATGAAGTGGTTCGACAACCTGCCACCAAGATCAATCACCAGCTTCGAAGACCTAACCAAAAAATTCCTGATGAGGTTCTCTATTCAAAAGGACAAAACGAAACATGCCCCCAGTCTACTCGGAATCAAACAAGGTAACCAAGAAACTCTCCGAGAGTACATGGAGCGATTCAACAGAGCCTGCCTGGACATACAACACTTGCCCACTGAAGCAGCCATCATGGGACTAGCAAACGGCCTAAAAGAGGGACCGTTTAGCCAATCCCTATCCAAACGATACCCGACCTCCCTATACGAGGTGCAGGAGCGAGCAGAAAAATATATCAACATGGAGGAAACATCCCAGTTAAGAGACTCTTCTAGGAAGGAATCAACCTACCCACCCCGAGATCGAGATCGGGAACAGAGGAAAGAAACCAACTCGGACAAGCCACGGAAATACCACAGTTACACCCCCCTCCGAGTCTCCTTAGTAGACATCTACAGAGAAGTATGCCACACCGAAAAGATCCCACCACCTCGACCACTAAAACACAAGAGAGCAGGGAGAGATCGGTCCGAATACTGTGAATATCACAAGCTCTATGGTCATTCTACTAACGACTGCTACGACCTAAAAAATGTTATAGAAAAGCTAGCCAGAGAAGGAAAACTCGACAGATACATAGCAGAGAAAGGAGAAGAGACCAGGAAGAGAAGGCGAGGAGATAACGAAGATCGGGCCGAACAAACCCCGCGAACCCCTGAAAGACATGTTCACATGATAAATGGAGGCTTCGCAGGCGGAGGAACATCCAGATCCTCGCGCAAAAGACACCTCAAAGAAGTCTATCATGTCCGAGAAGACAGCCCCCTGCCCGAATTACCTACTATCTCGTTTACCCGAGAAGATGCTCAAGGGGTAATACCCGGGCACGACGATCCAATGGTAATCACCATCATCCTAGCAAACGCCAACCTACATCGAACCCTGGTTGACCAGGGAAGCTCAGCAGATATCCTGTTCAAAACGGCCTTCGACAAACTCGGACTTGAAGAAAAAGAACTAAAGGCCTATCCCACCGACTTATTTGGACTAGGGGACATCCCGGTCCGTCCCTTAGGATACATCTCGCTACATACTACCTTTGGAAAAGGCGAGCAATCTAGAACATTAAGCATCGACTACATTATAGTCGACGTCCCTTCAGCATACAATGCCCTCATTGGGCGACCAACCCTAAACAGACTAGCAGCTATAGTCTCAACCCCACACCTCTGTATGAAGTTCCCTACCACAAAAGGAATCGCTACCCTAAAAGGCGACCAAAAACTAGCACGGCGATGCTATAACGAAAGCCTGAGCCTAAAAGGGAAAGAGGTCAATACAATAGAACTCGGACGAGTTCAAGCCCGAGAAGACCTTCGGCCACAACCAGAGGGAGAAACCGAAAAAATCCAAATCGGGAACACACCTGAAAAAATAACAAACGTAGGAGCAAACCTCGAAGCAGGCCTAAAGGAGGAACTCATAACCCTTTTAAGGGAGAATTCCGACCTCTTCGCCTGGAAAGCCTCCGACATGCCAGGCATAAGCCCCGACCTGATGTGCCATAAGCTATCAGTATACCCGGGGTCCAGACCTGTCCAACAAAGACGCCGGAAGCTCGGGCCTGAGCGCATGCAAGCAATAGAAGAACAAGTACAAGCATTACTAGATGCAGGGTTCATTCGGGAAGTAAAATACCCCCTATGGCTCGCAAACGTGGTCCTGGTAAAAAAGCCCAACGGAAAATGGAGGATGTGCGTCGATTACACGGATCTCAACAAAGCCTGCCCCAAAGACCCATATCCACTACCAAACATCGACGCCTTAGTAGACGCAGCCTCAGGCTATAGATATCTCTCCTTCATGGACGCATATTCGGGATACAATCAAATCCTGATGTACGGACCCGACTAAGAAAAGACCTCGTTCATAACCCCAAGGGCAAACTACTGCTACGTAGTAATGCCCTTCGGGCTAAAGAACGCAGGGGCAACCTACCAGAGGCTAATGAACAAAGTGTTCTCAGAGCACATCGGACTACAACTAGAGGTGTACGTCGACGACATGCTGGTAAAGACACAAGAAGACGGAAACTTGCTGACCGACCTCACCAGTGTCTTCGGCACCCTCAGAAAACACAACATGAGACTCAACCCGACGAAGTGCACCTTCGCCGCAGAAGCCGGAAAATTCTTAGGCTTCATGTTGACTCAAAGGGGCATCGAAGCAAACCCGGACAAATGCCAAGCGATACTCAATATGAAGAGCCCGACGTGTGTCAAAGAAGTACAACAGCTGAATGGAAGGCTGGCCGCCCTATCAAGATTCTTGGCAGGATCAGCGATAAAATCACTACCTCTCTACTCACTCCTAAAGAAAGGGAAACCCTTCTCGTGGACCCCGGAGTGCGAAAAAGCCTTTCAAGAGTTCAAGGAATTCCTCGGGCAGCCACCAATCCTAACCCGACCTTTAAAAGGGGAAGAGCTCGTACTATACCTCTCGGTCGGACATCGAGCAGTCGCTTCAGCATTAATATGAGAAAACGACCAAGGACAGCACCCCACATACTTTGTAAGCAAGGCACTACAAGGGGCCGAATTAAACTATCAGAAAATAGAAAAATTCGCCTACGCCCTAGTGTTCACAGCTCGGAGGCTCCGTCCCTACTTTCAAGCCCACACCATCAAAGTCCGGACAAATCAACCCATGAGACGCATTCTACAAAAAACGGACCTGGCAGGACGAATACTACAATGGGCGGTGGAACTGTCCGAGTTCGACCTCCACTATGAAGCCCGGACTGCCATAAAATCTCAGTACCTAGCCGACTTCATCGCAGAATAGAATCCAGTGATTCTTTTGCGTCTGTCACTAACGCCCCACAATCGCGAGTTTGAAGCTCGTCACAGTCATTCAATCATTGAATCCTACTCAGAATACCACAGACAAGGTTTAAACCTTTCGGATTCTCTTGAATACCGCCATCAGTTCTAGCTTATACCACGAAGATTCCGGTTAAAGAATCCATGAGATATCCACCCAATCTAAGGTAGAACGGAGGTGGTTGTCAGGCACGCATTCATAGGTGAGAATGATGATGAATGTCACGGATCATCACATTCATCAAGTTGAAGAACAAGTGATATCTTAGAACAAGAACAAGCGGAATTGAATAGAAGAACAATAGTAATTGCATTAATACTCGAGGTACAGCAGAGCTCCACACCTTAATCTATGGTGTGTAGAAACTCCACCGTTGAAAATACATAAGAACAAGGTCTAGGCATGGCCGTGAGGCTAGCCCCCAATGATCTAAGATAGCATAAGAACAAAGATAGCTACCAAGATGAAAATACAATAGTAAAAGGTCCTACTTATAGAGAACTAGTAGCCTAGGGTTTACAGAGATGAGTAAATGACAAAAAAATGCACTTTCGGGCCCACTTGGTGTGTGCTTGGGCTGAGCAGTGAAGCATTTTCGTGTAGAGACTCTTCTTGGAGTTAAACGCCAACTTTTATGCCAGTTTGGGCGTTTAACTCCCACTTTGGTGCCAGTTCCGGCGTTTAACGCTGGGAATTCTGATGGTGACTTTGAACGCCGGTTTGGGCCATCAAATCTTGGGCAAAGTATGGACTATCATATATCGCTGGAAAGCCCAGGATATCTACTTTCCAACGCCGTTGAGAGCGCGCCAATTGGGCTTCTGTAGCTCCAGAAAATCCACTTCGAGTGCAGGGAGGTCAGAATCCAACAGCATCTGCAGTCCTTAGTCTATGAATCAGATTTTTGCTCAGGTCCCTCAATTTCAGCCAAAAAATACCTGAAATCACAGAAAAACACACAAACTCATAGTAAAGTCCAGAAAAGTGAAATTTAACTAAAAACTAATAAAAATATACTAAAAACTAACTAGATCACACTAAAAACATACTAAAAACAATGCCAAAAAGCGTACAAATTATCTGCTCATCAATGAGGTAATTTTCTTTTCATAGCTTTTTCAATAAAAAGGTTGAATAATTGGTGTGTATCGCAAGGAGCTAAATTTGGTGTTCCACACCAAAACAAATTAAGAGAGAATGAAGCATTCTAAGTTTGGTGTTCTACAAAAAATTTGATCTAAAAACACATTCTCACTTTCTGCCTAATGCTAGCTCCAAACAATCAGACAAATCATTCAACCATTTAATTGCTTTCTAGTTTTTAGTGTTACTGCCTTTAGCAAAGACACAAGGATTTCACATATGGTTAACTTGTTGCATCAGAGGCAGTGACAAGGGATTAAGTTTGGTGTTCCCACACCAAAATAAATCCAAAAGACACACTCAATTCATGCATACTAATGATGAGCGGATAATTTGTATGCTTTTTGGCATTGTTTTTAGTATGTTTTTGGTATGATATAGTTAGTTTTTAGTATATTTTTATTAGTTTTTAGTTAAAATTCACTTTTCTGGACTTTACTATGAGTTTGTGTGTTTTTCTGTGATTTCAGGTATTTTCTGGCTGAAATTGAGGGACCTGAGCAAAAATCTGATTCAGAGACTAAAAAGGACTGCAGATGCTGTTGGATTCTGACCTCCCTGCACTCGAAGTGGATTTTCTGGAGCTACAGAAGCCCAATTGGCGCGCTCTCAACGGCGTTGGAAAGTAGACATCCTGGGCTTTCCAGCAATATATGATAGTCCATACTTTGCCCAAGATTTGATGGCCCAAATCGGCGTTCAAAGTCACCCTCAGAAATTCCAGCGTTAAACGCCGGAACTGGCACCAAAATGGGAGTTAAATGCCCAAACTGGCATAAAAGCTGGCGTTTAACTCCAAGAAGAGTCTCTACACGAAAATGCTTCATTGCTCAGCCCAAGCACACACCAAGTGGTCCCGGAAGTGGATTTTTATGTCATTTACTCATCTCTGTACACCCTAGGCTACTAGTTCTATATATATAGGACCTTTTATTACTGTATTTTCATCTTGGTTCTTCTGGTTCCCTCTCTGGGGCCGAAACCAATGATCACTCTTGTTCTTATGTATTTTCAACGGTGGAGTTTCTACACACCATAGATTAAGGTGTGGAGCTCTGCTGTACCTCGAGTATTAATGCAATTACTATTGTTCTTCCATTCAATTCCGCTTGTTCTTGTTCCAAGATATCACTTGTTCTTCAACTTGATGAATGTGATGATCCGTGACACTCATCATCATTCTCACCCATGAACAAGGTGACTGACAACCACTTCTATACTACAAGCAACCAAGGCTCTAGTGAATATCTCTTGGATTCTTTAATCGGAATCTTCGTGGTATAGGCAAGAACTGATGGCGGCATTCAAGAGAATCCGGAAGGTCTAACCTTGTCTGTGGTATTCTGAGTAGGATTCAATGATTGAATGACTGTGACGTGCTTCAAACTCCTAGCGGGCGGGGCGTTAGTGACAGACGCAAAAGAATCGATGGATTCTATTCCGGCCTGACCGAGAACCGACAGCTGAATTCCGCGTGCTGTGACAGAGCATATGCAATCGTTTTCACTGAGAGGATGGGAGGTAGCCATTGACAACGGTGAAACCCTACACAAGCTTGCCATGGAAAGGAATAAGAAGGATTGGATGAAGACAGTAGGAAAGCAGAGAGACGGAAGGGAAGGCATCTTCATGCGCTTATCTGAAGTTCCTACCAATGAATTACATAAGTATCTCTATCTTTACCTTTTTGTTATTTTCGTTCATCACCATTACTATTTGAGTTTGCCTGACTAAGATTTACAAGATGACCATAGCTTGCTTCAATACTAACAATCTCCGTGGGATCGACCCTTACTCGCGTAAGGTTTATTACTTGGACGACCCAGTGCACTTGCTGGTTAGTTGTGCGAAGTTGTGTAATGCCATGGTATTGAACACCAAGTTTTTGGGGTTCATGACCGGGGATTATGAGAGTTGTGAAAAGTATTGTTCACAATTTCGCGCACCAACTAACCAGTCACCTAAGGGCTTGAGAAGCAAGTAACTTTTGGGAATTGTGCAGGGAACTAACCACTATTTGAAGACATTATGCATCATAACTCAAAAGGGGCACAACAGAAGGAAGGACAAAAGAACTGCAAACCAATAGGTTGTATCTATACTTACCTCTCGCTGTTGAGAAATGCTTTAATTTATGTCGTGCTAAAGTGTTCATCTAGTACAAGTATAATCATTCTTTTCAATAAGTAAGCTAGTCTAAGTGTGTGCTTGTGTGTTTACTTTCACTTAACTAATGAATGCTCTGTCCCCTGTATCCTTTTTAATTCAATAAAAGAAATATTTGAAACATGAAGTAAAATGGTTCATTGCTAGCTAGAAGTCAAATAATAGTAAGTGGTGGCATGTATGTATGATTATGTGGTAGCTCACTTTTAGTGAATAAAAGGACTAGACTGTTCTCCTTTCAAGCGTAAACTAGCTCATTGTCTATGAATCTCAAAAATAAAAGTTCTTGGTTGAAAAGAAAAAAAACAAGTAGGAATGAGAAAAGCCAAAAGTGGCAGCAAGAAAAATAAAAAGAAGAAAGAATAAAGCTAGACACCAATAGCTTGAACCTTAGAATATATGCCTGTGGTGTCTTTGTAATAGGATCTGCTTGGATTATTAAGTTCTTTGGAGTGCATCAACACTTGGTAACTCAGGTTAACTAACCTGGGATTATCAACTGAAAGTCCACTATCAAGAGCAACCTAACTACAAGGCATTTAGTAACCCAAAGAGGTGTTGGGCATCAATGTTCTAAGAAGGAATGTGAGCCAAGTGTCTATAGTGAATAATGTGTCAAGCATAAATAAAGAAAAGAGCTTTTTACATATGACACTGAACTAAAGCTTATAAAAAAAATAGTAACCAAGGACAAAGGAATAATGAGAGGTCATAGCAGTGTGTTGCTTGATGCTTGGAGGAGACTTTCTAGGCCTAAATGTCAATAAGAAGTGAGTAGTTACATATCTGCATAAAACCCATGAGCTACCAATAATACTCTGCTAGCATAAACATCCTCTTCCATTTCATTCTTTCTTCTCAATAAATTCTTTTCTTGCTTGGGGAAGAGCAAGCTTTAAGTTTGGTGTTGTGATGACAAGTCATCTTAGCCTAGTTTCACTAGTCTTTTTCATTTGTTTTAAATAGATTTTATGCACTTTCTTGAGCCATAAGTAAGCCAATTGGGTAGAATTTCAGGTTTCCTTTGATTCAATCAATCATGGATAAATTGGTGCATTTTCATGAGATTTTGTGCTATAATTGTCATATATTATGAAAGAGAAACAATCTCATGATTTGGAGCATAGCTTTGATGCTTTTGATTGATTGATGATAGGTGAAAAAGCTTTGAAGAAGGTTGAAGAAAAGGAGATGGCAAGGGCAAAAAGGAGGACTCACATTTGAGCTAAAGTTTGCCTCAAACTTAAGCTCAAACGTGAGGAAGAGCATAATTTCACCCAGGGAGGCCAGAAGCTTGCGCCAATGTTTGCCTGAAACTTGAGGTCAAATGTTGGCTTGAAGAATTTTCACCCAGGGAGGCCAAAGTTTGCGCCAACGTTTGCCTCAAACTTGAGGTCAAACGTTGGCGCCACAAGCACAAAAGATGAACACCCTGGAGCCATGCAACGTTTGCACCAACGTTTGCCTCAAACTTGAGGTCAAACGTTGGCCACATCTCAGCAAGCAAAAGCACCCCTGGGCACAGCAACGTTTGCGCCAACGTTTGCCTCAAATGTGAGGTCAAACGTTGGCTACATTTTAGCATGGAAGAGCATGGAAGAGCACCCTGTTTGATGCCTTGGTTGAGCAATGTTTGTGCCAATGTTTGCCTCAAACGTTAGGCCAAACATTGGCCAAAAGAGAAGCTTGGAGGGATCCACGTTTGAGCTCACGTTTGACCTCAAACGTTGGCTTAAACGTGGATGATAGCAGAGTGGCCGAACTGCATAATAGCACACACGAAGACGTTTGAGTCAACGTTTGAGACGTGAATGGTTCATGGCCCGGTTCACAAGTGGACTTCCTCCCAACACCAAGAGCAATCAACGAAGGCTACTATCAACCCAATTCCATCAAGGCCAAGGCCCACATTCAAGGCTCCATGATCATTTGAAGAAAGTGCATAAATAGCTTAGGATTTGAGGTTTTGGGGAGCTTTCCTTTTAGTTTTGCTGGGTAGTTTTGGAGAGCTTTTGGTTGAGTTATTTTGAAGTTTTGAGTCTTGGGGAAGGAGAATTGAATTCTCTTCCTCTTAGTTTTCTTGTTTTAAATTTCATTTACACTTGTCTTGAATCTTGGGTTGAAGAATTGAGGAAATTTTGTCTCAAGCTCACCTTGAGATCTCTCTGTCTCACTTTACTGCAACTTTTGGAAACTAAATTTGGATTTGCTTCATCTTCTGTTTGATCTTTAATTCTCTTGAAATTGCTTTCTGAATTTGGATCTAGGAAGGCAGTGAGATCTAGACTTGGCTATCTAGTCTCTTGAGTCCTGAGATCTATGTTTTTCATTCTTAATTTCCCTGTTTAATTACTACACCAAGCTCATTTTTATTTTCGTTTAAGATCAGTTTAATTGAATCCATCTTCTACTCTTCTGGTTGTTAAATTTTACTTTTCCTGATTTAATTTCTGCAATCCCAGTCCCTTGACCCATTTACGATTCAAGCAATTTACATTTCTTGCATTCTAAGCTTCAGCACTTTACATTTCTTGCACTTTAAGTTTCTGCTAATTACATTACTTGCACTTTAAGATTCAGCTCTTTTAAGTTTTCTGCACTTTAAATTCTTGCCAATTATCCCTCTCCCTTAAAATTTCATGCAATTTAACTTCTGTTGGATACAGTTCACTCAATTCAACTTCTATTTGCTTAACTAAATCAGTCACTAAACTAAAATTGCTCAATCCTTCAATCCCTGTGGGATCGACCTCACTCCCATGAGTTTTCTTACTTGATGCGACCCGGTGCACTTGCCGGTGAGTTTTGTGTCGGACCGTTTTCCGCACATCAGCAGGTTGGCTGGTATTCTTGGCAACCTCCTCAGGTGGACTGTGTGGGTTGTCCTCCATCACTTTGTCTTCTTCTAATTCTTCATTTCCTCTGTCATACACAAACAAACAAACAACAATGATAAATGAACACTCTACTGCTAGAGTGTGGTTAGAGGGTTAGGTGACACAAAGTGTCAAACAGTTAATATGCTTGAAAGATAACAAAAGAAAAAATGCTTAATCTATATTATCACCTACTTAATCATTGTCAATCTATATCAATCCCTGGCAACGGCGCCAAAAACTTGATAGGATAAAATTAAATTCCACTCAAACTAACCGGTAAGTATACCAGGTCGCATCAAGTAGTAAAACTCACTAGAGTGAGGTTGATCCCACAAGGATTGATTGATCAAGCAATTTTAGTTGGGTGATAAATTTAGTGAAGCTGACAGTTGGTGATTTGAATGAAACTTGTTTAACAGAAAGTAAATTACAAGAAAATAAAGTGTTAAATGTAAATTGCTTGAAACTTAAATGGCAAGAAACTTAAACTGCATGGAAAATAAATGACTGAAATCTTAGATTGCAAGAAAGTAAAAGTGCAAAATCTAAATGGCACTGAAATGTAAATTGCAATAATTGTAAATGGGAATTGGGTGCAGGGAATGAAAGAAAGTGGTAAACAATTGCAATTAAAGTAAATTCAAAGTGATCTTAAAGTGGAGAAAATCAAAGAGAATGATTCATTGGGGATTGGAGATATTATAATCCCTCATGAATTAAATGGGTCTCAACTCCTTTCTCAATCATGTGAGTAGATCTATGGCGGATTGAAATTGATTGGATCCCAATTCCTTGGCAATCCAATCTCTCTAATCACAATCAATATTGCCAATTCCTTGATCTAATTGTCAAGAAAAGAGGTTAAGCATTTTCTGTCATCCATAAGCTACACTAACTCTCAAGATCTCAATTTCTCCCGAATGGTGTTGAACAAGAGAGTAGTGAAGGATAGAGCTCCAATTCTAATGCAAGTGATTCCCCATCCGAGGCTCACACAAGCATTCAATTAAATTAAACCCCCTTTTGGAGTGAGTAATTCACATTCAAAATAGAAGTTATCCTATAGCTACACAAATGAATTGAGAAGAAGAAAAATTTCATTGATTCATTATGATTACAATAGAGCTCCTCCCCTAATGAAAATGGGGTTTAGTTCATCATTGCTCTAGTAAAACAGAAAATTAGAAAAGTGCAGAAGATGAAGAACATAAGAAAAATACAAAAGGAAATGGGTGCAGTGTTTCCCAATTTGGGTCCCTGACTCCTCTTCCTTCCAATCCTGCTTTCTAACTGATGCCAAGTCATCTTATGCTAGTTTTACAAGCATTTTTCATTAGTTTCATTAGGTTTTATGCACTTTCTTGCACAATAAGTAAGTAATTGGAGTGGATTTTCATGATCATTTTGAATCAATCAAACATCATTTATTTTACATAAAATTATAGGTTTTATGCTAAAATTGATTGATTTTATAAATGATGCAAAGATCTAGTGATTTTGGTGGGAATTTGATTAGTTGTTTGGTTACTTGTAGGTGAAAAAATGATGAAAAAGGAAAGAACCAGGAAAGCGTTGCATTACAAAGCATGGCGATCACTAAGGCAACGCTAAGCACTCACCGAAGGTAGCGTTCAATAAATGAACACAGCATTCAAAGAGTGAACGCCCATGGAAACAATTGGCTCAACCAAGAAGCCACGCTCACTCAAGTGAACGTGAAGTTCACTAATGCAATGCTGGCCAAGGGAAGGAAGGAGCCACGTTCACCACAGTGAACTTTCTCAGGAGTTTTGGAGTTTGGAAGCAAGGCACAGCACTCATCAAAGGAGTAGCGTTCAAAAGTGTGAATGGAGCGTTCACTTGTGTGAACGTTTTCATGGAAATTGGCTTTGAACACATGGGAGCGCTTGACCAAAGGGAGCACTCAGCTAGTTAGCGCTCAAAGGAAGGCAATGTAGCGTTCAATCAAGAGAGAGTGCCCATAAAAGTTTGGAACGCAGCGCTCACACCAAGGATCAAAGAGGGAGTGCTGGCCCAAGAAAGGAGCGCATCAAAGCTCACTAAGGAGCGTTCAAAGAATCAAACGTAGCGTTCACCTTTTTCGTGGATTTTAGCTAGGCAAGGAAACCAAACCAAGGCTCACTAAAAGCAATGCCAAGGCTCGAAGGGGGAGCACCCAAGGGGCCACATCATGAGTGTAGCGTTCACTCATCAAACGCTAGGTGCATGCCATGACACGGACGAGGCACACAAGGAGTGAATGCCAAGTTCACTAAAATGAACTGAACGCTCCATTGGAGCTTGAACCAAGTCACTCCTAACCCAATTTCAATCAAGTGCCATCCTGGATCCACTTCTTCTCAAATTTGAAAAGCCCAGTCCAAGTTTTGAAGACCAAAATAGAAAGTGTGTGATGACAAGTCATCACAGCCTAGTTTCCATAGTCTTTTTCTTTTGTTTTCACTTGAATTATGCACTTTCTTAAGGTCTAAGCAAGCCAATTTGGGTAGATTTTCATGCTTCCTTTGATTGAATCAACCATAGATGAATTAATGCAATTTCATGAGGTTTTATGCTATATTTGTTACATATTGTGAAAGAATGAATATCTCATGATTTTGAGCATAGCTTTGATGTGTTCGGTTGACTAATGATAGGTGAAGAAAGCTTGGAGAAAGGTTGAAGCAAGAAGGAATGGCTAGGAGTAAAGAGAGGACAATGGAATAAGTAAAATTGAACCAGGAAGCAAAAAGCTGGACCTAAAGTTAGCCTCAAACTTTTGCACAAACTTTTGGGTGAAAAGTTAGCCCCAACGTTAGACCCCTAACTTCTGGGCTAACGTTGGTATAAGAAAAATACCCCCTGACCACCAAAAGTTTGTGCCAACGTTAGACCCTGATCTAGCCATAACTTGATAGCTACGATTTAGGAAATTGCACAATCGGCAAAATTCCTTACGGCAAGTGCACCGGTTATCGTCAAGTAAAAACTCACAATAGAGTGAGGTCGAATCCCACAAGGATTGGTTGAATGAGCAATTCGGATTAGAAGTTTGTTCTAGTTTTGAGCGGAATCAAGATTTAGATGAGAATTGTGGAATCTTAAATTGCATGAATTAAAGAGCCAGAAGTTAAATTGCTGAAATTAAAAGGGATGGGGGTGATTGCATGAATTTAATGGCAGAATGTAAGAGAAAGTGTAGATCAGAAATGGGGAGTTCATTGGGTGTTAGGAGATATTGAGATCTCCGAATCAAAACATTTTTATCTCTTCCTCAACCAATGCATTCATTGAATTTTTCTTGGCAATCTTATATGATTGGATCCCAATCCCTTGGCTCACCAATTCTCTCTAAAAACAAACAAATTCCCAATCCCTTGGTTTAAATGTTCATAAGAAGAGATGATGCTCGATCACTGATTATACCACACAGTTTCATGAACCACAATTTGGTAGGATTACATGTCACAATATCCATCCAAACCCCAATCCAATTCACTGTGAGAAAGCTTCTCTAGCATGAATCCTCCATTCCTTTCCCAAGGTTCCGAAGGATTCCAATTATGGATAGTTTCTTTCCCAAGACAACTAACCAATGGAATTAGATCGAGAAGCTTTCTAACAAAATTCAAGAGAAAAGATTGAAGAAGAAGATAAAAACTATTATTGATTCATTGAATTACAATAGAGCTCCCTAACCCAATGAAAGGGGTTTAGTGATTCATAGCTCAGAATTCAATTACAAAAGTATGAAAATTCCAAAGTGTCAAAAAGTGTCAACTAACTTCAATTCTATCCTATTTATACACTTTCTAAATTGAGCTTCTGTTGTGTTTCTTGGGCTTTGAGGCCTTTCCTTGATTTCCTTTTGCTTTGGGTTTATGGTCCATAATCCTGATGAGGTTGT
The DNA here is from genome assembly GCF_003086295.3 of Arachis hypogaea. Lineage (NCBI taxonomy): Eukaryota > Viridiplantae > Streptophyta > Magnoliopsida > Fabales > Fabaceae > Arachis > Arachis hypogaea. Next base: position 54,867,345 of record NC_092041.1, read on the forward strand.
GATCCAATTCTGTAACATTCATTGAGCAAATTTAGTGATAAACAAGTAATGACACAAGACTCAACAATTTGAAGTTCCAGACTCATCAACTCTTCAAGCCCAATCCCATAAACCATGATATTCAATTGGGTTTCATACCATAATACATTTAAGTTAATATTTGTGCTCAATGCTAACTTAAACTTCAATATATTTGGCCCAGAAACCCTTTCAAAGAGTGGCGTTTAAGTTGAAGTTTAAGTTTTAGTTTAAGGTTAATCTGAAACTTAAACGTGGAATTGGAAGAAAGCAACCCAGGAGGGTAATTAATCGAACACGTTTAAGCTTCAGTTTAAGGTTAAACTGAAGCTTAAACGTGGAAATGAAGATTGCAACCCTGGAGGCAATTCTGGTCGAACACGTTTAAGCTCCAGTTTGAGGTTAAACTGGAGCTTAAACGTGGAAATGAGAAGGCAACCCTGGAGGAGCAAAAACGCCAAACACGTTTAAGCTCCAGTTTAACCTTAAACTGGAGCTTAAACGTGGGAATGAAGAAGGTAGCCCAGGAGTGTGAATGTCGAACACGTTTAAGCTCCAGTTTGAGGTCAAATTGGAGCTTAAACGTGGAAATGGCTTCCTGGTGCATAATGTGGTTCGAACACGTTTAACCTCCAGTTTAAGGTTAAACTGGAGGTTAAACGTGGAAATGCTCCCTTGGTGCCATTCTCATTCTGGCGTTTAACCTTCAGTTTAAGGTTAAACTGGAGGTTAAACGCCAGTTTCCTCTTTTCTCAGCTTTCATGATTCTGGCGTTTAACCTTCAGTTTAACCTTAAACTGAAGGTTAAACGCCACTTTCAGCTTTGGTGCATTTCTTATTCTGGCGTTTAACTTCCAGTTTAAGGTTAAACTGGAGGTTAAACGCCACTTTCAGCATTGTATGGCTTGGTAGTTTAAGTTCCAGTTTAAGCTTAAACTGGAACTTAAACTCCACATGTGATCTTCAAGCTTCCTTTATTGATTTTGTTGCTTCCTTGCCTAGCCTCTTCTTCCCTGAAATTATCCACACAATTGCATCAAAGTCTTGCAAAATTTCATGAGAATTCTTCCATTCATAGCATTCAAGTAATATAACTAAAAACTCATGGAATTTGCATCAAAATTACACTGTTTGGATGATTCATTACTTTGTTGTTCATTTAACCATTCTTGGTTACTTTAAGCTCAAGAAAATGCATAAAACAACTAAAACTAACATAAAAATGCTAGTGAAACTAGCCTAAGATGCCTTGGCATCACAACACCAAACTTAATACTTGCTTGTCCCTAAGCAAGTCCTGAGTTATTTGAGAAGAAAGTATGAAACAAAAAGCAATTACATTGGCTATATTAGCAAGCATTTGAAGTTCATCAGAAGGGTTTTATGTAGAAAGTTGCAGCATCACTTTTTCATTCTTATTAGGTAGAATTATCATTTTTTCATTGCATCCATCAAACACTGCTATGGCCTCTTGTTATTCTTATGTCTTTGGCACATTTTCCTTTCTTTGTTTTTCTTTTTCTTAGAGCTCCTTTGCTCCTTGTTTGCTCAGTGTCATGTGTTGCACAAGCCTTTGGCATTTTCTTTTTCTTATCATTGCATTACACATATCCACTACAGGCATTTTAGTTCACATTTCTTCTTGAGACATTGGTGCCCAGCACCTCTTTGTGTGACTAAATGTTTTGTATTTAGGTTGCTCTTGATAATGGATTTTTGGTCGATAATCCCGGGTTAGTTAACCCAAGTTACCAAGTGTTGAAACACTCCTCAGAACCTATTCATCCAAGCATATCCTTAATACATAAACACCACAGGCATTTGTCTCAGAAGTTCAAACCATTGGTGCCTAGCTTATTTTCTCAATTTTTTTGCTTTTTGGTTGCCCCTTTTCAGTGGCTTTTTCTTCTTCTTTTTCTTTCTTTTTCATGGCCAAAGACATTTATTTATCAAAATCCATAGACAGTACTCAACTTCTACACAAAAATGATAATTCTACACTCAATTTCTAGTGATCTGACTAAACAATCAAGCATGCATACCACCACTTAATTCTACTTGATTTGTCACTAATTGAGCCAAGTTACTTTTGTTCAAACTTTTCTTTTATTTTTGAAAACAGAACAAGCATGGCAAGCATTTGTTTAAGAAGGTGAAGTTATATCCAAACATCTAGGCATTCACTTTATTCAAAGCAGTAAACCAACACTCCTACAAAATGACTTCACATTCCAGAAAGATTCAACAATTACAGTTTAAACCAGAACAAGCATGCTTTTGTTTGCCTTTTAAAGAATGGTCAAGGAACAACACCACCTTGTGAAATTTCTTGTTTTCTCCTTGTTGCCAGGAAACAATTTGATTTCTCCTTCTTCTCCTAGTTGTTGCTTCATGTTCTTTCTAAGATCCTTATTTCCTTTCCTGCAAAGAGTGATGAAGTTGCTTGCTTCTCAAGCACTTGAGTGGTTAGCTCAACTATGTATGGGCAAGTGTTTGAGTCTTAAGTTGGTGTGTGAACACCAAACTTAATTTCCTACTTACTCCTCTGCTCTTTGAATCCTTGAATTCTCCTTGGAATGAAGTTGCTGCTAAGGATTTTAAGCATTTCTGTGATTGCTTAGAATGGTTGTTCCTTTCATATAATTCAAAGGTTGTTGTGTGTAGTTGATTTGTATGGTGGAACACCAAACTTAGAGTCACACCTTCCCCTTTGAATTATTGATCCACGAATTCATTGTTTGGTGTGAAACACCAAATTTAATTCTTTGCAATACACAGAAACTACTTCACCTTTTTATTGAAACAATTAAAAGAAACAGCAAAGGAGTATTACCTCAGGTTGGGTTGCCTCCCAACAAGCGCTTCTTTAACGTCATTAGCTTGACGGTTGTCCTTTGTTAGGGTGGATTGTAGTGCTTGATGTCCTCTCCTCTCACCATGAAAACGTCCCCATTTGATTCCTTCATGATTTCCAAATGTTCCATAGAAAGAACTTTCCTGATTGTGAACACTTGAGGGAGCTGGGAAGGAATGGGTTTGAGGCTAGGTGGGATTGGCAGATAATGACTTGATATCACTTTATCTCCCGGAGAGAAACCTTCAGTGGGAATTTTCTTGTTTCTCCACCCTCTTGGCAATTTCTTTACAATTCTTCCCTCCCTCTTGAGGATTTCTTTATTGACCCTTATGCCAGGAGGATCCTTCTGATCTGTTTCTATTGATTCTTGTGGCTTTAACTCTTGCAATTCTTGTTTGCCTTCCAAGGACTGTTTCAGAGTTTCAGCTGCTGGATTGCTTTCCTCCAAACACAGATGGCTACTATCATCCTTAGGCTTTTCAGATTCTGGTTCAGGCTCAGATGCAGGTTTGAAAACATGGAAAATGAGCTGTTCATCATGTATTCTCAAAATTAGCTCTCCTTGTTCTACATCTATAAGCGCTCTAGCAGTGGCTAGAAATGGCCTTCCCAGAATGATAGGGTGTAGGTAGCTTTCCTCCATGTCCAAAATGACAAAGTCTGTGGGGAAGAAATAATTTCCCACTTTCACCAGCACATTCTCAACTACCCCTTCAGCTTGCTTCTGAGTTTTGTCAGCCAGTTGTATGATTACATCAGTGGATCTCACCTCATTCAGTTGTAGCCTCTTCATAAGAGTCAGAGGCATCACATTTATGCTAGCTCCTAGATCACAGAATCCTCTGTCAATTTTTGTTTCCCCTATGATGCAGGGGATATGAAAACTTCCTGGGTCTGTTTTCTTAGAGACTATGTCCTTCTTGATGAGGGCACTGCATTCTTTGTTCATTATTACAGTTTGTCCTCCCTTCAAAACTCTTTTCTTGCTCAGCAATTCCTTCAAATACTTGATGTGTGTAGGCATCTGCTGGAGAATCTCAAGAAAGGGAATATTGATATGGAGAGACTTAAATGTCTCTAAAAACCTTGAATATGTTTTCCCTTTTTCACCTCCTCCTAACCTCTGAGGAAATGGTGCTTTTGGTTGGTATGTTTCCAGCATGCCTTTATTTTGCATTTCCTTGGCTTGCTCAGTTTCACTTTCCTGCTTAGCTTCTTCCACACCTCCCTTCAAGATTTCTGGCTCATGTTTTGAGGGTCTGATTCCTTCTTCTTCTGAGACTTCCTTCAATATGGTGATGGCCTTGCATTCTTCCCATCTCACTCCCTTTTGTTCCCCTTTAGGATTCTTTTCAGTGTCACTAGGGAACACTGCAGTTGACTTGGGGGCCTGTTGAGATAGCTCTCCTACTTGAGACTCCATCCTCTTGAGTTTTTCACCATGGTTCCTTAAGGTGGATCTCACATCTTCCCTAAAGCTTTTCAACTCACTTATGTCCTGACCCATGTTTGCTAGCATTCCTTCTATCCTGTTTAATTGATCTTGAAATTGTTGGTTCGGATTGGATTGGGCAGGTTGGTTATTTTGGCCATGATATGGTGGTTGGGAGTAAGTGTTTTGTGTGGTTTGGTATGATCTTTGGTTGGAGTTTTGGTATGTGGAATTGTTATGTTGGTTGGGGTTGTAAGGTTTGTGGTTTTGTGGTTGGGTTTGCTGGTTTCCCCACCCAAAGTTTGGGTGGTTTTTCCATCCTGGGTTGTAAGTGTTGGAATGTGGATCATATGGTTGCCTTCGTTGATTTCCCACATAGTTAGCCTCTTCCCAATCACCTCCTTCCGTGCTTACTTCCTCTTGATCTTGTGTGTGTATTGCAGCCACTTGCTTTGTGTCTAATTTCCTGGTGAGCTCTGCTACTTGCTTGGCAAACACCTTATTTTGGGCTAGAATTGTATCAACATGGTTCAGCTCCATGACTCCCTTAGTGTTGTGCCTCTCTGAAGCATAGTAGTACTCATTCTCAGCCACTGTCTCAATCACTTCAATGGCTTCTTCCACAGTCTTTTTCCTGTTCAATGAACCTCCTGATGAATGGTCTACAGCCTTCCTTGATTCATAAGAAAGTCCATCATAGAAAATATGCAATTGCACCCAGTCATGGAACATGTCTGGTGGGCATTTCCTTGTCAATTCTTTGAACCTCTCCCATGCCTCGTAGAGCGTCTCACCATCTTGTTGTCTAAAAGTCTGAACCTCAGATCGAAGCCTATTGACCTTTTGTGGAGGGTAGAAACGTGCCAGAAACTTGCTTTCCACCTCATCCCAGGTTGTTAGGCTCCCCCTTGGGAATGATTCCAGCCACTTAGCTGCCTTGTCCCTAAGTGAGAATGGGAACAAGAGCAGTTTGTAGGCATCTTCCTGGACTCCATTGGACTTCACTGTGTCACAAATTCTCAGGAATTTTGTGAGATGTTGGTTTGGATCTTCATTAGCACTCCCACCAAATGAACAATGATCCTCCACCAGTGATATTAGCTGTGGTTTGAGTTCAAAATTGTTGGCCTGAATGGGTGGTTTCTGAATGCTACTACCACAATTCCCAGAGGTTGGGTTTATGTATGAACCAAGAACCCTCCTCTCAGGAATGGCATTGTTTCCATCAGCCCTCTCATGGTTGTGAACTTCTCTATCCATGTTGAGATCTAGAGCTTCCTCAAAATTGTCCTCAGACTCTCCTTCAGATTCTTCTTCTCTCAGTACTCTCTTCCCTCTTGCTTCCCTTCTAAGTCTATGAAGGGTCCTCTCTGGTTCGGTATATGGAGGAGTTGTTGTCTCTCCTCTCCTACCTGTCATACAAGAACACACCACAAGCAACAAACAACGGGAATACTCTTGGTTAATGGAAGAGTATGGTTAGAGCAGTTGAGGAATTAATTCAAATAGTTAGTGGGTCAGTGAGTTAGTTGCTTGAAATGAAAGTCATAAGAAAGTAAAAGCAAATAACAGAGTGCAGAAATTAAAATTCAACAAGTAACTTGAACTGAATTAACAAAAGAAGAAAAATGCTCAATCTAGTTAACTTCCAATTTGAGAATTGTCAATCGAAAACCAATCCCCGGCAACGGCGCCATAAACTTGATCTAGCCATAACTTGATAGCTACGATTTAGGAAATTGCACAATCGGCAAAATTCCTTCCGGCAAGTGCACCGGTTATCGTCAAGTAAAAACTCACAATAGAGTGAGGTCGAATCCCACAAGGATTGGTTGAATGAGCAATTCGGATTAGAAGTTTGTTCTAGTTTTGAGCGGAATCAAGATTTAGATGAGAATTGTGGAATCTTAAATTGCATGAATTAAAGAGCAAGAAGTTAAATTGCTGAAATTAAAAGGGATGGGGGTGATTGCATGAATTTAATGGCAGAATGTAAGAGAAAGTGTAGATCAGAAATGGGGAGTTCATTGGGTGTTAGGAGATATTGAGATCTCCGAATCAAAACATTTTTATCTCTTCCTCAACCAATGCATTCATTGAATTTTTCTTGGCAATCTTATATGATTGGATCCCAATCCCTTGGCTCACCAATTCTCTCTAAAAACAAACAAATTCCCAATCCCTTGGTTTAAATGTTCATAAGAAGAGATGATGCTCGATCACTGATTATACCACACAGTTTCATGAACCACAATTTGGTAGGATTACATGTCACAATATCCATCCAAACCCCAATCCAATTCACTGTGAGAAAGCTTCTCTAGCATGAATCCTCCATTCCTTTCCCAAGGTTCCGAAGGATTCCAATTATGGATAGTTTCTTTCCCAAGACAACTAACCAATGGAATTAGATCGAGAAGCTTTCTAACAAAATTCAAGAGAAAAGATTGAAGAAGAAGATAAAAACTATTATTGATTCATTGAATTACAATAGAGCTCCCTAACCCAATGAAAGGGGTTTAGTGATTCATAGCTCAGAATTCAATTACAAAAGTATGAAAATTCCAAAGTGTCAAAAAGTGTCAACTAACTTCAATTCTATCCTATTTATACACTTTCTAAATTGAGCTTCTGTTGTGTTTCTTGGGCTTTGAGGCCTTTCCTTGATTTCCTTTTGCTTTGGGTTTATGGTCCATAATCCTTATGAGGCTGTGATCCAATTCTGTAACATTCATTGAGCAAATTTAGTGATAAACAAGTAATGACACAAGACTCAACAATTTGAAGTTCCAGACTCATCAACTCTTCAGGCCCAATCCCATAAACCATGATATTCAATTGGGTTTCATACCATAATACGTTTAAGTTAATATTTGTGCTCAATGCTAACTTAAACTTCAATATATTTGGCCCAGAAACCCTTTCAAAGAGTGGCGTTTAAGTTGAAGTTTAAGTTTCAGTTTAAGGTTAAACTGAAACTTAAACGTGGAATTGGAAGAAAGCAACCCAGGAGGGTAATTAATCGAACACGTTTAAGCTTCAGTTTAAGGTTAAACTGAAGCTTAAACGTGGAAATGAAGATTGCAACCCTGGAGGCAATTCTGGTCGAACACGTTTAAGCTCCAGTTTGAGGTTAAACTGGAGCTTAAACGTGGAAATGAGAAGGCAACCCTGGAGGAGCAAAAACGCCGAACACGTTTAAGCTCCAGTTTAACCTTAAACTGGAGCTTAAACGTGGGAATGAAGAAGGTAGCCCAAGAGTGTGAATGTCGAACACGTTTAAGCTCCAGTTTGAGGTCAAACTGGAGCTTAAACGTGGAAATGGCTTCCTGGTGCATAATGTGGTTCGAACATGTTTAACCTCCAGTTTAAGGTTAAACTGGAGGTTAAACGTGGAAATGCTCCCTTGGTGCCATTCTCATTCTGGCGTTTAACCTTCAGTTTAAGGTTAAACTGGAGGTTAAACGCCAGTTTCCTCTTTTCTCAGCTTTCATGATTCTGGCGTTTAACCTTCAGTTTAACCTTAAACTGAAGGTTAAACGCCACTTTCAGCTTTGGTGCATTTCTTATTCTGGCGTTTAACTTCCAGTTTAAGGTTAAACTGGAGGTTAAACGCCACTTTCAGCATTGTATGGCTTGGTAGTTTAAGTTCCAGTTTAAGCTTAAACTGGAACTTAAACTCCACATGTGATCTTCAAGCTTCCTTTATTGATTTTGTTGCTTCCTTGCCTAGCCTCTTCTTCCCTGAAATTATCCACACAATTGCATCAAAGTCTTGCAAAATTTCATGAGAATTCTTCCATTCATAGCATTCAAGTAATATAACTAAAAACTCATGGAATTTGCATCAAAATTACACTGTTTGGATGATTCATTACTTTGTTGTTCATTTAACCATTCTTGGTTACTTTAAGCTCAAGAAAATGCATAAAACAACTAAAACTAACATAAAAATGCTAGTGAAACTAGCCTAAGATGCCTTGGCATCAGACCCCTAACTTTTGGGCTAACGTTGGCACATGAAAAAATACAAAGGGAGGAGCAAAAGTTTGCGCCAACGTTAGACCCCTAACTTTTGGGCTAACGTTGGCGCCATAAGTGCACAAGGTAAAGCCAACGTTGGAGCAAAAGTTAGACCCCTAACTTTGGCACCAACGTTGGTATCAGCAAATCATGGTGGCTGATATGAAAAGTTGGAGCAAAAGTTAGCCTCTAACTTTTGCTCAAACTTTTAGTCCAACTTTTGCAAAACTCCAACCCGGTTCAATTCGGTTCTTCTCCAAACTCCAAGAGCAATCAACCAAGGCCTCTCTCAACCCAATTCCATCAAGAGCAAAGGCCCAATTGAAGGCTTGAAGACCATTTGAAGAAAGTGTATAAATAGGATAGAATTCAAGTTATTCGGCGAGCTCTTCTTTTTAGTTTTCCTTTAGTTTTGCTTAGTAGTTTTTCGGAGAGCTTTTGGTATTGAGTGATCTTAAATTTCTTAGTTTCGGGGAAGGAGAATTCAATTCCCTTCCTCTTAGTTTTATTGTTTTCAATTTCAATTACTTTGTCTTGGATCTTGGGTTGGAGAATTGAAGAAATTCTGTTTCAATCTCATCCTTGGATCTCTCTGTTTCTTTACTGCATAATTGAGTTTAAATTTCTGTTAATTGCTCTTCATCTACTTTCTTTGCAATTTACAATTTCTTTGCAAGTGTTCTTGTTGGATCTAGGAAGGCATTGAGATTTAGACTCGGTTATCTAGTCTCTTGGGTCCTGAGATCTGAATTTCCAATTTCCAACTCTCTGTTTATTACTTTTCATGTAGATTTACTCTTCTGCTTCAGATCCGACTCAATCCCAAACCCCTTTTACTCTTCTGTTTGATGCAATTTACTTTGCCTTGTTTAAATTCTGCAAATCCAATTCCCAATTCCCTTTACAATTCAAGCCATTTACATTCCTTGCACTTTAAGATTCTGCAATTTACATTTCTTGCGTTTTAAGTTTCTGCCCTTTAACTTCTTGTTCTTTAAGATTCTGCATTTTACATTTCCGTTCTCTTTAATTTCATGCAATTTACCCATTCCCTTTACTTTTCTTGCAAATTAAACTCTGCAAATCACCAATCACTCAACCAAATCTTGATTCGCTTGACTAAATCAACCACTAAACAAAAATTGCTCAATCCTTCAATCCCTGTGAGATCGACCTCACTCCCATGAGTTTTTATTACTTGATGCGACCCGGTGCACTTGCCGATGAGTTTTGTGTCGGATCGTTTTCCGCACATCAAGTTTTTGGCGCCGTTGCCGGGGATTGATTAGATTGACAATGATTAAGTGAAGTGGAGATTTAGATCAAGCACTTTTTCTCTAATTTTTGATTAACCCACTAACTGTTTGATTTTTTGCTTAAACTAACTAAAACTTCAATCCAGCAGTAGGTTGAAGTATCACTAGTTTGTGCGTTTCTTATGCTATGCTTATATGTCAGGTACAAGAAGAAACACACTAAATTTTCATGAACAAGACGAAAGAACTCTCAGGAGGTTAAGAAGAGCTAAAAGAGGGAAAAATATTGTTGGAGAAGAGGAATCAGACGAAGAATTTCAAGAGATGGAGGAACATTCAACGAATCCACCAGGTGGAGCAGACAACAACAATGACAACCCACCCCAGAGGAGAGTTTTGGCCTCCTATACCTTTGCAAATCCTAGACATTGTGGAAGCAGCATTTTGGCTCCAAATGTCAATGCAAACAATTTTGAACTCAAGCCACAACTCATCACTTTGGTTCAGAACAATTGCTCTTTTGGTGGAGGACCACTTGAAGACCCGCACCAACACTTATCCACCTTCTTGAGGATATGTAACACTGTCAAAACTAATGCTGTGCCTCCTGACAGTTACAAACTGATGCTATTCCCATTCTCTCTCAGGGACAAGGCCACTCAATGGTTGGAATCGTTTCCAAGGGACAGCATCAACAACTGGGATGATTTGGTAACCAAGTTCCTTGCCAAGTTTTATCCACCTCAGAGGATTATAAGGTTGAAGGCTGAGGTATAAACATTTACACAAATGGAGGCTGAACCCATCTATGAGGCATGGGAGAGGTACAAGGCTCTAGTCAGAAAATGCCCCCTGCCATGTTTAATGAATGGGAGAAGTTGCAAAACTTCTATGAAGGCTTAACATTGAAATCCCAGGAAGCTTTGGATCATTCAGCTGGAGGTTCCTTGCAACTCATGAAAACTGCAGAGGAGGCTCAAGAACTCATTGACATGGTGGCTAACAACCAATATTTCTTTGCTCATCAAAGAAGCCGCCAACCATCACAAAGAAGAGGAGAAATGGAGCTAGAAGGAGTGGATTCAATCCTGGCTCAAAACAAATTAATGCAGCAGCAAATGCAACAACAATTTGAGCAAATGACCAAGAGGATTGATGGCCTCCAGGTTGCAGCAGTTAACACTAGCCAACCATCAACCACATGGGGGCAAAATGAAGAAATTCAAGAGGAGCAACAGCAAGAACAAGTCCAGTACATGCATTCAAGTCCAAATGAATTCTATGGTGATACTTACAACCCCTCATGGAAGAATCACCCCAACCTCAGATGGGGAGACACTCACAACCAAAACCAACAACCATGGCAGAAGAACTCAAACCAAAACAACCCAAGAAACAACCAAAATTACAACCAGCAGCAAACTAACCGAAACACTTACAGAAAACCTCAAAACAACTACCCTAATCTCAACCAGTACCAATCCAATAACCAACCTACCAACCAAAATGCTTATCATCCACCACCACAGCTCACAACCCACCACAAGCACCACCTGAACCCCAAAGACTCACCAACTTGGAGACCTTGATAGACAAAATGATGAAACACCAGGAAATAACAAACAAAAACCATGAAGCATCACTAAAAAGCCTAGAGAGGCAGATTGGGCAACTCTCCAAGCAAATTTCTGTTGAAAGACCTTCAAGCTCACTGCCCAGTGACACAATCCCAAATCCCAAGGAGGAATGCAAGGCAATACAATTAAGGAGTGGGAGAACGTTGATGAGCAACAATGACACTACAAAGAAGCAAACAGATAGCATCAAAGAACCAACAGAGGATGAGAAGCAAACAAAAGCAGATGAAGCTAAGGAGCAAGTTGTGATGCCAAACAAAAGCACTGAGAAACTTAAAGAGAAGGACAACCAGCCACATAGCTCAAGGGAACTGACTCAGGGACAGCAGCAAATAGGAAAGAGCATCGCACCTCCACTGCCATATCCTCAGAGGTTCAACAAAGAGATTAAGGACCAGCATTTCCACAAGTTCCTTGAGACCTTCAAGAAGCTGGAAATCAATATCCCCTTGGCTGAAGCACTTGAGTAAATGCCTCTGTATGCCAAGTTCTTGAAGGAGCTTATCAATAAGAAAAGAAGTTGGGATGAGAAAGAAACCATATTGCTCACTGAGGAATGCAGGGCCTTGATTCAAAAAGGGCTTCCTCCTAAGCTTGAGGACCCAGGGAGCTTCTTGTTGCCTTGTACCATTGGGAAATTGACCATCACTAAAGCAATGTGTGATCTCGGAGCGAGTATTAATTTGATACCATCCTCCCTGGTGAAAAAGCTGCATATAGAGGAAGTCAAACCAGTACAAATGTCTCTGGAGCTGGTAGATAAGTCAATGGTATACCCCAGGGGTGTAATTGAAAATCTTTTGGTCAAGGTGGACAGTGTTATATACCCTGCTGATTTTGTGGTTCTGAATTCAAACGAGGATGATGGTGACTCTGTTATACTGGGAAGGCCATTCTTGGCCACTGCTAGAGCTATCATAGACGTAGAGGAAGGGGAATTAACTCTCAGGATGCATGATCAGAGTGTCACTTTGAAGGTATTACCAGAGGCACAATTTAGCAAGGAGAAGAAAGACTATATGAAAATTGACAAGGGAAAATCACAGTTGAAGGAAGAAAATGACAAGGAGAGTCACAGCAACATCCCAAAGATAAGAGTTGTGCAGACTGATGAAGGATCCCAAGAGGATATTGGAGTATTAGCCAATGAGAAGAGAGGTCCCCAAGGGAAGCCTACGGCCAGAAAAGAAAGGTCAACAAAAGGAAAGATGAAATGCAGAAACAAAACAAAAAGGGGTTGGAAGAACAGGAAGATCCCAACAGAGGGGCTTTCCAAAGGTGACAAAGTGCAACTGATATATCAACAGCTGGGGGCAAACCAACAAACTGAGGACTACTACACTGTCAGCAACATACTCTCATTAGAGCATGCTGAAATTGAACACCAGAGAACAAAGAAGAGGATCACAGTCAGGGGAGACAAATTGAGGCTCTACAAGCACCAACCACCATAAAAGAAAGCCCCAATGTCAAGCTAGTGACAATAAAAGAGCGCTTGTTGGGAGGCAACCCAACCTGAGGTAGTTCTCTTTTCATATCTATTTCAATAAAAAGGTTAACTAGCTTTATCTAGATTGCAAGAAGCTAAGTTTGGTGTTGCACACCAAAACAATCTAAGGGAGAATGAAGAATTCTAAGTTTGGTGTTCCACCAAAATCCCATTATAACACACATTCTCACCTTATGCATAATATGGGCTTCAAGCATACTGGATGAATTAGTTAACTATTTTGCTGTTTTCTAGTTTTCAGCCTTATTACTTTTGAGAAAGAAAAAAGAATTTCACATATGGTTAATGAAAACCTTTGGCAAGGTACTAAGTTTGGTGTTCCCACACCAAAGTAAGTTCAAAAAGCCCACAAATAAATCATGCAGACTAACCACTGTTTCTAAGTGCTTGGGGAACAAGCAACTTCCAATATCACTGCAGAATATCATACAAACTTTTGGAGATTTTTAGCATCATCAACCAAAGAGGTGAAAGATGAACATAAAAGTCAGCATTAATGATGATGAGAAGAAGGAAAGCAAGTGAACTCCAACAAGTTGT